>NC_086445.1:359448338-359805973 GCF_028390025.1 Pseudophryne corroboree | reverse complement strand
GTGGGAGGTTGTCTCACAGTGCTGACGGGATAAGCGTCTGCTTCGCTTAGATAAAGAGTGCTGAAGGAATCCGGGAACCGGAAGTAAGAACAAAACGCTTGTGTCTTTTAAAACTGTTTATTTCTCTTCTGTCTTGCGTATACACGCACGCATACATATATCTGCATTTTCTGTTTCATTTTCGTATATCACTATTCCTGTTTGCCAAAATTTTATAGTTGATAGAAAGTGCTAAAAAGAGATTTGCTGTTATTTCATAGTAGAGGTGATAGTTAAAGTATAGAACAAACACACGGTTTGTCTGAGATACAAGGCAGTCAGTGTGGATTGCGGTAGATGATCAGGGATCATTTACATTGATAAAAATAGAAATTGTGTTACGGTGGATCTTTATATTGCGTACACGTGTCGCTAACAAAGACTAGCGTACGCAATCCAAAGGCAGACGCACGCAGCGTTCATTACGCAACGTAGCGTCCGGTTACGCCCACGTAGCTCAAGCTGTGATAAAGTGAAGTAACGCAAAGGCAATAATTAACGCACAGCGGTAGATAACGCGACGCGGAAAATAACGCAAGTCTATTTTTGGAAAAATCTGAAATTTAGTTTAACAGATCCTGCTCCTAATTGGTAACACTTTTGGCCTAAAGACAATTTCTGCGCAGAAATAGATATAGAAACAAAAGTGTACATGTGTTGAGTGAGTGTGTTTTGTATACAAAAGTTTATATAACTTTAAGGTGGAACCAAAAGGAAAGCCGGGTACTCGTCAAGGGACATACGTGTAAGTGACATATACGGTGGCTAGGGAGGCATCCCTGGTTAAATAATATTTGAGCATTAGAGTATAGCGGACCATAAGGTAACAAGACCAGGAGGTCATAAGGTAACAAGACCAGGAGGTCATAAGGTAACAAGACCAGGAGGTCATAAGGTAACAGGTAAAATAGACAAAGAGGTCCGCTATAAAAGTCCAGTGGCACAACGCCTGGGGTGTTGGTGCAGAACCCATATAGGCCATACAAGCTCTTGCTGAAGGAATCGCGGCCGGAAACATCGATTCCATTGATCTTTCAGTACATGACAAGTAGTGCTCGTGTACTGAACGATTGGACCGCACGTAATTGTGTGCAGTAGTTAGTAATCTGACCTAATACCATTAGAGTAAAGTGGTCACAAACGCTATTTGTACATTCTGACGTGATTTGTGTAATTTTTTATTTTTGGAAGGGAAGTTCGCTGGTCACTCAGGAACTATCCAACAACCGATACTTGCTGGGGAACGCGCCCCAGTAAATAAAGGTTCACAGGGGCCCTAGGTTGGGTACAGCAGCTCTGGTTACAGTGATTGCAGTACTGGCCAACGTGGGCGAGAAGTAAGTGGGGTACTTGATAAACCACCACCGCCGGCCTGCCCAAGGACATCTTGGTTTGTTTGTAAGGGTTCGCTGAAAACCTTGAGATAAAGATCCAAGGAGGAATAAGCAACGCCTGCAGATTATGGGGGCCATTTGTTCAGGTAGGGGGCGATCAACCTCGGTTCGGGTTGATTCAGAGAACCGACCAGTTGGGTCGGCACGATATGTAATGTGTGAAAAATACGGTAGTCACACAGAGGTTTTATGTGATGAATGGGAGAGAATGACTGTACAAGACAGGGACAAATTCCCAAGAATAGGTAGCTTCAGTCCAGAAGTGTTACAAAATTTAAGGAGGAGGATATGTCTCGTAAAATCAACAAAGAGACGAATTCAACATCATGATTGTTTACAGTTATGGCACCAGGAAGGTGAGATACAGAGAGGTTTGGCTCTGGCGGCAGGATCTGGGGCAGTCAGGAAGTTGATTGCCACAGCTCCTCCTCCACCATACATTGCAGGAGAGAAGTTGATTGCGGAGAGAAACGCACTGGGTTGTAAAACACAAACTCTTAGTAACCCTGTAAATGTTAATGACGTTAACCAAATAACTCATGCAAGTATTAACCCGTGCAAGATGTACCCTGTTTTGAACCTTCCTCAGGAGTGTGATCAAGAAGACGATTCAGCAACAATTTCAGCTCTCTCTCTTGCAGCCACCATAGCAGAAACCACAGTAGGCACAGCGACACCCACGAGATTAGTGAAAGCCCCTAGCGGAGGGATAGGTGAGGTCGTGTCAACGGGTAAGTACGGCACCATGCACTACACTGAAACAATTGTACCACAACAAGCAGTAGAATCTACACAGGAAGAGGCTGTTAGAATTGCTCCTGTAAGGGTAATAGCAGTTCCCAATGGAAAAACAGATGTGTCTAGAGCCACTCCCATAAGGAACATTGCCATGTACACTCCATTTTCCCGAATGGAATTAAGAACAATAGTGTCCGAATTTCCTGACCCCAGGAAGGATTTAGTTGCTAGCCAAAAATACATCAGGGATCTAGGTAACACTGTAGAACCCAACAACAAGGATTGGCAGATACTGCTAAGAGCTTGTTTACCTTCCAATGTTGACGCAACTCAATTTTTAGCTGATTGTGCATTGGATAAAGATGTACCGCTTACAGACGTGTACAACAAGGATAATGTAAAAAGGATAAATTTACAGCTAAAAGAGTATTTCCCAGCCGTTGTTAAATGGAATAAAATATTTTCCATTAAGCAAAAGGAGTCCGAAACGGCAATAGAATATTTTCACCGGGCACTATTAGAAATGGCAAAGTACACGGGTATAGAAGACATAAAGACCAACCCAAACCATCGGGAAGTAGCAGTATCTGTACTGATGGATGGTTTAAAGGAAACATTAAAGACTAGGGTTCAGACCACGCAACCATGCTGGCGAGGTCTGTCAGTGTCCGGCTTGAGAGAGGCTGCTATTGATCACGACAGAAACATCACTAGGCACAGAGAGTCGCAAAGTGATAAGTTGATGTCCGTAAGTATACAGGCGCTGACCACAAGGCAGCCTGCGTATGTACCACCGAATCCTGTGGGTAAGGCAAGTGTAATAACATGTTTTTCTTGTAACAGACCGGGACACTATGCACGAGAATGTAGAACAAAGAATGTACAAAGATCTTTTCAACCCCCTAGACAACAACACAACACACGACATTGGGAGCAGGGTCCACAGAGGCGGAGTTTTGAGCCACATACAGGGGAAACAAAAAGATATCCCCCGAACAGAGATTGGCATGCCTCTGGTAGTTCCCAGCTAACTCCCCCACAAGTAGTTGCTGCCAATGGGATTCAGGGAGGTCAGCATACCCAATAGGGGTATGGCCATACCTGTAATCTGCAGCCAGTTAAGTTGATTGCCAGTCTTGGAAGCGAACCAGAGATTGCAATCAATGTGGCTGGTAAAACTTTAAACTTTCTTGTAGACACAGGGGCGGCCAAGTCAGTGATAAATTCGACAGTGGGCATGAGAACCACTGGTAGGACAATTCCAGCCATGGGAGTAACAGGAGTAGTCCAGCACTACCCTGTTAGCAAACCAGCCGAGATTACAATAAGGCCTTTGCATACCAAGCATTCCTTTTTGCTGGCTGCATCTGCACCAACTAATCTCCTGGGAAGAGACTTACTATGTAAAATGGGTTGCGTCATTTATTGTACTCCTGAAGGTGTATTCTTGGACATTCCTGAGAATCACGCTCAGGAAGTACGAGACATGTTAGACTCCCCATCAAAATTAATGTCACATTCCATTATGACAAATAGGAATCCATCCCAAGTAGAAGAGATGACATCTCAGATACCAGAGTCACTTTGGACAAAAGATGGACAGGACACTGGATTAATGGCAAACGTAGCTCCAGTAGTTGTACAAGTAAAAGATGGTAGGATAGCTCCAAAAATCCCACAGTATCCTCTGAAGCCAGAGGTGGAGCTAGGAGTTTTTCCCGTAATAGAGCGCTTGCTACAACAGGGCATTCTAGTAAGAACGTCCAGCACCGCAAATAGTCCCATCTTCCCTGTTAAAAAGAGTGGGGGGAGGGGTTACAGGCTAGTGCAGGATCTAAGGGGGATTAACAAAATAGTTGAGAGTCAGTTCCCCGTAGTGCCTAATCCAGCTGTCATCCTAATGCAAATTCCTCCCACTGCCAAATTTTTCACTGTTATTGACCTCTGCTCCGCATTCTTTTCGGTACCTCTGCACCCTGACAGCCAATATTTGTTTGCATTCACATACAGAGGAGTCCAATACACGTGGACTCGGTTACCCCAAGGTTTCATAGATAGTCCAAGTATATTTTCTCAGGCTTTGCATGATTGTTTACAGTCTTTCCAACCGGAGAGTGGATCAGTGTTGATACAGTACGTGGATGATCTACTACTGTGTTCTGATTCATTGGAAGCTTCCCTGAAGGATACGAAACAGCTCCTGTTTCATCTTTCAGACACAGGTCACAAGGTTTCCAAAGACAAGTTGCAATTATGCCAAGCTAAGGTAAAATATTTGGGACACTGTCTAACACAAGGACTGAGACACCTGACCGCTGATAGAATCCAAGCCATTAGAGACATGACACTGCCACAAACCCAACAACAGATCAGGACGTTTCTAGGAATGTGTGGGTATTGCCGTAATTGGATCCCAGGGTTTTCCATATTGGCGCTACCTTTGCAGGAAATGGTCTCCTCAAACAAACCTGATCGGATTTCGCATACAGACGAATCCGAAACAGCATTTGAGAGACTCAAACAGTGTCTAACGCAGGCACCAGCACTAGGTATGCCAGACTATGGGAAACCCTTTGAACTATACGGAACAGAAAGTGCTGGGTGCGCAGCAGGTGTACTAACACAAAAACACGGTGATGCCAGCAGGCCAATTGCATACTACAGCGCTCAGCTAGATACGGTAGCGCGATCCCTCCCCACATGCTTGCGTAGCGTTGCGGCGATAGCATTGCTAGTGACAAAAAGCGAAGATGTTGTGCTAGGCCACAACCTCACAATCCATACACCGCATGCGGTATCTGCCTTATTGAATTCTGCCCAAACCAGACACGTCTCATCAGCAAGGTTTACGAGATGGGAATTGGCATTAATGGCCCCAGTAAACATCACCATAAGGAGATGCAGTGCATTAAACCCTGCAACATTTCTCCCAGGTGTGCCTGGTCAGACACAAAGGGTGGAAGGTGAGAGTGATGGGGAAGGAGGATTTAATGCAAAGGAAGATACACATGATTGTATGGAATATTTGACCCAAAATTTTACCGCAAGGCCTGACATCAGTGACAATCCACTGGAAGATGCAGAACTCACGTTCTACACGGACGGTAGTTGTCACAGACAGTCAGACTCGGGAGACTTGTGTACTGGATACGCAGTCGTAGATGACCAAGACACCATAGAAGCGGAACCGCTAGGCCCACCTCACTCAGCCCAGGTTGCTGAACTGGTCGCCCTAACCAGAGCATGTGAATTGGCTAAGGGTAAGTCTGCCAATATCTACACCGATTCTAGATACGCGTTCGGGGTAGTACATGATTTCGGAGCGCTATGGCGTCTCAGAAATTTCATGACGGCAGCTGGTACACCGATAGCGCATGCAGCCCACATAAAAAGGCTTCTAACAGCGATACAGGAACCCGATAGAGTGGCTGTTATCAAATGTAAAGCACATACATATAGCCAAGACCCAGTATCCCTTGGTAACAGCCGAGCAGACGAAGCCGCAAAGCTTGCAGCTGCTACCCCCATACAGACAGACACCACACAACTGATGGTATTTAATACCATCAACACACAGAAGTTGTGTGAGATGCAGAATTTGTGTTCCACACAGGAAAGAGCAGTCTGGAAGGCAAAGGGATATGGCCAGGAGTCCTCAGGGCTCTGGACGGATGGACATGGTAAACCAGTGGCCCCCAGGGCATACCTTCCATGTCTGGCTGAAGCAGCTCACGGGCTGACTCATCTAGGCAAGGAGGGGATGTGCAAATTGGTAAGAGCATACTGGTGCGCCCCAGGATTCTCCTCTCATGCGGGTAAAAGAGCAATGTCATGCCTTACCTGTCTGAGAAAGAATATTGGAAAAGCAATACCTACAGAACCATCCCATATCCCACCTGCCGGCGGCCCTTTCCAGGTAATACAAATTGACTTCATTCAATTACCCCCATGTAGAAATTTGAAATATGTACTTGTCTGTATAGATGTTTTCTCGAATTGGGTCGAAGCTTTTCCAGCAGCTACAAATACCGCTATGTTTACTGCTAAGAAAATTGTGCAGGAATTTGTATGTAGATATGGTATCCCTAGAATCATTGAAAGTGATAGGGGTACCCATTTTACCGGTGATGTCTTTCAAGGAATGTGTAAATTGATGGGAATTGATAGCAAGCTGCACACTCCGTACCGTCCACAGGCGAGTGCGAAGGTCGAAAGAGTGAACAGCACTATTAAAAATAAATTGAGTAAAGTAATGGCAGAGACAGGATTGACGTGGCCAGAAGCTTTACCCATTGTTTTGTATAGCATCAGAACCACTCCCAGGTCCCCTCTTAACCTGTCCCCTTTTGAAATTCTGTTTGGTCGACAACCGCATGTCATGATTAACCCTCAGGATGATTTGAAATGTAACAATGAAGTAACTGTAAAATACTTGATTAACATGAGTAAACAGTTGAGGAATCAAAATGATAATCTGAAGTTGGTGATTCCTGATTTACCAGATAGTAATTGCCATGACATTGAACCTGGGGATTATGTAATGATACGAAATTTTCTACGCTCAGGTTGTCTTATTGATAGATGGGAAGGACCATACCAGGTCTTATTGACTAGCACCACAGCATTGAAGGTTGCTGAGAGAGAGACTTGGGTCCATTCATCCCACTGCAAAAAGGTTGCCGATCCAGAGAAGTCCCGTGATAAGGAACAGACGGTAGAGGTTGTATCACTGGAGTGTCTGTTCCAGGAGGACTGAGGCGGCACCTGAGCCTTGAAGACCGAAAGCAGTTGTCGACTCCCTTCTCCCTTTTATTGTTTTTCTCCACTTCCCAGCCCCTCTCCCTTAAGATTTCTTTTTCCCCCTTCTCATTCTTCTCTATTTTTTTTCCTCAAAGATGGACTTGCCCCAAGAGACTGTGATCCGGATTTTGATGTTAACCATGATGTTGACCAGAGCAGTCTGTTCCGGCGAGAGTACCATAGAGGTCGAGAGAGGTTCTGGAATGGGTTCCGATTATGATGATGGAGGCGTAGTTTTCCAAGATCAACCAAACCAACAAGCAAAGGCGAGTATCAGAAAACGATCCGATAGAAGAAATTGTGATGGATTGTTAGCTGAAGAAAATTGTATCTGTAGGCTCTGTGATAATCTGGTTGAAGATGGATGCATAAAGAAATGCCAATCTAGTTTTAATATCCATATGGACCGGCATCCATTGAGTGACTATCACTCTCTAGTGGGTAACGTGTTAAACCAAACAGATTGTTGGGTATGCTCTCAAGTACCTCAGGGTCACAGTAAATCAGGGCTAGTACCATTTCCTTTAACGTTAGGGGAGGTACTTGAGCTAAGTGGTGGGAGACCGGTGGACCGGAGGTTTAACATCTCCAGCCCTCCTAGTTTGAAGCTCCACCAATACCATGTGGATAGGTCCCTCTTATGTTTTAACATCTCCAATCCCAGAAAACCGGGAAATTGGGAAGTGTCATGGAGCAACCTTACCATGACCTTTTCACACAGAGCAGATAGAATGCCTACAGATACAGAGCTGGTACGCCACATAGCCAGTAGAGGAAAATCTTTCCGGTATCGATATACCTTAGGAAATAGGATTACTAGAGTTGGAGAGGTATCACCAGGATACTGTGCACATATCGTACAAACTGATACGTGCATTAAGCAGATGGAAGAATTAGGGTCAGGAGATTTCACCTGGAAGGTTTGTAACATGGTCATGTCCTTCTCCGTCCCTTATGTTCTCCCCGATGATGCATATTTCATATGCGGGAGAAAGGCGTACAAGTGGCTTGCCCCAAACTCTGAAGGATTGTGTTATATTGGAAAAGTATTGCCTGAAGTGATGACTGTAACACATGACAAAATGAAGGACATACACCGTGGTGCCCAAGCTCCTTATACTCACACTCATTACGAGCACCGAGTTAAAAGACAACTGTCAGAAAGGTTAGAGCATCCGGCCTCTGATCTTATCCATGAATCCACCGGGATTCAGGTTCTGGTAGCGTTAGATTTCACTCGTACCGCTCGAGGAGTGATGAATTATAGATACATTTCCGCACTCGCCAATTTGTTAGATAATATCACTGAAATGTATGATGACACGTTTAGATACACTGGAAGAGAACTTCAAGCTTACAAAACAGAACTAGTTCAGCATAGGATGGTTCTTAATTATCTTACAGCAGTAACAGGCGGATATTGTGTTACATTGGCAACACAGTACGGCATAAAGTGTTGCACGTATATCACAAATAGCACCGAGGATCCGGTAGAGGTCATAGACCAAAAGATGGACGATATTCTCCAATTGAAGTGGGAATTTCGTCGAAAACACAATCTCACCCTTGCTGCTGTAGGTAATGAGCTGACTGGTTGGGTGTCATGGTTGAACCCGCGAAATTGGTTCTCCGGTTTGGGAGACTGGGCTCAAGGAGTCATAATGGATGTTGGAAAGTTTCTACTATGTATCTTGGGTGTCGTTATATCGATTGGATTGATATTTAGATGCGGGCAGGCTTTAATGAAGTGCAAACAAAGTACAAAAGTGATGAGCTTGAGGAGCGAGGAAACCGTAATTAACCTGGATTTGATTTATGACCCAATGATAGAAACCAGGATGTGATGAAAATGCGATTATACGGTCCGTTTCTTTCACCTGTTTTTCTGCTTTTTCTCCAAGATACAAAGACCCCCTTGGACGAGGAAGCTGACGAGACGAGATGTATACAGACAACGGATTGACCAAAGAAGAAGATTTGACAACTTTAAATATGGACACTTGATGAACTTTGCCATGGATCCCCAGTTTCCCTAGTACTTTTAAACTCACGCTAGCCCAACATTTTTTGTAAATCTGATGGCTCAGACAAAGCTATTTGCTCATGCCCAAGGAGCAATACAGCGCAAAGAAGACGACTCTCAACAGATACCGAACACAACTTCGACGACAGATGTACATTTCCCTGACATAGAATATCATTGCATTTTCCATAAGTGTTCTTTATCTTCATCTCTACAACCCTCAGGTAATGACACACATAGACGATAGGGAATACAGGCACAGATATCAGCAACCACATACCTCCCCCATTCATGTATCATCAACTAAAATGTGCTCCCCATTTTGTTCAAAATCCGAAAAGAGCTCGGTAAAGTTTGACAGCCCATCCACAGACCTGTACCACAGGATAAGAAGGAATTCAAATGTATACTTCGCAATACCTCGAAGCTTGATTTACCACACGTACGGCACGATGATACATGACCCTCCAAACATGGACTCATACACACATGCTTCTACTCTCTCACTAGGTCATACCCTCTTCACACCTACTCCACTCTTCTCCCTTACCCAACCATGGAAATCAATTAACCCCTGACTTGCATTTTTCTCCTTAAATGTTTTGTGGCAGTTATTATTGACTGCCAAAGGGTGGACTGTCAAAGTCAGAAAAATGTCTCAATGCACGTTGCCATATTTGCACCGCACACTGGTCCGCGCTGCGCGTGCGTACGCTCTCCCGTGGAGGCGCATACCCGCAATAGCGTGCACTCGCAGGCGCGGTATGCGTATTTACGGTAGAGTTTATGTAGTCGTAGCGTGCGACTCATTCGTTACAAATGTTCACAATTAATGTAGTTTATAGATCATGGTCCCTTTGATAGATTCTGAAAGTTTGGTTAAAATACAATGTCCCAGAGCTGAGGAATCCCTCTTTATATCGTACGAAGGGTCTAACAGGAATCATACAGCAGTGTTTGGTACCCATCGGAAGAGTATTTAATTAGCAATATTCCGGTGTTGGTTTGGAGCGTATTAATCGCTCGTGCGAATAGTTATGGACATAAGAAGTTTATGTCCATTTCTATTATTTACACATACTCAGGTATGCGGCGGGAAACCCAGTTTCCCACCCACCTGAGCTGTTGGAAATCGTCACAGCCCACCTGTATGAATCACCCTATGACCTTTTGTTATGATACAGGGCCGAATTCCTTCGGCCAATGGACAATGGGATTGTAGGACCAGGAGATTGCATTGTGTGTGGGGCATAAATAGGCAGGCCGACCACATCCAGCTCTCACTCTTCAACGGTTCTCATTGCTGAAAATCGGGTGCTGGATGTCCAGGCGCATGCGATCGTTTCCCCTTGTGCGTAAGTTTCTCTCCGTAATCATTGTCTTTCTGTGAGCCAATTTCTCTCTATCTCTCTCTCTCTCTCTCTCTCCCTCTCTCTCCTCTTTTCTCTTATATCTCCCATAGTATTATAGTATTGTATTGTATTTCATTTAGGTCAGAGTAGTATTGTCTTTTTGTATTTTAGTTCTGTGGTTAGGAAGTCTCTGTTATATTGTAGTGTATCATTTGTACTGTTATCCCCTTTTACAAGTATATTAGATATAATACAGTTAATAGGCTTTGGAACCTAAACCAGTATCTGTGTGTTTTCTATAGTGTTAAGTGTTCACTTGAGCGTCGGTGACGCTCAAGCAGCTTTGTAGTTAGTCAGGTTACACAAGGTTGCACTTACATCCTGTACTCACATTAAGGTATTCTTTGTATTTCTTTGGTATAAGGTTTAAACATTAAGGTATAGCGTTGTGAGCGTCTGCGCCGCTGGTGATCTCCTCGTGGTCTCGAGCGTCCGCTACGCCATAGCGAATCATTACTCTAGTCATAGCCAATAACGTGTCCTGTGATCCCTGGGCCGTGAGCGAACGTGACGCTTGAGCGTCTCGCCTACGGCTGAGCGATCGTTACGCAACTAGCGTACCATTACGGTACTTCTTAAGTAAACAGCGTACAGTGTTCTTAGCTTCATAAAGGGTTGTTTATACGACAAAGGAATTTAGCATTGTCACCTTCTATGAAAAATGATGTGGGCCCCGTCTGCTTTAAGTCACCAGAGATAGCAGAGAGTTTTAAAAACTAATATACCACTTTATACAACTTAGGAGACCCTTCCCCGGCTCATGATCCTCTTGCTAATATGTTGAGATCCAGGGAATACCTAGCTAAGGTGGCATTCCCTCAGTTGCCGCTCTCCGCTCGTGATTTCCTGGAAACTCCCTTCACCTTAAAGGAAGTGGAACAAGTGATTTCCTCCATACCCCTACGTAAAAGCCCATGCCCGGACGGATTCACGGCCATCTATTATAAGACATTTAAGGGGACCCTTGCCCCCAGACTGTTGCAGGCCTTTAACTTCATTTCTGCAAATGCACACTTTTCACGTCAATCTCTAAAGGCCCAGATCGCTGTGATTCCTAAACAGGGGAAGGACCCCTCAGTGTGTTCCAGCTACAGGCCCATCTCGTTGCTCAATCTAGATCTTAAGCTTTTTGCAAAATTGATGGCCCTTCGATTAAACGAGTTTCTCCCATCACTTATACATAGTGACCAGGTGGGCTTTGTTCCAGGCCGAGAAGCAAAAGATAATACGACAAAGATCCTAAATCTTATACATTTGGCCTCTAGCAGCGGGACACCGTCTGTCCTGATGTCTACTGACGCTGAAAAGGCCTTCGATAGAGTCAATTGGAATTTCATGAGGGCGGTGCTGGAGCACATTGGGTTGGGTCCACAAGCCCTCCATAGAATATTATCACTTTATATACAACCATCGGCTAGAGTGCGGGTTAATGGGATCCTGTCTGATAATTTCTCTATAAGTAATGGAACGAGACAGGGCTGTCCCTTGTCCCCCTTGATTTTCGTTCTATGTATCGAAGCCTTGGCCAGAGCGGTTAGAGCGAACGACGGTATTAAGGGTCTTCAAGTAGGTGACATGGAATATAAACTAGCGCTGTTTGCAGATGACCTGCTGACAGTTATCACACAACCCGCCCACTCACTCCCCCACCTGATGAGTGAGCTGAACACTTTCAGTTCTCTCTCAGGTTTTAAAGTCAACACGTCCAAATCCTATGCCCTCCATATCGCAATCCCTCTATCGACTTTAACTATGTTGAAATCCACTTTCCCATTTATATGGAAAAATTCCCACATCACATACTTAGGAGTCCAACTCTCTAGCGACCTATCACGACTGCTGTCCCTAAACTTTCTCCCTATTATACGGGCCATTAGAAATGACTACTGCAGATGGCAATACCACAATCTCTCATGGCTGGGAAGAATCAATGTGGTAAAAATGAATACATTGCCCAAATTGCTTTATCTCCTCCAGACCGTGCCGATTCGTATCCCAGACTCCTGGTTCCAGACCATAGGATCCTTAATCCAACAATTTATATGGCGACGTAAGAGGCCCAGAATTGGTAGGACCATTTTGACGCGCCCACCTAAAAAAGGTGGGTTTTTACTCCCAGATATTAAAACCTACTATCATGCAATCCTCCTAAACAGGGTCTTGGACTGGACCAGGAGTAGGGAGGTGAAGCAGTGGGTGGTCTTAGAGGGCCTATATGTCCAGATGTACCCCGAAATTTTCCCATGGCTCCCGACCCTACCCAGACTCTCGTCCCCCCACCCGACTGTTTCCCCTACGCTTGCCTTCTGGAGGGGGATGCGGAGACGACCGGCCCTTTCCTCAATATTTGGCCCACTTACCTCTTTCTTGAGCAATCCGGCCTTTCCGCCTGGACTCTCCTTAGGCTATTACCGAAACTGAGCGCTGGAGGGACTTTTCAGAGTGGGTCAACTAGTCCAACCATCAGGGGTCAAACAATTCTCGGATATTCGGAAAAAATGGGAGATTCCGCAGGCTGACTTCTGGAAGTTTTTACAGGTTCGACACTTCCTATACACAGATAGCATATACCGGCAAGCGTCCCGGGAGCTGACCCCATTTGAAAAGATGTGTGTTGCGCGCCTGAATCCTGTACACACGGTGTCCACACTATATAAACTCCTAAGTGCATTTGACTCCATGACCCCTCCTCCTTTTACCCGAAAGTGGGAAAGGGACCTGAATATCTCACTCTCAGATAGGGAGTGGGACGCTATCTTTTTGAAAGCCCATGGGAGCTCTATATGTATACAGGTTAGAGAAACACAATATAAGATTCTGATGAGATGGTACAGGCATCCTACCCTCCTCCATGCTTTCTCCCCATCGATCTCACCTGCTTGTTGGAGATGCCATAAAGACCTAGGCTCTTTGTTGCACATCTGGTGGACCTGTCCCCTTATTAAATTATTTTGGGAGGAAGTGATTTCCATTTCTGGTATTATTACACAAGCTTCCGTCCCCTCTGACCCGGCCTTCTGGCTACTGACTCACTCCGCCACCCCTCTTTCTGCCCATATGTCATCACTATTAAGACACCTTGGCAATGCCGCCCGAGCGGTGATACCCGCTCTGTGGAGGTCCTCCAAGCCTCCTACCTGTTGTACTTGGTTCTCAAGATTGGACTACTACATGAATATGGAAGATATATTACTGACCGCTGGAGATTTATCGCTACGTGGTTGCCTTGGATAGAGTATAAGACCTCTGAATCATATAAACGCTATGCCTCATCTACGGTATGAGTTAAGATGGAGACCTTGGGGTCGAGAGCCCCGGGTCCACAGGTTGAATATGTCTGTTCAGTCCACACATCCTTCCCTCCTTTCTTGACATTCTCGGCTCGCTCACCTTTTCTTTGTTCTGTTCTTTTCCTTGTTCTGTGTTAGTTAGTTTTTGTTTTTGTTTTTTTTGTTTTGTTTTTTCTTCTCTAATGTTGTTCTTTTTCAAAAATTGTAAGTGCAGGCTTTGGAAACGTGGATCATGCGACCACATTTTGTGTATATTTCTGTGCGTAACTATGTTTGGCCGTTTAAAATTGATATGTTCATGTGTATATGTACGTTGACACGAGCATGTACTCTTTTCAATAAAAACAGATTATACAATAAAGCTTTGGAAAAAACTGCCAACAAACAAAGATCTGATTTATTCAGTAAACAGACACAAAAGAAATCCGACAACTTCACTCCCTTCATTACCACATTCAGTAACCAAGAACCAATTATTAGGAAATCCATCAATCAACATTAGAATATTTTGCTGATGGACCCAATACTAAGAGAAATCCTTCCACCAAAACCTGACATCGTGTTCCGAAAAATCAGCAATTTGAAAGATATCCTGGCACCTAGTCATTTACGAAGCAAAAATAAACCTGGAAATAGCACCTTTATTAATTGTAAAGGTTGCTTTAAATGTGGAAAATGTAACATCTGTAAATACCTCCATCCAGTCAGGAAAAAATTCAGTAACCACAACAACACAAAAGAATACAGCATCAAAGACTACCTTAATTGCAACTCTACAATGGTAATTTATTTGCTTGAATGTAAATGTGGACTTAAATATGTTGGTAAAACCAAAAGGGTCCTAAAATTAAGAATCCAAGAACACATTCGGAACATCAAAAATAAAATTGACAATCATACGGTCCCCAAACACTTCATTGAAAAACATCAATCGAATCCAGAAAACCTCTCTTTCAAAGCAATAGAACTTGTCAAATCTGGTGAAAAAGGTGGTGATATCTTGAACAAACTCTCTAAAAGAGAAATGTTCTGGATCCATGAACTCAAGACCCTATCACCATTCGGACTTAATGAAGCTTTCAAGATTGCTCCCTTCCTGTAATTTTCCCGTCTCCATTCACTCTTTTATCCACATAATCCCTATTTTTCACAAATTTCCGGTTCTTTTCAAGCACCCTCTATAGTAACTTTATTATCCTTCAAATTAGATATCAACAGTCAACATTATTATTCCTTTCAGCAAATTACCTACCGCCTGCCTGATGTGGATAATAACCAAGACAGTCTTTAAAGAAGAACACACGATGCGCATCTAAAACGCGATAAGACTATGTATTTCTGCCGCAGTAAACAACTAAACAATTACAACGCTGCTACTTAAAATACTCCCCTTGTGTCATGTTTTAATCAGTTTACATCCGATCTATTATGATCAATTTTTATGATATGCTTTAATTGCACTCAAAAATTATACACACATTATATCTACTTTTTATGTTCTCTCCTTTTTTAGATATTCATTTTGAACTAATTTTATAAAAAAAAGTATTTTATAAAGTATATTAGATAATTTATGCTATAATTAGAAATTATCCTATAGTGATAATTTCTAATATTTACAATGGCCGTGCGTTCCACCGCTAATTGTCACATTAATCTCACTTGTCACAGTAGTCTGTGTGACATAACCTGCACTATAGCTGTGTACTTTACACAGCTTCATTAACATAAACCTCTTTTCCTAATATGGAGGTTTAATTTCTTATTAATTATGCTTGTCCCTCATTTACTTCCGCTCTCAGCGGAAGTTACGTCACTTAATTGCGGTCCACACACACTTTAATCAATAACGGATGTCACGTGACCGTCATATTAGACGGATCACAAATATCCTATAAAGTCACCTTATTAATTACTAGCCCGGTAATCTATATTTACAATGGCTCATTTGTATAATTTACTCTTTAGATGTCTCCCCCTGTCTCCCCGTCTTTTACTTCCGTTCAGCGGTAGTCACGTCACTTATTTTGCGTTCCACACACTTACTTCCGTGTTTATAACGGAAGTCACGTGACCGCCATACCCGACGGATCACACCACCTCCTAATCTTACTTTCATTATCTATCTAGCCCACTAATTCAGCTCGGCTCTCTATAATAACTAGGACACATACATTAAAACACGTTCATTAAATTGTCTAGACCCTTTTAAAATCCATATACGCCGACCGGAAATTACGTCAGCGTCGTCTACGGAAATGACGCATGCGTTCCACATGCGTTCCATAGCAAATTCCGGACGCTTTCTCTTTTATGCTGATTATGTCACCTCTCCACCTCGTTTTTTCTTCCTCTTATCTCCCTACTTCACTATTTTATATTGTCACCTTTTTGAGTGCAAATTAAAACCTGTTTAAAAGTTCACATAAATGCTCCAGCCACATGACATCACAGGAAGTGATGTCATCATAAATTGCCCAAGGAGGGTATAAATAAAGCATGCCTGCTCTGTTTGTCTATCCCCTTGATGAAGTCCTACTGATGATGGACGAAACGCGTTGGGACTACCTGCTGACATTTCCTCTTATGGACAGATAAGCCTTCTATAATTTTGAATTCTGTATGCATGCATTCCAGCTATTTATGGACAGATAAGCTTGATATAATCTTTCATTCTGTACGCATGATATACAGCTATTCATATTTTATGTATTTTAATGTATTTTTATGTCATTACGTGTATTAAATAATTTATCTTTTATATATATACACTGCCTAGGCTATATATTGATTGCATACTTGGGAATATGCTGTTTCCCTAATTAAGCCTAAATGATTTCTGGCCAGTGATATATTTCGATATTTTACAAAAAAAAACAGTACACACTATGTTTGCACTTCTTTTTTTCAACATGTATTAAGCGTCAAAGAAGCATCGCCTGAATTTAGCTTCTCTGGTTTTCAGATAAGTTTTTTAACGGATTGTAATATACCCACTCTTGATACCTTCATTTATATTCACCTTGTTATACAATCTACACTCTTGGGCGCTTATTTTCACCAATTCCTTGATATTTTATTATAGATTTATGTTCCCTGTATGCCTAGATTTTAGTATTATGTGGGAAAGGCACAAGAAAGCATTACCCTGCCATGAAAGCACTGATTACTCCAGCACACATAAGAAAATATGATATACAGTATATAACCAACATCCCTCCACTTACAGTATAGCCCTGCACATTTATTAGCATAAAATGTCCTGTATGACATCAATTTACTGAGAGATTACTTTCCTGTCCTTTGTTTGATAGTCCTTTAACCTCTATCCTCCCCTGGGGCTGAAACAAAATTACCATAATAAATAGCAAATACATTACAGGGAAACCTTAAGAACAGTGCTATTGTCAATCACCTAATCAGTATAATTTAACTTACCAATGTAAGAATGTTTAGTTCTTTCAGAATTAAATAGATGATCATATTAGGTACAAAGATGCACAAGAAACCTTTCTCAATAGTGACATCAAGCAATAGGAATATTGTTTTAAAATGGTTTGCTGTCATAATGAAGGACTTATCAAGGTCAGCTGTGTCACAGCCCATAGCATACAGTAGATTGTTGTTTGGCCTCATGTTGTTGGCTTGGTGCATACCTTCACACAGGTGGTATATTTTTAACATAGAATATTGTTCCGCTCCAAACTACAGTATGTGATGAGGTCCAAACTAAGAAATGTAAGCTCTTAGGTCCAATGTGGTTTATTGTGCTAGCAACGTAGGATGGGAACATGGACAGAAATAAAATCATCATAAACTTTTAGAGGTTTACTCACATTTTCCAGTCCTACAGTATGTCACATGTACAATAAATCTACACAATGGGATTGATGCTGTCTTTTAATTTTCATTAGAGATGTCACCTGTTTGCTAAATTTGATGACAATATTCATAAATCCAGAAATTTAATTGTTGATCTACTACAGGTTGAGTATCCCAAATCCAAAATGCTTGGGACCAGAAGTATTTTGGATATCGTATTTTTCCATATTTTGGAATAATTGCAAACCATTATGAGATATCATGGCAATGGGACCAAAGTCTAAGCACAGAATGCATTCATGTTTCATATACACCTTATACACACACAGCCTGAATGTAATTTTAGCCAATATTTTTAATAACTTTGTGCATTAAACAAAGATTGTGTACATACACACTATTCATTTATGTGTCATAAGCTGTATACCTTATACACACAGCCGGAAGGTCTTTTAATACAATATTTTTAATAACTTTGTGAATTAAACAAAGTTTGTGTACATTGAGCCATCAGAAACCAAAGGTTTCACTATCTCAGTCTCACTCAAAAAATTCTGTATTTCGGAATATTCCGTATTTCTGAATATTTGGATATGGGATACTCAACCTGTATTTACAACAGAATATGCTTCATGAAGCTCCTGTCCAGCTTCTGTAAATTTCTCCAACACCAGAGCCATCTATATTTCTCTGTAGTGAAAGCAATGGGAATTGGAGCTAGGGTGTACTTTGGCCATCATTGTGTTTCAACTGCTGTTTGCATTTGTGCTTATTAGGTGTTTACACTTTAGACATTCATTTTGTGAAAAATAGCTTATTTGTCAAATTTGATATTGAATATATTGATTGTATGAAATAAATTTATGTAGTATCTGAGATATTTTTTTTTTTATCATGCAGGGATCCCATGTGACAGGTCATTCTTTATCCACTAGATGTTATCCAAACCAGGGTGGATACATAAATTGGTTTACATGATCTGAGTTTAAGGAATGATTATCTGTAAGGGAGTATCTTCATCAATATAACCCTTATGTTACTTGATAGTTTGGTACCCAAATTGCAGCCTCGAATTGCCACATTACCAGACCAATTCAATATTTCGTGAATGTGTGGTCACCACTTTAAAAACAGCCATCCCCACTATTCTTAACACTCCCAACAGTGTTAGATAGTATGCTAGTTAGTTAGTGAACTCAGTTGCTGGAGGACATATAGTGCGGAGGGGATGGCGGGATCTGATTAGATCCCTTTTCATAATCCAATGCAAAAGAAAGGGGCAGGGCTAAAGGTACCAAAGCCATCTGAAGATTGTCTAGGTTCATGTAGGCAAACTCTAAAAGCTTCAGTTTTTGGAGTTTGCTGAATACTAAGCAGCCCCATCAGGCCCCTAATAATGATTGAACCCATTATTAAAAATGTGTAATGAGCCCAAACGGGATAATGAATAGGTCCCTAAATATGATGTTTTTACTGCATCATTCTAAGGTGCACCATGAAAAAGTAGAGGATAGAATTATCTTTGTACTTAGAATGCTGTTTTCCAGTTAACCATATTTCATCTGCATATAAGAAAACAATATGATTTTTTTGTCTCTCTATAGAGTATACTGTACAGTACATCACAATTTGACCATTTTAACTGCTTTATTCACATTTTCACCTATGACATGGGATGAACAAAGTAATTGATGAAAACAGAATAAAATAATGACTTAATAAACATTTTTTTATTTCAACATGGGTACATTTAATTGATTAGTGTGAAATAAAGTATGACAAATGAAATCATGTTTTATGACCTTTTTTAAGCATTTTAAATTCCAAAAAGTAAACAAATTAAGCAAACTGCCAACAATGGAGGGAAACTTTCCAATGATCGCTTTCTGTGATGTTTCAGAGGTTGCGAATGCCCACTGCAATCACTTTGGGTTCTTGGCATGTTGTTTTACATTGCCTGGCTCATTAGAGTTACTTTCACAGATAGGAATGTGTCCATTTGTTATTTACCACACTCTAGGAGTTTTTGCAAGGTAAGAGCGATGGAGAAAGCTTTCCATTTGATAGTATGATTCTCCAGATGAAATTGAGCTCCACATTCTCAGTGATTGAATTCCCTTTTATTTTAGCATAAAGTTCAGTTTTAAGATGTAGAATCTAGACTGAGCACCACGGTATTGTGAAAAAGTATATCAGCCAATGTTGCATAAAATTAAAAGCAAATTAATGCATTTCATCATAGAAAATAAGTGATTTCATGAGAGAAATATAGGTCTGGTGCATTTTGTGACATGTAAATACCAACTGTAATTGGCATTAGGTTGTATAACCGGGTTCGGTATGCTTTTCCACCGTTCATGTTCCCGGCAGTCAGGAGACCAACGGCAGGATCCCGACAGGTGGAATGCCGGCAGGGAGCACAGCGAGTACCCTTGTGGGTTTGCTGCACTAATCACGCATCGGCCCAGTGGTGAAATTTACTCACCACACTATTCTATTTCTCCTCGGGTGGTGCGTGGACCACAACCAGAATGGAAATCCTGGCCCTCAGTCAGGATTCAGACCGCCGGCATTTCATCGGCTGTCCGGATCCTGCGCCGGTATCCCGACAGCCGGTAAATTATCTGCATCCTGTATAACTTTTTTAAATTCAGGCATTTACAGAGAAACAACTAATCCATTAAAACTCAATAAAACATATCTACAGCTATATAAAATGATGAAATTAAATTAACAATTTCACTTACATACAGGGCCGGCTCTACCATTAGGCAGCTTTAGGCGGCTGCCTAGGGGCGCCGGCTCCTGGAGGGCACCACTAAATTCATCTAGCAAAAAACTGAAGGATGACTCTGTGTGCGGCCTCCTCCTTACACTGTGCTGGCTGCTGCTGCAGGTCTAATCAGGTGCAGCCATCGCTATCAGGCTGTACCACAGAGTGCCTCAGCACTTCCTCCGTGCTAACATCATGTCATATGAAGGCACATAGGAGGCGGATGTAACTATGGCTTCCCAAGGGGCACCCCCACGGCCGCTCCTCATAGTCCTGATGCAGGTCCCTGGATCCTGACTCTCCAGCAGCAAGCAGAACCTGACTACATGTCTGCACCTGCAGCATCGCTGTAATGCTGCTGCCGCCTGTAAGAGGAGCCATACCAATTATGAGGGAAAAGAAGGAAACAACTATTAGGTAAGTAACCCATGGGGATTTCTGCAGGACCACAGACAGTACACATCTTACAGCTTGATGGGTTGTTTGCACTTGTAAACAGCATAATAGGGAAACACAGGCACTGGGGTACAATACAGTACATATGGAGGAGGGGGGGGGCAGTAATTAACTTACAGATGGGGGGATGGAACACAATAAGGAGCATGCACATATATGTATATATGTATATAATGCCGTATGTATGTATACACATACAATTAAATATCCCACCAGCCCCCATAAACAGATGCAGTGTATAATAGATAGATAGATAGATAGATAGATAGATAGATAGATAGATAATTATCCCAGCACTCAGCAATAAAAATTAAATTGGCCTCAGTGTCCTATACAATTGCCCACATGCCAGCTAGCATGTATACATAGGCAGAAAGAACGGTCATCACTCAAGGATTTGAAAGTAAAAGTACTGTATATTGTGAACAAAGTCACGAAAATATACTTTTTCACTAAAAGTCCTTGAGTGTTGTATCTTCTTTCTGTATATGCAGAAAACAAGAGAAAGACAAAATAACCTTGTGTGGAAGCACTCTTTGGTTAAATATGAAAAAAATGTGTGAAAAAAATGGATAGTAGAGGGGAGGACCCTTTCGAGTCCTACCTCTATGGACTTGGATAAAACTTGACTTTTAATGATTAACTATAAAAATTCACTGGAGGTGAACAAAAAATGATTATAAAAATCTAGATTGCCATTGTACCAAATATGGTTCTAGATATGGCAGGTGAAAATATTATTGTGATTGTTGTATAATTGTTTGAGGAGAACAATATATACAGGTCACAGGTCACAGAGAGGATAGGAATGTAAGGTAAGCTTGGAAGAAAGTGAGGGGGGGGGGAAAGGAAGGAAGAGAAGAAGGGGGGAGGGGGGGGAAAGAAGAGGGGAGGAAAAAGGGAACAGGAAAGGTGAGATATGAAAGAAAATTAAGCAGGTAATGATTGATGGGTGAGACGGGAACGGAAAGAAACGGAGATAGTGAAATCTGAGAAAGAATAATTTTTGGTAAATTCCAAGGTGAATGATGCCCTTGCTACCTTGAATTAAAGAAAGACACTATAGTTAATGTATTCGTTGAGACCCTTTGGCATGAGGGTATCCAATCGGAAGATCCATTCTGATTCTTTCTTTTGTAGAGCTTCATTAATATCCCCTCCTCTTAGTCCCAATTTGACATGTTCCCCAAAAAAATGTTTTTTCCAACAAAATGTTTTTCCAATTCTTTTTCAAAAGATTTTTTTACATATATACATACATAATTTTCATAATTTCATATTTTTCAATTTTTACCCAGGTTTATGCTGTGTTTTATAATTCATAATTCCATACTATTAAAACAACATGTCCCAGGTTCATCAAATCATTACAAATAGGCCATCTGCCCTGACTGATTTGTCCGCAATACCTTAGCTTTTGCACATTTATTTAACATATTGATTCCACTTTCCAATGTCCAATCCTCCCTCACCACCTTCCAATCAATCTCATCAATGCTTCTATTAAGCCGAACTGCATCATATTAAATCACAATTAACTCCCAAACACACGATTGGTCCGCATATCCTATTTATATGGAGACCAGGCGAATAGAGAACACGGGGCTTCCGTGAACAAGCCTAGCTCACAGGTGAAACGTACGTCGGGAATTTGACGTCCATTCAGTGATGTCACTGCGGCTTCGCCCTCTCCGGAACGGGCGGCCGCACGGTCACGGAACACGGAGCACGGTCACGATCTTCAATCAAGTTACAGCCACCGGCCGCCGGGATATCTACATCACTGGAAGTGGTAACTTTAAACATTGTGTCTGTTTTCAAGCAGCGCTTCAGACCCCAACATTGGGTCTAACAACTCCAGTGCATGCTCCGTACTCATACTTAGGAATGAACCTATTAACAGTCAATTAGGAATTGTATTGCAAGCTACTATCTTTTCCACCCAGGGACTAAAGACTTTCATCTTTGCTGCTCCCGTTTAATTTCATGTAACATAATCCATTATATCATCGGCTATTTACAGCAGGCAAATATAATAGGAAGTGGTAACTTCAAACATTGTGTCTGTTTCAAAACAGCACACCAGACCCCCTTATTGGGTCTAATAATCCCAGTGCCTGCTTTGCAACTATATTTAGGAATGAACCTATTAACAGTTAATTGGGAATTGCATTGCTAGCCATTATATATTTGTTTAACACAAGGATATAATGAATTTTTCTCTGCTGTTTTCCATTCAGTATATTCTATCATAATATTGGCTATCCACAGCAGGAAAACCTATCAGATAGTTACATTCATTACAGCAGCAAACCTGTATGTTTTAAATAATTAGACCATCTTGCTGCAGGATCATCCAGGAACTAATTTGCTGGTCAATAGCAGCACCCTTGACCCCTATAGCGGGTCTAATAACTTTAGAGCCTGCTCCTTAATTATCATTTTCTAGGATTAATCCTAATTAATAGGAAATTGGGTATCACACAGCAATTTCCTATTCTTCAACACAGGGGCATAAGAATTTTCTTTGGAGCTCCTATCCAACCTATAGCCCATCAGTTCAACAACAGATCAGTATATGTTGCTTTGATCTTTCGCCCCCCTTTTTTTCTGGTACTCTCTCATCTGGCTGATGGTGGCCCTGGATGCGGACATTGTGCTTATACCCAGATTAAATCACCGTCACTACAGACAGTAGAAATACCTTTTACACATTCTCTCACTTTTGGACATTTATGACTGGGACCTACAATCCCTTTTTCCAATTTACACAGAAAGTAGAATTGTGTTCACTCATTTCTTGAATCAATCGGCACACGGCCATATTATCCTGAATGCGCCCGATCACGTCCGATCTTGGAAGCTAAGCAGGTATTGCCTGGTCAGTACATGGATGGGAGACCTCCAGGGAATACTAGGTGCTGTGGGCCATTTTTTTCAGGAGACCTTTACATTATATCAATTATTCCCTCATATTCTTATATTCTTTCTGCTGAATACATAGGCCATTTTTCTAAAAATCACTAGTGATTCTTGATACAATCGGCCCACGGCCATACTATCCTGAATGCGCCTGATCACGTCCGATCTTGGAAGCTAAGCAGGTATGGCCTGGTCAGTACGTGGATGGGAGACCTCCAGGGAATACTAGGTGCTGTGGGCCTTTTTCCTTTAGGAAATCCTCATATCACTTTCTTCCAAGCTTACCTTACATTCCGATCCTCTCTGTGACCTGTGACCTGTATATATTGTTCTCCTCAAACAATTATACAACAATCACAATAATATTTTCACCTGCCATATATAGAACCATATTTGGTACAATGGCAATCTAGATTTTTATCATCATTTTTTGTTCACCTCCAGTGAATTTTTATAGTTAATCATTAAAAGTCAAGTTTTATCCAAGTCCATAGAGGTAGGACTCGAAAGGGTCCTCCCCTCTACTATCCATTTTTTTCACACATTTTTTTCATATTTAACCAAAGAGTGCTTCCACACAAGGTTATTTTGTCTTTCTCTTGTTTTCTTCCTGTAGGCTAACTACAAAATCCATGGGAGCACCGCCAAAACTTAGGACTATTTATGATTTACAATAATAGTCAGTATTTTGGTACTTTATAGATATTTTCTCTTTTATTCATAACACTTATTTTCCAAGCTGGTGCAGATCCACAACTTTGTTTTCATAATAATGCAATATACCTTAGTTCACCTAGTGGCCACCTACATCTCCCCTCCGAAAGGTGGGGGGGTTTGCAGGTTAGGGGGCGCTAGACTGGAGATTTGCCTAGGGTGCATAGAGACCTTGCACCGGCCCTGCTTACATAATAGTTGAAACAGAGTTGGAATCCTTGGAGATAAAATTATTTGGAAATTGGGTTACAATTTAATATCTATCAACATATGTTGTAGTAACATAATTAGATGAAAAAGGGTAATAGACATCAGTACCTTTCATAGATTTAAGAAAAACAAAGTAACTAATTCTGAACAAGGAGACATATTTACATGTACTAAAACACCTCTAAGTGCAGTCTATATGTCAGCTCTTTATTTAATAAGAGAAGAGTATTAAAAAAACATTTTTAAACAAGCTGTTCTACCCATTCTTCGCACGGGAGTTTCTGATTTTCATGGTTGTAAATATATACATATATGAGTGTTAAAAATTTGGTATATCTGTAGAGATGTAAATCTGAGACGTCTTAATGTAAGTAAATAATAATCCATGGTTCTTGGCGTTACCTCAGGAGCATCCGTAGCAGATACTGTAAAAAGTGACAGGACCAGTTTTGTAGCTTATGAAATTCAACACACTGGAGGTGTAATACAAATTTTGATCCGATTGTCTGTTTGCACATTTTCGTTCACACAATGCAGGTCACGTATCAGTAATAATGTCATTATGTCAACCCTCTGTTCATCCCCTTAGGGGAGGATTATTAAAATTCTAATTACGCAGTTTTCCTATTTCCCACCTGAAGAATACATATGTTAAATTTCAGCTTCCTAACATATCAGGAAGTAAGAGAATTAGGGGTCTATTTACTAAGCTTTGGATGGAGGTATAGTTGCTACGGTTAAAGTACCAGCCAATCGGCTCCTAACTGTCATTTTTCAAACACAGCCTGTGGCACAACAGTTAGGAGCCGATTGGCTGGTACTTTATCTCCAGCGACTTTATCTCCATCCAAGGCTTAGTAAATAGACCTCTTAGTGATAAGTCAGTGAGTGAGTGAGTGAGTGAGTGAGTGAGTGAGTGAGTGAATGAGGGCTTTCGCATTTATATATACAGGTTGAGTATCCCATATCCAAATATTCCAAAATATGGAATATTCCGAAATACGGAATTTTTTGAGTGAGAGTGAGATAGTGAAACCTTTGTTTTCTGATGGCTCAATGTACACAAACTTTGTTTAATACAAAAAAATATTAAAAATATTGTATTAAATGACCTTCAGGCTGTGTTTATAAGGTGTCTATGAAACATAAATGAATTGAGTGAATGTACACAAACTTTGTTTAATGCACAAAATTATTAAAAATATTGGCTAAAATTACCCTCAGGCTGTGTGTATAAGGTGTATATGTAACATAAATGCATTCTGTGCTTAGACTTGGGTCTCATCACCATGCTATCTCAAATATATATATATATATATATATATATATATTTTATATTATTATATAAATTAATTTGAAAGCAGGGTCTGGTTTATAGTTGTATTAAAAGTAGCGAGGCAGGCAGTTCAGTTAAGTACTTCTATACATAATATACAGCACCAGTAGATTCAAGCCTGTGATTCATATATGGTTTTCTGTTTCTCTGCCAACCCCCCTTACAGGAGACAGCCCTCCTTCATATTCAGTATTTCTATCATTTATATTGCTTTCATTATACATGAAAGAGTCATGCAGCACTCTGAAGAATACAAACTGATGCATCTTGTGACTTTTCAATAACTGTAGCACAAATAGGACATTCTGGAATTGTAGTGACAAACATCTGAGGAGTATCCTATTCCCTGGTCTGTTGTACTATGTTGCAATAGAGTTGCTTTAACGCCATGGGAGTCTAATGCTCTCATGTTATTTATCCAACATTCGCAATAGGGAGGCCAACACCGGTATCGGGATTGGTGGGTTCCTGGGATTTTGGCCCAAAATTGCCTGGATTTCCAAATTATTTGGTGTATTTACTAGAGATGAGCGGGTTCGGTTCCTCGGGATCCGAACCCCCCGAACTTCACCTATTTTACACGGTTCCGAGGCAGCCTCGGATCTTCCCGCCTTGCTCGGTTAACCCGAACGAGGCCGAACGTCATCATCCCGCTGTCGGATTCTCGCGAGATTCGTATATTTTTACAAAGAGCAGCGCGTCACTGCCATTTTCACTCGTGCATTTGAGATTGAACGGAGAGGACGTGGCTGCGTTCTCTCCCTGAAAAGCTCCGTAATCTGTGCTCAGTGTGCTGCAAATATCTGTGCTCAGTGTGCTGCAAATAATCTGTGCTCAGTGTGCTGAAAATATCTACGTTCTCTGCCTGAAAACGCTCCATATCTGTGCTCAGTGTGCTTCAAATATCTGATCAGTGTGCTGCATTGTGGGGACTGGGGACCACCAGTATATAATAATTATAGTAGTACAGTACAGTAGGCCATTGCTGTATCTTGCAGCTCTGTGTCACTGCAAGTATCCATTCCATATCTGTGCTGCATTTTTGTGAGCAGTATATATAGTATTACAGTGCAGCATTTTGGTGACCCAACAGTATATAGTTGTGTACAGTAGGCCATTGCTGTATCTTGCAGCTCTGTGTCACTGCACGTATCCATTCCATATCTGTGCAGCATTTTTGTGAGCAGTATATATACTAGTATTACAGTGCAGCATTTTGGTGGCCCAACAGTATATAGTTGTGTACAGTAGGCCATTGCTGTATCTTGCAGCTCTATGTCACTGCACGTATCCATTCCATATCTGTGCAGCATTTTTGTGAGCAGTATATATACTAGTATAACAGTGCAGCATTTTGGTGACCCAACAGTTTATAGTTGTGTACAGTAGGCCATTGCTGTATCTTGCAGCTCTCTGTCACTGCACATATCCATTCCATATCTGTGCTGCATTTTTGTGAGCAGTATATATACTAGTATTACAGTGCAGCATTTTGGTGACCCAACAGTATATAGTTGTGTACAGTAGGCCATTGCTGTATCTTGCAGCGCTATGTCACTGCACGTATCCATTCCATATCTGTGCGGCATTTTTGTGAGCAGTATATATAGTATTACAGTGCAGCATTTTGGTGACCAACAGTATACATATATAGTACAGTACAGTAGGCCATTGCTATTGGTATATTACTGGCATATAATTCTCACACAGTAAAAAATGGAGAACAAAAATGTGGAGGGTAAAATAGGGAAAGATCAAGATCCACTTCCACCTCGTGCTGAAGCTGCTGCCACTAGTCATGGCCGAGATGATGAAATGCCATCAACGTCGTCTGCCAAGGCCGATGCCCTATGTCATAGTAGAGAGCATGTAAAATCCAAAAAACAAAAGTTCAGTAAAATGACCCAAAAATCTAAATTAAAAGCGTCTGATGAGAAGCGTAAACTTGCCAATATGCCATTTACGACACTGAGTGGCAAGGAACGGCTGAGGTCCTGGCCTATGTCATTGCTAGTGGTTCAGATTCACATGAAGATAGAAGCACTCATCCTCCTGCTAGAAAAATGAATAGACTTAAGCTGGCAAAAGCACAGCAAAGAACTATGCGTTCTTCTAAATCACAAATCCCCAAGGAGAGTCCAATTGTGTCGGTTGCGATGCCTGACCTTCACAACACTGGACGGGAAGAGGTGGCGCCTTCCACCATTTGCACGCCCCCATAAAGTGCTGGAAGGAGCACCTGCAGTCCAGTTCCTGATAGTCAAATTGAATATGTCACTGTTGAAGTACACCAGGATGAGGATATGGGTGTTGCTGGTGCTGAGGAGGAAATTGACAAGGAGGATTCTGATGGTGAGGTGGTTTAAGTCAGGAACCCGGGTAGACACCTGTTGTCCGTGGGACCAATATGGCCATTGACATGCCTGGTCAAATTACAAAAAAAAATCACCTCTTCGGTGTGGAATTATTTTAACAGAAATGCGGACAACAGGTGTCAAGCCGTGTGTTACCTTTGTCAAGCTGTAATAAGTAGGGGTAAGGACGTTAACCACCTAGGAACATCCTCCCTTATACGTCACCTGGAGCGCATTCATCAGAAGTCATTGACAAGTTCAAAAACTTTGGGTGACTGCGGAAGCAGTCCACTGACCACTAAATCCCTTCCTCTTGTAACCAAGCTCCTGCAAACCACACCACCAACTCCCTCAGTGTCAATTTCCTCATTAGACAGGAAAACCAATAGTCCTGCAGGCCATGTCACTGGTAAGTCTGACGAGTCCTCTCCTGCCTGGGATTTCTCCGATGCATCCTTGAGTGTAACGTCTACTACTGCTGGCGCTGCTGTTGTTGCTGCTGGGAGTCGATCGTCATCCCAGAGGGGAAGTCGGAAGACCACTTGTACTACTTCCAGTAAGCAATTGATTGTCCAACAGTCCTTTGCGAGGAAGATGAAATATCACAGCAGTCATCCTGCTGCAAAGCGGATAACTCAGATCTTGGCAGCTGCGTTGGTGTTAAACGTGTGTCCGGTATCCACCGTTAATTCACAGGGAATTAGAGAATTGCTTGAGGTACTGTGTCCCCGGTACCAAATACCATCTAGGTTCCATTTCTCTAGGCAGGCGATACCGAGAATGTACACAGACATCAGAAAAAGAGTCACCAGTGTCCTAAAAAAGGCAGTTGTACCCAATGTCCACTTAACCACGGACATGTGGACAAGTGGAGCAGGGCAGGCTCAGGACTATATGACTGTGACAGCCCACTGGGCAGATGAATTGAATCCCACAAGTAGTACAGCAGCGGCAGCACCAGTAGCAGCATCTCGCAAACGCCAAATCGTTCCTAGGCAGGCTACGCTTTGTATCACCGCTTTTCATAAGAGGCACACAGCTGACAACCTCTTACTGAAACTGAGGAACATCATCGCAGAATGGCTTACCCCAATTGGACTCTCCTGGGTATTTGTGACATCGGACATTGCCACCAATATTGTGCGTGCATTACATGTGGGCAAATTCCAGCACGTCCCATGTTTTGCACATACATTGAATTTGGTGGTGCAGAATTATTAAAAAAAGGACAGGGGCGTGCAAGAAATGCTGTCGGTGGCCCGAAGAATTGCGGGCCACTTTCAGCCACCGCGTGCCAAAGACTGGAGCACCAGCAAACACTCCTGAACCTGCCCCGCCATCAGCTGAAGCAAGAGGTGGTAACGAGGTGGAATTCAACTCTCTATATGCTTCAGAGGATGGAGGAGCAGCAAAAGGCCATTCAAGACTATACATCTACCTACGATATAGGCAAAGGAGGGGGAATGCACCTGACTCAAGCGCAGTGGAGAATTATTTCAACGTTGTGCAAGGTTCTGCAACCCTTTGAACTTGCCACACGTGAAGTCAGTTCAGACACTGCCAGCCTGAGTCAGGTCATTCCCCTCATCAGGCTTTTGCAGAAGAAACTGGAAAGATTGAAGGAGGAGCTAAAACGGAGCGATTCCGCTAGGCATGTGGGACTTGTGAATGATGCCCTTAATTTGCTTAACCAGGATTCACGGGTGGTCAATCTGTTGAAATCAGAGCACTACATTTTGGCCACCGTGCTCGATCCTAGGTTTAAAGCCTACGTTGTATCTCTCCGGCAGACACAAGTCTGCAGATGTTCAAAGACCTGCTGGTGAGACACTTGTCAAGTCAAGCGGAACGTGAACCGTCAACAGCTCCTCCTTCACATTCTCTCGCAACTGGGGCTGCGAGGAAAAGGCTAAGAATTCCGGGCCCACCCGCTGGCAGTGATGCAGGGCAGTCTAGAGCGAGTGCTGACATCTGGTCTGGACTGAAGGACCTGCAAACGATTACTGACATGTCGTCTACTGTCACTGCATATGATTCTGTCACCATTGAAAGAATGGTGGAGGATTATATGAGTGACCGCATCCAGGTGGCCCTTGCACAAACTGGCTTTATTTTACCTAAGTTGCCCCCCCTCCAGTGTGTACTCCGAAAGAGTGTTTAGTGCAGCCGGTCACCTTGTCAGCAATCGGCGTACAAGGTTACTACCACAAAATGTGGAGAAGATGATGTTCATCAAAATTAATTATAATCAATTCCTCCGTAGAGACATTCACCAGCAATTGCCTCCAGAATGTACACAGGGACCTGAGATGGTGGATTCCAGTGGGGACGAATTAATAATCTGTGAGGAGGGGGATGTACACAGTGAAAGGGGTGAGAAATCGGACGGTGAGGAGGAGGTGGACATCTTGCCTCTGTAGAGCCAGTTTGTGCAAGGAGAGATTGATTGCTTCTTTTTTGGTGGGGGCCCAAACCAACCAGTCATTTCAGCCACAGTCGTGTGGCAGACCCTGTCACTGAAATGATGGGTTTGTTAAAGTGTGCATGTCCTGTTTATGCAACATAAGGGTGGGTGGGAGGGCCCAAGAACAATTCCATCTTGCACCTCTATTTTCTTTAATTTATCTTTGCATCATGTGATGTTTGGGGACTATTTTTTAAGTGCCATCCTGTCTGACTCTGCAGTGCAACTCCTAGATGGGCCAGGTGTTTGTGCCGGCCACTTGGGTCGCTTAGCTTAGTCATCCAGAGACCTCGGCGAAAATTTTAGGACTAAAAATAATATTGTGAGGTGTTCAGAATAGACTGGAAATGAGTGGAGATTATGGTTATTGAGGTTAATAATACTATAGGATCAAAATTACCCCCAAATTCTATGATTTAAGCTGTTTTTGAGGTTTTTTTGAAAAAAACCCACCCGAATCCAAAACACACCTGAATCCGACAAAAAATTTGTCAGGGAGGTTTTGCCAAAACACGTCCGAATCCAAAACACGGCCGCAGAACCGAATCCAAAACCAAAACACAAAACCCGAAAAATGTCCGGTGCACATCTCTAGTATTTACTGATTAGTTATTTATGCTGGGCAGTGCACTGAGCACTGGCAGCGTTTGCCTTAGACACTGCCGGGCTACCTGACTTTGCGGCATGATGTCAGTGGTCACTCTGTGCAGCCCCATGCCTGCCCACCCTTCAGCCATGCTGCCTGTCCACTTAAGGACTGCAGGATTGTAGTTACCAGCCGAGCGTAAGCGTGGTGTCTGTAGTGTCAATCCTGGGTATCTCTATAATGCCGGGATTGTGAGTTTTTAAATCCCAATTTTAGGACTGAAATAATGGCCTGGGAATGTCCTCCCTAATTGGCATCCATTAACATGTCACTTAATGTAATTTCTTCCACTGCTGGTCATATGTTCAGCTCACTCCCACAGCTGCAAATCAGTGGTTATTACTTCAACTTCTGGCGAGCCCAGTGTATGTGCAATGTCACAAGCTTGCGATCTGGATTTGTGCAAGCTGAGTGTCTGGCCTCGGCTCCATGTTTCCCCTGTATGCTCTACCTATATTGACCCTGGAAGCAGTGGCAGAACTACCACCAGTGCAAGCGGTGCCTTGCACTGGGGCCCGCCACTGTCAAGGGGCTCAAAGCCAGCGCAGCATGTAATGAGTCAAACTGACCATTCCACCGCCACCTGCCGAGGAGAGGAGCAGCAGGCAGGGATGCAGCGGCCATGGGGGAAGTGGGGGAGGAGGAGGATGGAGCCGCAGCAGCGCTATGTAATTGGTGGTGCCCCGCTGCTGCAGCTGTCCCTCTCCTTCCACCTGTCCTATGCTGCTGTGAATGCTGGGATGCACTTCCCTCATCACAGCAGTGGTGGGCAGCCTATGTGGAAGGAGAGGGACAGCTGCAGCGGTGCCTCCACCAGTTATACTGCGCTGCTGCGGGTCCCGAGTCCCCCTCTCTCTTCTTTCTTCTCCCCTGCCCAGGATCTGCCAGAAGCTGCTGCACCGAGGAGCCCTACTGCCAGCGGAGACAATAAGTATAATCTATTCTTTCTTTCTTTCTTTCTTTCTTTCTTTCTTTCTTTCTTTCTTTCTTTCTTTCTTTCTTTCTTTCTGTCTGTCTGTCTGTCTGTCTATCTATCTATCTATCTATCTATCTATCTATCTATCTATCTATCTATCTAGTCTGTCTGCCGTAATGTGTAAAAAGGAGGACTGTCAGCTGTAATGTGTAAAAAAGGGGACGCTGTCTGCCATAATGTGTAAAAAGGGGACGCTGTCTGCCGTAATGTGTAAAAGGGGTACTGTCTGCCATAATGTGTAAAAAGGGGGACGCTGTCTGCTGTTATGTGTAAAAAAGGTGATGCTGTCTGCCGTTATGTGTAAAAAAGGAGACTCTGCCGTAATTGGTAAAAAGGGGGCGCTGTCTGCCGTAATGTGTAAAAAGGGGGACTGTCTGCTGTAATGTGTAAAAAAGGGGACTCTGTCTGCCATAATGTGTAAAAAGGGTGCGCTGTCTGCCGTAATGTGTAAAAAGGGGGACTGTATGCTGTAATGTGTAAAAAGGGGACTCTGTCTGCCGTAATGTGTAAAAGGGGACACTGTGTGCCATAATGTGTAAAAAGGGGACGCAGTCTGCCGTAATGTGTAAAAAAGGGGACGCTGTCTGCCATAATGTGTTAAAAGGGGATGCTGTCTGCCGTAATGTGTAAAATGGGGATGCTGTCTGCCGTAATGTGTAAAAAAGGGAACCCTGTCTGCCGTAATGTGTAAAAAGGGAACACTGTCTGCCGTAATGTGTAAAAAGGGAACACTGTCTGCTGTAATGTGTAAAAAGGGGACACTGTCTGCCGTAATGTGTAAAAAAGGGGACGCTGTCTGCCGTAATGTGTAAAAACGGGATGCTGTCTGCCGTAATGTGTAAAAAGGGGATGCTGTCTGCCGTAATGTGCAAAAAAGGGGATGCTGTCTGCCGTAATGTGTAAAAACAGGACGCTGTCTGTCGTAATGTGTAAAAGGTGGACTCTGTCTGCCATAATGTGTAAAAAGGGGATGCTGTCTGCCGTAATATGTAAAAAGGGGAATCTGTCCGCCGTAATATGTAAAAAAGGGGACGCTGTCTGCCGTAATGTGTAAAAACGGGACGCTGTCTGCCGTAATGTGTAAAAAGGGGATGCTGTCTGCCGTAATATGCAAAAAAGGGGACGCTGTCTGCCGTAATGTGTAAAAACGGGACGCTGTCTGTCGTAATGTGTGAAAGGTGGACTCTGTCTGCCATAATATGTAAAAAGGGGAATCTGTCGGCCGTAAGGTGTAAAAGGGGCTCTACCTGGTGTAGTGGTGCTACTGTGCGGCGTAATTTGAATAATGGAGACTACTGTGCACCGTTATATGAATTGGTATTATTTTGTGGTCACACCCCTTCCCCATGAAGCCATGCCCCTATATTTTTTGCGGGCGCCTACGCCACGCACTGCCCCTGTTTTACATAGAGGGGAGTTCCGATGCCGTTTCTTGCACACAGCGCTAAAATGTCTAGTTACGGCACTGTTGCTAGGTATCCATTTCCCTGGCCCTGAGCAGGTCCCCCTCACCAGATCCTCTCCAGGGGTGAGGGGGTGGACTTGGACAGGATGAGTGTGTGTGGGGTGGCCCAAAGCATTTTATCGCACCTGGGCCCACCACTCGCTATTTCCGCCACTGCCTGGAAGGACAGACTAGGATGCTCCTATCATTTCAGTAACACTAGCACAGTCCCATAAACCCTCACACAATACTATAGGAGCTGGCCAGGGCGATACCTTCTAATACTCAGATTACAGCAGAGCCGGCCTTAGCTATAGGCAGGCTAGGCATTTGCCTAGGGCATCCAAGCATGTCTGGGGGCATCCAAGCAGGTCCCTGCAGCATCTCATGCTGAGAGGGACAGTCTGCAAACTAACTGTTACTTTCCAAATGTATTCAATCAGTACTTGTATACACTGCTGTTCACATTTGTCAAATAAAATGCACACTCTCCCTTAAAGTTCTTTAAACTCCCTCCGACATGCTTGAATGCCCCTGACTTGTGAGACCTCAGACAGACAGCAGAAGCCTGGTAACTGCAATTCCTGGACCTGTGACATTTTCACTGACTATATAAGGTTATTACTGGATAGATCCTTATGATACCACATGTGTATTTGGAAGAATGCTTCACATAAATCTGACATCACCTATACTGCTTGTGCACATGGGAGAGGGGGACCCTGCTATCCTGTGTGTGTCCCTTATCCCTGTGCAAACCCCAGGTGTCTGCAGGGACATACCATGGGCAGTGTTCTCCTCACACTTTATTTCCTAGTCAATCCATGCCGTAAAATTCCCCTTCCAGGATGGCATACCCTGTGAGGTCACATCAGTATGGGTGCCCCTTTAACGGGTGCGAGTGGAAGCACGCACTCACCCTGCCACCCAATCTCACAAAACGCAGTCGTGGATCCAGGAAGCTGCATGGGCGCACACACTGACTGCAAGCACACCAGCAAGCAAAAGTACTAGCATTACTAATGTGGGGTTATATGTGTCAGGTGCATCACTGTGTGGAATTATGTGTATTATGGGCATTACTAATGTGGGGTTATGTGTCAGGTGCATCACTGTGTGGAATTATTGTTATTATGGGCATTACTAATGTGGGGTTATATGTGTCAGGTGCATCACTGTGTGGAATTATGTGTATTATGGGCATCACTGTGTGCCATTATGCAGGGTTGAACTGGCCAACAGGGTACCCCCACCCCCACCCCCACCCTCAGTGGTCCCCACTGCCTAAGTGTTTCTGGGTCAGATGCAGAACTAGCGGCAGTGCTAGGGGGCACCAGACAAAATTTTGCCTAGGGCATCAAATTGGCTAGGGCCGGCTCTGGATTACAGGGTTGTCTGATTGCAAGGAAATTGTTCCAAGGACTGAGGGATAGGATGCCTATAATGTAAAGTGTGTAATGTAATTAGGAGAAGTTTTGTTCTGTGACTTGCTTGGTGAATCTACTGTATGTTAGTTTAAATACTCTCTTGATGTATACATGGAATGAAAAGGTTAATGCCCCAATCCTGATTTCTAATATTTTTGCATATTTGTCACACTTATTTGTTTCAGATCTGCAATTAAAACAGACAGTAAGACTAAGACAACCTAAGTAAACACAAAATACAGATTTTAATTGATCATTCCATTTATTGAAGGAAAAAAGTTATCCAGCATTTATATCACCATTGACAGAAACCGGACATTCTTCCTTCTTAATTTTCTAGGGGAGCAAAATTCATGATTCCATAAATTTTGTCAAGTTGCCGAGGTTCTGAAGCAGCAAAGCATCCTCACACCATCACACTACCACCACCATGTTTGACTGTTCTTATTGTGGAATGCTGTGTTAGATTTACATATTGTAGGACCCATGTCTTCCAAAAAATTAAATCTTTGACTCATCAGGTCACAGAGTATTAACCCAAAAGTTGTCAATGTGTTTTGTCAAATGTGAGACAAGCCTTTATGTTGCTATTTGAAAGCAGTGGTTTTCACGTTGTAACTCTCCCAGGCCTGCAACTGTTTGAGTAATTATCAACGAAAGAGTGATTGCATGTGGCGCAACCATACATTTCCCAAGTTGTTAGAAACAATCAATGCTTACTCTTTAAACCACTATATAGCGGAATTTATGACGATATTACATTCTTTCCTTAGGAAGGACAATGTTCTAGAAAATTTTAAAAAAGCGAACATAGGGGGTAATTCCAAGTTGATCGCAGCAGGAATTTTTTTTAGCAGTTGGGCAAAACCATGTGCACTGCAGGGGAGGCAGATATAACATGTGCAGAAAGAGTTAGATTTGGGTGGGTTATTTTATTTCTGTGCAGGGTACATACTGGCTGCTTTATTTTTACACTGCAAATTAGATTGCAGATTGAACACACCACACCCAAATCTAACTCTCTCTGCACATGTTATATCTGCCTCCCCTGCAGTGCACATGGTTTTGTCCAACTGCTAAAAAAATTCCTGCTGCGATCAACTTGGAATTACCCCCATAGTGCAACAAGTATTGATAAAAAATTGTGGAAGGGTTTATTGGTTCCACTCACACAGATGGAATTAAACACTGCATATCATGCTCAAATGGTATAAGATCCAGGTTCAAACTGTCAGTAATCAAGCCCGATTGTATCTAGTTTAACTGAACCCAATTCAATTCAATTCAGTTTGGTTCAGTGGTTGAATGGGTAACTAAGGAAGCAATTACTATTTTATACAGGACAGTACAGGGTATTGGATAACTTTTTTCTTTCAATAAATAAAATGATCATTTAAAAACTGCATTTGGTGTTTACACAGGTTGTCTTTGTCTTATATTGATTTTTGTTTTAAAATTTTAAACAATTAAGTGTGACAAATTAGCAAAACTAGAACTGAGAAAGGGGGCATACACTTTTTTCATGTCACTGTACCTATTTTCAAAATGAATAAGACTCTGGTCATAGCTACTTTATAGAAACTTCCTGTATTGGCCGCTTTTAGAATTATGTTCTGTCGAATGAAGTGGGAGTGGTCAGGATATTCTCCTTTTCCAATAGCAGTAGGGCTTGACTTTTACTGGCAGTAACTTTAAGCCATATAAGCAGTAAGGTACCTTTTTAAATAATTTCAGGTGTCTTTATACCAAGGGTCAGACCTGTGGATCCCTCTGACTCTAGACCTAATTACATCTAACCTTTGTTTGTCCTTTCTGTCAAAACATGCTATGGGATTAGACCAGATTCTTACTGTAAAGCCTATTAAAATTAGTGATGTGCACCGGACATTTTTCGGGTTTAGTGTTTCGGTTTTGGATTCGGTTCCGCGGCCGTGTTTTGGATTCGGACGCGTTTTGGCAAAACCTCCCTGAAATTTTTTTGTCGGATTCGGGTGTGTTTTGGATTCGGGTGTTTTTTTTACAAAAAACCCTCAAAAACAGCTTAAATCATAGAATTTGGGGGTCATTTTGATCCCATAGTATTATTAACCTCAATAACCATAATTTCCACTCATTTCCAGTCTATTCTGAACACCTCACACCTCACAATATTATTTTTAGTCCTAAAATTTGCACCGAGGTCGCTGGATGGCTAAGCTAAGCGACACAAGTGGCCGACACAAACACCTGGCCCATCTAGGAGTGGCACTGCAGTGTCAGACAGGATGGCACTTCAAAAAAATAGTCCCCAAACAGCACATGATGCAAAGAAAAAAAGAGGTGCACCAAGGTCGCTGGATGGCTAAGCTAAGCGACACAAGTGGCCGACACAAACACCTGGCCCATCTAGGAGTGGCACTGCAGTGTCAGGCAGGATGGCACTTCAAAACAATTGTCCTCAAACAGCACATGATGCAAAGAAAAAAAGAGGTGCACCAAGGTCGCTGGATGGCTAAGCTAAGCGACACAAGTGGCCGACACAAACACCTGGCCCATCTAGGAGTGGCACTGCAGTGTCAGGCAGGATGGCACTTCAAAAAAATTGTCCCCAAACAGCACATGATGCAAAGAAAAAAAGAGGCGCACCATGGAAGCTGTGTGACTAAGCTAAGCGACACAAGTGGCCGACACAAACACCTGGACCATCTAGGAGTGGCACTGCAGTGTCAGACAGGATGGCACTTCAAAAAAATTGTCTCCAAACAGCACATGATGCACAGAAAAATGAAAGAGGCGCACCAAGGTCGCTGTGTGACTAAGCTAAGCGACACAAGAGACCGACACAAACACCTGGCCCATCTAGGAGTGGCACTGCAGTGTCAGACAGGATGGCACTTCAAAAAAATAGTCCCCAAACAGCACATGATGCAAAGAAAAAAAGAGGTGCACCAAGGTCGCTGGATGGCTAAGCTAAGCGACACAAGTGGCCGACACAAACACCTGGCCCATCTAGGAGTGGCACTGCAGTGTCAGGCAGGATGGCACTTCAAAAAAATTGTCCCCAAACAGCACATGATGCAAAGAAAAAAAGAGGCGCTCCAAGGTCGCTGTGTGACTAAACTAAGCGACACAAGTGGCCGACACAAACACCTGGCCCATCTAAGAGTGGCACTGCAGTGTCAGGCAGGATGGCACTTCAAAAAAATTGTCCCCAAACAGCACATGATGCAAAGAAAAAAAGAGGCACACCATGGAAGCTGTGTGACTAAGCTAAGCGACACAAGTGGCCGACACAAACACCTGGACCATCTAGGAGTGGCACTGCAGTGTCAGACAGGATGGCACTTCAAAAAAATTGTCCCCAAACAGCACATGATGCAAAGAAAAATGAAAGAGGCGCACCAAGGTCGCTGTGTGACTAAGCTAAGCGACACAAGTGGCCGACACAAACACCTGGCCCATCTAAGAGTGGCACTGCAGTGTCAGGCAGGATGGCACTTCAAAAAAATTGTCCCCAAACAGCACATGATGCAAAGAAAAATGAAAAAGAGGTGCAAGATGGAATTGTCCTTGGGCCCTCCCACTCACCCTTATGTTGTATAAACAGGACATGCACACTTTAACGAACCCATCATTTCAGCGACAAGGTCTGCCACACGACTGTGACTGAAATTACTGGTTGGTTTGGGCCCCCACCAAAAAAGAAGCAATCAATCTCTCCTTGCACAAATTGGCTCTACAGAGGCAAGATGTCCACCTCATCATCATCCTCCGATTCCTCACCCCTTTCACTGTGTACATCCCCCTCCTCACAGATTATTAATTCGTCCCCACTGGAATCCACCATCTCAGATCCCTGTGTACTTTCTGGAGGCAATTACTGCTGGTGAATGTCTCCACGGAGGAATTGATTATAATTCATTTTGATGAACATCATCTTCTCCACATTTTCTTGAAGTAACCTCGTATGCCGATTGCTGACAAGGTGAGCGGCTGCACTAAACACTCTTTCAGAGTACACACTGGAGGGAGGGCAACTTAGGTAGAATAAAGCCAGTTTGTGCAAGGGCCTCCAAATTGCCTCTTTTTCCTGCCAGTATACGTACGGACTGTCTGACGTGCCTACTTGGATGCGGTCATTCATATAATCCTCCACCATTCTTTCAATAGTGAGAGAATCATATGCAGTGACAGTAGACGACATGTCAGTAATCGTTGGCTGGTCCTTCATTCCAGACCAGATGTCAGCACTCGTTCCAGACTGCCCTGCATCACCGCCAGTGGGTGGGCTCGGAATTCTTAGCCTTTTCCTCACACCCCCAGTTGCGGGAGAATGTGAAGGAGGAGATGTTGACGGGTCACGTTCCGCTTGACTTGACAATTTTCTCACCAGCAGGTCTTTGAACCTCTGCAGACTTTTGTCTGCCGGAAAGAGAGATACAACATAGGTTTTAAATCTAGGATCGAGCATGGTGGCCAAAATGTAGTGCTCTGATTTCAACAGATTGACCACCCGTGAATCCTGGTTAAGCAAATTAAGGGCTCCATCCACAATTCCCACATGCCTAGCAGAATCGCTCTGTTTTAGCTCCTCCTTCAATGTCTCCAGCTTCTTCTGCAAAAGCCTGATGAGGGGAATGACCTGACTCAGGCTGGCAGTGTCTGAACTGACTTCACGTGTGGCAAGTTCAAAGGGTTGCAGAACCTTGCACAACGTTGAAATCATTTTCCACTGCGCTTGAGTCAGGTGCATTCCCCCTCCTTTGCCTATATCGTGGGCAGATGTATAGGCTTGAATGGCCTTTTGCTGCTCCTCCATCCTCTGAAGCATATAGAGGGTTGAATTCCACCTCGTTACCACCTCTTGCTTCAGATGATGGCGGGGCAGGTTCAGGAATGTTTGGTGGTGCTCCATACTTCGGCACGCGGTGGCTGAATGCCGAAAGTGGCCCGCAATTCTTCGGGCCACAGACAGCATCTCTTGCATGCCCCTGTCGTTTTTTAAATAATTCTGCACCACCAAATTCAATGTATGTGCAAAACATGGGACGTGCTGGAATTTGCCCACATGTAATGCACGCACAATATTGGTGGCATTGTCCGATGTCACAAATCCCCAGGAGAGTCCAATTGGGGTAAGCCATTCTGCGATGATGTTCCTCAGTTTCCGTAAGAGGTTGTCAGATGTGTGCCTCTTCTGGAAAGCGCTGATACAAAGCGTAGCCTGCCTAGGAACGAGTTGGCGTTTGTGAGATGCTGCTACTGGTGCCGCCGCTGCTGTTCTTGCTGCGGGAGGCAATACATCTGCCCAGTGGGCTGTCACAGTCATATAGTCCTGAGTCTGCTCTGCTCCACTTGTCCACATGTCCGTGGTTAAGTGGACATTGGGTACAACTGCATTTTTTAGGACACTGGTGACTCTTTTTCTGAGGTCTGTGTACATTTTCGGTATCGCCTGCCTAGAGAAATGGAACCTAGATGGTATTTGGTACCGGGGACACAGTACCTCAATTAAGTCTCTAGTTGCTTCTGAATTAAAGGTGGATACCGATACCACGTTTCTCACCGCCCAGGCTGCCAAGGCCTGAGTTATCCGCTTTGCAGCAGGATGACTGCTGTGATATTTCATCTTCCTCGCAAAGGACTGTTGGACAGTCAATTGCTTACTGGAAGTAGTACAACTGGTCTTCCGACTTCCCCTCTGGGATGACGATCGACTCCCAGCAGCAACAACAGCAGCACCAGCAGCAGTAGGCGTTACACTCAAGGATGCATCGGAGGAATCCCAGGCAGGAGAGGACTCGTCAGACTTGCCAGTGACATGGCCTGCAGGACTATTGGCTTTCCTGTGTAAGGTGGAAATTGATACTGAGGGAGTTGGTGGTGTGGTTTGCAGGAGCTTGGTTACAACAAGAGGAAGGGATTTAGTGGTCAGTGGACTGCTTCCGCTGTCATCCAAAGTTTTTGAACTTGTCACTGACTTATGATGAATGCGCTGCAGGTGACGTATAAGGGAGGATGTTCCGAGGTGGTTAACGTCCTTACCCCTACTTATTACAGCTTGACAAAGGCAACACACGGCTTGACACCTGTTGTCCGCATTTGTGTTGAAATAATTCCACACCGAAGAGCTGATTTTTTTTGTAATTTGACCAGGCATGTCAATGGCCATATTCGTCCCACGGACAACAGGTGTCTCCCCGGGTGCCTGACTTAAACAAACCACCTCACCATCAGAATCCTCCTTGTCAATTTCCTCCCCAGCGCCAGCAACACCCATATCCTCATCCTGGTGTACTTCAACAGTGACATCTTCAATTTGACTATCAGGAACTGGACTGCGGGTGCTCCTTCCAACACTTGCAGGGGGCGTGCAAATGGTGGAAGGCGCAAGCTCTTCCCGTCCAGTGTTGGGAAGGTCAGGCATCACAACTGACACAATTGGACTCTCCTTGGGGATTTGTGATTTAGAAGAACGCACAGTTCTTTGCTGTACTTTTGCCAGCTTAACTCTTTTCATTTTTCTAGCGAGAGGATGAGTGCTTCCATCCTCATGTGAATCTGAACCACTAGCCATGAACATAGGCCAGGGCCTCAGCCGTTCCTTGCCACTCCGTGTCGTAAATGGCATATTGGCAAGTTTATGCTTCTCATCAGACGCTTTCAATTTTGATTTTTGGGTCATTTTACTGAACTTTTGTTTTTTGGATTTTACATGCTCTGTACTATGACATTGGGCATCGGCCTTGGCAGACGTGGTATTTCATCGTCTCGGCCATGACTAGTGTCAGCAGCTTCAGCACGAGGTGGAAGTGGATCTTGATCTTTCCCTATTTTAACCTCCACATTTTTGTTCTCCATTTTTTAATGTGTGGAATTATATGCCAGTATCAATAGCAATGGCCTACTACTATATATACTGCGCACAACTGAAATGCACCACAGGTATGGATGGATAGTATACTTGACGACACAGAGGTAGGTACAGCAGTGGCCTACTGTACCGTAATGCTATATATTATATACTGGTGGTCAGCAAACTGTGCAAAACTGAAATGCACCACAGGTATGGATGGATAGGTTACTTGACGACACAGAGGTAGGTACAGCAGTGGCCTACGGTACTGTAATGCTATATATTATATACTGGTGGTCAGCAAACTGTGCAAAACTGAAATGCACCACAGGTATGGTTGGATAGTATACTTGACGACACAGAGGTAGGTACAGCAGTGGCCTACTGTACCGTAATGCTATATATTATATACTGGTGGTCAGCAAACTGTGCAAAACTGAAATGCACCACAGGTATGGATGGATAGTATACTTGATGACACAGAGGTAGGTACAGCAGTGGCCTACTGTACCGTAATGCTATATATTATATACTGGTGGTCAGCAAACTGTGCAAAACTGAAATGCACCACAGGTATGGATGGATAGTATACTTGACGACACAGAGGTAGGTACAGCAGTGGCCTACTGTACCGTAATGCTATATATTATATACTGGTGGCAGGCAAACTGTGCAAAACTGAAATGCACCACAGGTATGGATGGATAGTATACTTGACGACACAGAGGTAGGTACAGCAGTGGCCTACTGTACCGTAATGCTATATATTATATACTGGTGGTCAGCAAACTGTGCAAAACTGAAATGCACCACAGGTATGGATGGATAGTATACTTGACGACACAGAGGTAGGTACAGCAGTGGCCTTCTGTACCGTAATACTATATATTATATACTGGTGGTCAGCAAAATTATGCACTGTACTCCTACTATATACTACAATGCAGCACAGATATGGAGTGTTTTTCAGGCAGACAACGTAAACTGGTGGTCACTGGTCAGCAAAACTCTGCACTGTACTCCTCCTATATAATACTGCTGGTCCCCAGTCCCCACAATAAAGCAGTGTGAGCACAGATATATGCAGCACACTGAGCACAGATAAGGAGCGTTTTTTTCAGGCAGTGAACGGATAAAACTGGTGGTCACTGATCAGCAAAACTCTGCACTGTACTCCTCCTATATTAATAATACAGCTGCTCCCCAGTCCCCACAATTAAGATATAAGCAAGCACAAATTTTTGCATCAACAATGAATAAACGCAGAGGACGCCAGCCACGTCCTCTCCCTAACATTTCCAATGCACGAGTGAAAATGGCGGCGACACGCGGCTGCTTATAGAATCCGTATCTCGCGAGAATCCGACAGCGGGATGATGACGTTCGGGCGCACTCGGGTTAACCGAGCCATATGGGAGAATCCGAGTATGCCTCGGACCCGTGTAAAATGGGTGAAGTTCGGGGGGGGTTCGGTTTCCGAGGAACCGAACCCGCTCATCACTAATTAAAATGTGTTTATATTTGGTAGAAACCTCACAACCAATGCCTAAGGTCCCTCTGTCTCTTTTGTCTCTCCAGTTTAGTAAAATATATGGTCTGTATTAAGGACTTTTTGTGAGTGTATCCTCTAGCCTTACGATACCGAGCCCACGGGAGCGTGCATTGGGATCAAATCTGTATCGCAAGCTGCCTAACACCTTGAGATATGCACTAACTTTTCATAAGATTTTGACTATATAGTCAAAATCTTACAGATTTATCTCACCGTGTGTACACACCTTTAGGGGGAGATGTACTAAGCAGTGAAAAGACTAGAGAAGTGAGCCAGTGGAGAAGTTGCCCATGACAACCAATCAGCTGCTCTGTGTAATTTTATTGTATGCAAATTATAAATGCTTCTTCAATGCTGATTGGTTGCCATGGGCAACTTATCCACCCTTTTCACTGCTTAGTACATCTCCCCCTAAATCAGTTTGCTTCTCCTGAAAAAGTACAGGCAACAGTCTATACAAGCAATCAAGAAAGTCATCATCGGTATCGTAAGGCTAGACAGACTGTGTAGGCAAGTCAATCTTGACTATCTAGTGTACTATCTACTACAAAGTATAGTCAAAACTGGCACTTAGTCAAAATCGTACATAGACAAAATCTCAAGAACAGATAGTCAAAATCTGTACTATCTGTGCTATCTGGGCTCTGGGGGAGTTCAAGGGAAATCTCATAGCGAAAATTGAACATAGCGGGGATCTCACCGTGTGTACACACCTTAAGACTTCACAATAAATAGAGAGAAATAGCAGGTGAGTTGGAAATTAGCCACGTATTGTCTCAATTAACTTCTTAATGATGGAACTCCTCCAATGAGTTGTAATATCTATGTAGGGACCAATATAAATGCTACATTTTGTAATACTACTCTGTATGTTGGGGAGCATGATTTAGCCAGAGGAATAAGCACTTCCTAGCATAGTTGGTTTATTTTCTGGGCTTCTATATGGCTACTAATAGACTATTTATGAAGCAGCTATTCAGGATATACAGTATACTTAGTGCAGTTAGCCATGCTATTTATTTTGTATTATTAAAGGCAGGATTAGGGATAAGAGATAAACAGGTATGTGTCTGGCTATTTTATTCTCCATGGATGGACACAGTAGGGATACCAAGGAAATAAAATGATTATCCAGAGTGACAGTAAAGGATAGCAATGAAACTGCAAGTGCTGTACAAAAGATCGCTGCGGAAATATCTCCCATTATAACTATGGCCCTGCAGAACAGAATGGCATTAGATTTATAATGCTGGCCAGTAACAGGGAAATGTGTGCCCTAATAGGAAATAAGTGCTGTGTCTATATTCCTAATAACCCACAAGAGGTATTTTATCATGCTGTATACATTAAAACAGAAGTAGTCAAATGTCATCAGCATGACTCATGCAGTTTGATGGGTAAGAAGCTATTAGCACACAAACATTTTATGGTACCTGGATACTGTATTGTTGTAGTCTTCTCATATATTTGCTTGTTTGTCAAATGCTGACAGTCATGTGCAGTATAGTAATGTAGCTGTAATACAAATAAATATCACTATTTTTGTTTAATAGCACAGTATTACTGGACTAGGCAGAGTAGCTACCGTTTTTTTGTGTTGCAGTTGTCACAGGAATGCATTGATGCGCAAACACAGGTAACCGTCATACAGTTCATATTCATATAAGACTTCCCAAATAGCCCTATTATTGTCTAACAGAGACCTTCTCTCTAGCCACCGGCCAACTTTTCCAGTGTTGATCATCCAGAGAAATGCAGCAGACAGTCTTTTTATACTTTACAGTCCTTCTCCCCCTCCCAGACTGACAGGCAAATGGCACTCCCACCTTGCCTTCCTAAGGGAGTGCCTCACAGACAGAGCCGGATTAAGGGGGGGGGGGGGCTCCGGGGGTAAAAGGGCCCCCTGCCAGTGCCACCCGCCACAGATCGGATCTCTAGTACCGAATCCATCTGCGGTGCAGTGCGGCACAGCGCGGCGCTGTGCTCCGAGTCTCCACTAACAGCCAATACACAGTCACTGGCGCTGCGCTCTGCCTTCTGCTGCCTAGTAACTATGGAAACCCGTCCGCACGTGACATGAAGATGTCACGCCGTGCGCGCTCCATGCCCTCTCTCCTCCTGTGCCTGCAGTATATGAGGAGTGTTAAGGGGGGTACTCACGGGAGAGATGTGTGCTGAGCGATCTTAACACAGACCGCTCAGCACACATCTCTCACCCCGCTCAGCACAGCGCGATGTGCTGAGCGAGGGGGAAAGCCGACGGGGGGCCGCTCACTTCACACAACGGTGAAGTGAGCGACCCGCTAGATTGAGCCTGCATGCAGGCTCAATCTAGCACCGGCGATAGCGATGTGCGGGGCCGCGCATCGCTATCGCTGGGGGGCATACACACGGCAGATCCGTGCTTAAAATCTAAGCAATCTAGCAAGATTGCTTAAATTTTAAGCACGGATCTCTCCGTGTGTACCCCCCTTTAGGCACAAACACTCCTCCCAGTCCCAGGACGCCAGCCAGTGGGTAATAACTGTGAAGCACTGGGTGTGTGTAGGGGGGTGAAGGGGGGGGGGGGGGATTGTCAGGGATTCCTTCATTACAGTATTTTGATTATTTTGCTTAAGAAAGTTTGACTTTGAGGGTGATATGTAATTAACATCATGTGGGTGTATATACTGTGTATATATATATATATATATTTAGATAGATAACTTCCAAACATATTTTATCTTGATACAAATGTTATTTCCCTGAATCTCCCCCTCAGCACCCTTACCCTCCCCCTCCCTGTAACTCTTCCTCAGCGCCCTTGTCCTCACCCTCCCCATAACTTCCCTGCAGCGCCCTTACCCTCCCTGTAACTCCTCCTCAGTGTCCCTGCCCTCACCCTCCCTATAACTCCCCACTCAGTGGCCTTGTCCTCACCCTCCCTATAACTTCATTTCAGCGCCCTTAACCTCACCCTCCCTGTAACTCCCTCTCAGCATCCCTGCCCTCACCCTCCCTGTAACTCCCCCTCAGCACCCTTACCCTCACCCTCCCAGTATTTCCCCCTCAGCATCCCTGCCCTCACCCTCCCTGTAACTCCCCCTCAGCACCCTTACCCTCACCCTCCCTGTAACTGCCCCTCAGCATCCCTGCCCTCAGCCTCCCAGTAACTTCCACTCAGTGTCCTTATCTTCACCCTCCCTGTAACTCCCCTGCAGCATCCCTGCCCTCAGCCTCCCTGTATCTCACCAGCAGCGTCCCGGCCTTCACATGTGTGTGTGTATGTATGTGTATATATATATATATATATACATATATATATATATATATATAAAATTATTTTAATTTTATACCTTAGGGCCCCCCTGTCTTAAGTACCCCGGGCCCCCTAAAGCCTTAATCCAGCTCTGCTCACAGATGCTCTGTTTGATTAGTCACATGGCTTCAGCTGCACTAGGCTGCAGGGGAGAAGTGCATTGAAATCAATCAAGCAGGTAAGACACACATTTCCTATCCTCCACATGCATGCTTTCCCTGTGCTTAACAGCTAAGCAACCCTGGTTCCTCATGTAATACACTGCTCCTACAGATGTGTCCCATTACAGCTTTACTGCTTATAGCAGTGAACTATAGCTGTAACGGGATGCACATGCACCAAGGTGCATACGCCAACTCCCACTAGAAAGAATGGGCAGCGGAAGTGTGCATATGCATGTATGGGGACACATCTGTATAGCCACATTACTGTATATATACAATGTGCATGCTGGTAATGCAGAATGTGTTTTTTGTGTATACACGGCCGTAACTGGGAGGGGGGGGGGGGCTAGGGGGTCACGTGCCCCATGCGCTGGACTGTAGGAGGCGCCAGGAAGTCCACTCTTCTTGTGCTGTACTACACGCTGCTACAGCTGTCTCCAGCTGTCTAGAAAAAGCAGTGGCTGGTAATAACTGACAGGGTACTGGTAACGTCTAGGCTGGAGCCGGCTCCAGACGCTCACGGTGCTTCCTGGTTGCAGATGCCGCAGTGTGCGTGTGACGTCATGTCCACAGCGGGAGAGAGCCGAGGTTGGAGGCAGGAGTCAGGCGGCTCGGAGTGAAGTTTGAACGCGCACCCAAAACAATAAAAGTAGGTGTGTGCTGGCAGCAGCTCTGCTGCGATAGCTAAGCCTGCAACTACACTGAAAGAAGAGGAGGTGGTGAGGGAGGGAGGGGTAGTGACTCAGAGTAGCAGCCAGTGCCAGGTAGAAAGCGGCGGCACTCCCAGTGGTCTTTGTAAATTTCTTTAGTAATTATTCAAGCATGAAGTACAAATTCAAGCGTATATATTACATCTTATTCATGCAGCATAAGATGTAATATACACTTGAATTTGTACTTCATGCTTGAATAATTACAATTTTTTTTTACAAAGACCATTGGGAGTGCCGCTGCTTTCTTCCTTATATAACTCACCATTGCAAAGGGCACCCGGGCATCTACATTTGCATCAGGGGAGTGCCGGTTCATTGCCTTGTTTATATATATATATATATATATATATATAGAGAGAGAGAGAGAGAGAGATAAGTGATAATGAAGCGGCACTCACCTCACTTACGATCATCTTGAATAAAAGTCCTTTATTTGAATCCTACGTTTCAGCGCACAACCCCCGTCGTCAGGGACACCACTATGCTGTCCCTGACTATGGGGGTTGTGCCCCAAAACGTAGGATTCAAATAAAGGACTTTTATTCAAGTTGACTGCAAGTGTGGTGAGTGCCGCTTCATTACCTCTTCTACAATTAGCTTGCATAAGCTTAAGAGGGCACCCCAGCAAGTAATCTCATTAACCGTAGGAGTGCCGGGCAATTGGAAACAAAATATATATATATATATATATATAAATACTATAGCAGTTGGCGGAACTCACGACTCCATTAAAAGGATATTAAAAGAGTAACATTTACATCAGGACTCTTTTAACATTGAAATGTTGACTACTAAGACTGAGTGCCGCCAACTGCTATAGTACATGTCTGGTCACCGTGTGCTGCTTTCACTGCTTTGTTTTATATATATATATATATATATATATATATACATACGGAGAAGCTATGAAGCATTTGGGGGGAGGGTAAGAGCAGGCGGTAAGGTTACTAACATGGGTACTAAAAGGGATTTTACCAAAGCACTAACCAATGACGATTACAGGTCATCCTTGCCACATAAGGTGAAAGATGTCCCTAACTCAAGGGAAAATACTTATCTTAGTTGTATGTATGTAAACGCCAGAAGCATTACTGGTAAAAAGGGTGAACTAGAAATACTTGCAGCAAGCAAACAGTATGATATTATAGGCATTACTGAAACTTGGTGGGATGAATCTCATGATTGGACAGTCAATCTAGAGGGCTATATACTGTTTAGGAGAGACAGACTAAATAAAAAGGGTGGAGGGGTGTGTCTGTACGTAAAGTCGTTTTTAAAACCTAATATATGGGAAGATATTCAGGAGGGGACTGTAGACACTGTTGAGACATTATGGGTAGAAATTGCATGCGGGGAAAAAGGAATAAAAAAGTTAGTATTGGGTGTATGCTATAGGCCGCCTGGTATCAACGCATCTGATGATGAATTGTTACTAAAGCAAATTGAAAGAGCAGCAGGAGTAGGAGACATAGTAGTGATGGGAGATTTTAACTATCCAGAGATAAACTGGAAAAACGATTCATGTGATACTGCTAGGGGCAATATGTTTTTAAACACACTAAATGATAACTACTTAGTCCAACTAATTGAGGAACCAACTAGGTACAATGCAATCTTAGACCTGGTATTAACAAACAATGGGGATTTGGTATCAGGTATTATAGTAGGGGAACCCATAGGAAACAGCGACCACAATATGGTCACATTCAATATCAGTTTCTACAAACAGCCCTATACTGGCTCAACTAGGACTTTAAACTTTAGCAAAGCAAATTTTGAAAAGATGAGGGTATTTTTCAGGGATATTGAATGGGAAGGTTTGATTTTAGGAAAAAATACTACGGAGAAATGGGAGGTACTAAAATTCCTGCTAGCTAAAAATACACTCAAATATATTCCTATGAGTAGCAAAAAAGGGAATAAAAATCATAAACCGATGTGGCTTAACAAAAAGATTAAGGAACTTATGGGCAAGAAAAGGTGAGCATTTAAAAAATACAAATCTGACAGGGAAGCAGAGTCATTTCAGCACTATAAGGAATGTAACAAAAATTGCAAAAAGGAAATAAGAGCGGCTAAAGTAGAAACTGAAAAACTAGTAGCAAAGGAAAGCAAAGCGAATCACAAAAAATTCTTTAAATACATTAATAGCAAGAGATTAAAGAAGGAGAGTATAGGCCCTTTAAAAGACAAGTTGGGAGTCTTAAGCAAAAATGATAATGACATAGCGGACACACTAAATGAGTTTTTTTCAACAGTATTCACTAGAGAGGACCCAATTCAGGGACTGACACACAATCTCAATAATGAGAATATCACACTGATAGGTACTTATTTAAGCGAGGAAGTAGTCTGTGACCGATTAAAACATTTAAAGATTAATAAATCACCATGGCCCGATGGTATTCATCCAAGGGTTCTAATGGAGCTTCACTCTGAACTGGCAAAACCGCTATCTTTGATCTTTGAGGATTCAGTTATATCAGGTATGGTTCCCAAAGACTGGCGTATAGCGGAAGTAGTGCCTATATTCAAAAAAGGAAGTAAAGCTGAACCAGGTAATTATAGACCAGTTAGTCTTACATCTATAGTGGGGAAAGTATTGGAAGGTATTCTAAGAGATAGTATTCAGAAGTTCCTTGAAACCAATAAGGTCATTAAAAGGAATCAACATGGGTTTATGAAGGACAGATCCTGTCAAACCAACTTACTTGGCTTTTATGAAACAGTAAGCGCAAACCTAGATCAGGGTAAAGACGTGGATGTAATCTTTTTAGTCTTTGCCAAAGCGTTCGATACTGTACCACACATGAGACTTATCTACAAGCTACAAGAATCAGGGCTAGGAAGCACAATATGCGCTTGGGTCAAAAACTGGTTAGATAATAGGAAGCAGCGCGTTGTGGTTAATGGATCTTTTTCAACTTGGGCTGAAGTGCTAAGTGGTGTGCCGCAAGGCTCAGTATTAGGACCGCTATTGTTCAATATTTTCATTAACGACCTAACAGAAGGTCTAGAGAGCATGGTGTCAGTTTTTACAGATGATACCAAATTGTGTAAGGCTATAAATACAGAGGAGGATGCCGAGTCTCTTCAGAACGACTTAGTTAAATTAGAAGCATGGGCAGCCAAATGGAGAATGCGCTTCAACACAGACAAGTGTAAGGTAATGCACTGTGGTAACAAGAACAAAAATTACACCTACATACTAAATGGGGTAAAATTAGGGGATTCTGTACTGGAAAAGGACTTAGGTGTCCTCATAGATAGCAAGCTAAGCAGTAGTACCCAAAGTAGGACTGCAGCAAAGAAGGCTAATAAGATATTAGCATGCATAAAACAGGGTATTGATGCTAGGGACGAGAGTATTATACTCCCGTTATATAAATCACTAGTGAGGCCACACCTTGAATACTGTGTACAATTCTGGGCACCGTACTACAAAAAGGATATCCTTGAGCTTGAAAAGGTACAGAGGAGGGCGACCAAACTAATTAAGGGCATGGAGACGATGGAATACAAGGAAAGGCTTGAAAGACTAGGCATGTTTACATTGGAAAAGCGGAGACTAAGAGGGGATATGATCAACATCTACAAATACATAAGGGGACAATACACAGAGCTTGCGCGGGACCTGTTTTGGTTAGATCAACACAGAGGACTCGTGGACACTCGCTCAGGTTAGAGGAGAGGAGATTCCGCACAATGCGGCGTAAAGGCTTTTTCACGGTAAGGACAATACGTGTTTGGAATTCCTTGCCCGAGGGAGTTGTAATGGCGGAATCTGTCAACACCTTTAAGAATGAGTTAGATAAATTCCTATTGGATAAGGATATCCAGGGGTATGGTGCATAGTCATGCATTATAGTTACTATATAAATAGGGATAAAATGCAATGGCTGACAGCAGCATCAGTCAGAAATTTTAGTCAAATCATCATGCATAGGACACCACAAATAGGTTGAACTCGATGGACAATTGTCTTTTTTCAACCTCAGATACTATGTTACTATGTATTTAGCGGCACTCGAGGTCTTTTTAGATAAGCAACTGTATTAAAAAAATCACAGCATAAAGCCAACATTTCGGGACTGACACGTCCCTTTGTCAAGGTGAGTAACAACCAAATGAACACAAGTGACATACCTTTATACCAACAGAAAACAGAACTCCCCAGGTATGTTCGTGTATCAGACGCTGCCCGACCGCGGGACCCGGCGTCTTCCGCTGACGTCATCAAAAGGCGGCCGCCGGTACCATGGCAACCATCGTCGCCGACGCTCACCGTGTGACGTCCTGTGTAAAAACAGAGTGTATATTTTGAATTACAGATGCCCCACCACCTGCGTCTGTACTAGCCACTGTCAGACCGTACACAGGGTGTATTTACATATGCAAAACTTAACCAGTGTGTTGAATGACCAGTATCTTAAATCCACTAAAAACAGTAAAATAAACAATTGTTAATGTGTGAAATTGGTGTATGTGTGTGTATATGTGTAGACCGGACACATGTAAGAGGTATGAGAATGACTGGTCAGTTTATTCCCAGATTAAAGGGGCAAGTGACTTACATGTGGAAAAAGTGTTGGATTGTGAAATGAAGTTACAGAAGTAAAAGCTTGATGTAGAACAAGCTAGAGAAAAGAGAAATAGAGAAAGAGAGAGAGCGGAAGAGAGAGAGAAGGGGGGAGAAAAAGAGAGAGAGAGAGAGAAAGAAAGAAAGAAAGAACAAGTTGGAGAGCAACCGCAGAAAGAGTAGTGTCAATTAAACTATGGAATGTGAGTGAACCACGGTCTGGCTATGTGGCTGAACAGGCAACATAAAAAGAGACATAAAAGGAAGAAAAAATAGAGCGCAGGACAGTGACAAATATTTGGAGAATAAGAGAAACAAGAGAATAACTATGTGAATAGTGAGAAGGTGAAAAATAAAATAAAATACGTTCCAGAAACTGCAAAAAGAACCCAAGGGGTTAGAAAGGGAGTGGTAGGTCATGCCCAAAAGAATAGCAACGAATACAGAGCATGTTGAAATGGCGTGGCAAAGTCCATCGAATTGCGTGGTTCCTTCTTTTCTGGTTAGGAATTGATCTTAATGCAAGGTTCAGTTCTTTATCGTTTTAATGATTATAGCTACTCTGTAGTTAACCTAAAACAAGAACTTCATTTATGAATAAACAGGTTCTATGGCATCAATTCGTTCAGGCCTTTAGGGTTGATGGTATCCAATTTATAGATCCATTAAGATCAATTCCTAACCAGAAAAGAAGGAACCACGCAATTCGATGGACTTTGCCACGCCATTTCAACATGCTCTGTATTCGTTGCTATTCTTTTTGGCATGACCTACCACTCCCTTTCTAACCCCTTGGGTTCTTTTTGCAGTTTCTGGAACGTATTTTATTTTATTTTTCACCTTCTCACTATTCACATAGTTATTCTCTTGTTTCTCTTATTCTCCAAATATTTGTCACTGGCCTGTTCTCTATTTTTTCTTCCTTTTATGTCTCTTTTTATGTCGCCTGTTCAGCCACATAGCCAGACCGTGGTTCACTCACATTCCATAGTTTAATTGACACTACTCTTTCTGCGGTTGCTCTCCAACTTGTTCTTTCTTTCTTTCTTTCTTTCTTTCTTTCTTTCTTTCTTTCTTTCTTTCTTTCTTTCTTTCTTTCTTTCTTTCTTTCTTTCTCTCTCTCTCTCGCTCTCTCCCCCCCCCTTCTCTCTCTCTTCCGCTCTCTCTCTTTCTCTATTTCTCTTTTCTCTAGCTTGTTCTACATCAAGCTTTTACTTCTGTCACTTCATTTCACAATCCAACACTTTTTCCACATGTAAGTCACTTGCCCCTTTAATCTGGGAATAAACTGACCAGTCATTCTCATACCTCTTACATGTGTCCGGTCTACACATATACACACACATACACCAATTTCACACATTAACAATTGTTTATTTTACTGTTTTTAGTGGATTTAAGATACTGGTCATTCAACACACTGGTTAAGTTTTGCATATGTAAATACATCCTGTCTATGGTCTGACAGTGGCTAGTACAGACGCAGGTGGTGGGGCATCTGTAATTCAAAATATGCACTCTGTTTTTACACAGGACGTCACACGGTGAGCGTCGGCGCCGATTGTTGCCATGGTACCGGCGGCCGCCGTTTGATGACGTCAGCAGAAGACGCCGGGTCCCGCGGTCGGGCAGCGTCTGATACACGAACACACCTGGGGAGTTCTGTTTTCTGTTGGTATAAGGGTATGTCACTTGTGTTCATTTGGTTGTTACTCACCTTGACAAAGGGACGTGTCAGTCCCGAAACGTTGGCTTTATGCTGTTATTTTTTAATACAGTTGCTTATTTAAAAAGACCTCGAGTGCCGCTGAATGCTTCATAGCTTCTCCGTATATTCAACATTACCTCAGAGGGAACAGGGGCAATTGATTGGAGCTGTGGGAGTGCCGGTCCATGCCTTCTTCCTATATATATATATAGGTAAAGATCCCTGCACTCTCACGCAGCTCAGCCAACAACTGGGGTGCCAATCAGAGTCCGACCCACACAGAGGTGGGACCCATAGTACAATACAGGATTATCCACAGAGTGGAACAGATAGCACTCTCCAGACTTCAATTCAATAAATCAGCAAAGATAATATTTAATGTAAACGGTAATCTCACAGTTAAAGGGTAATATCCATATCCATCCGACATTTCGGTCCACACCAGGACCTTTGTCAAGGAGTTACAACGTGGTCAAAACAGTCAGCATCACAGCACAAGTCAATAGTACAGGTAACTGGAGTCTAGGGATATTGCCTCACCGGCCCCTGTTAAATAACCAGCGTTATAGGCGCCAATCCCGCCCCCACAAATGCAGGAAGTGGGGTGGAACGCATGGCTGGAATGCAGACATCACTTCCGTCATTGCCGGAAGTGAGCTGCGTCCATCATGTTGAATGAGAATCAGTGGTTTATCGCGCGCACCGTGGAACGCAATCCGAAAGTGGGGGAAAACATGTAGTGGAACGCAAGCATTACATCCGTTGTTGCCGGAAGTGAGCTGCGTCCGAAGTATGCAACAAAGTTCATCTACAGTCGTAATCATCACTGATTACGAGTTACGCGTCCTTGTGGTGATTTATTACAGAGGGAGCATCACTGGTTTTAGGCAGATGTCAAACCGGCAGCGATGGAAATCTGCCCACCGCGGTCCGGTTCATAATCTGCATCACCCACCATGAATATAGTTAACACAGGGCATTAATCATAGGTTTAACATTATTACATCACAACTATAGGGACATATTGTTTCGATTATAGCTGGGTATAACAGAGGCCAGTGTGGTCACAAAATTGGGGCTATATCTCAACACATGTACAAAACCAAATCAATAAACAACAAACAAGGTGAGAAAAGAAAAAGCAAAGTGAGAAAAGAAAAAACAATGTGCATAATCAATCCCACAACCAGTGGAATAATTCACATATGCACCCTATACATGATATTAACATGGATTGCGTTCCCCGGCGCGCGCGATAAACCACTGATTCTCATTCAACATGATGGACGCAGCTCACTTCCGGCAATGACGGAAGTGATGTCTGCGTTCCAGCCATGCATTCCACCCCACTTCCTGCATTTGTGGGGGCCGGATTGGTGCCTATAACGCTGGTTATTTAACAGGGGCCGGTGAGGCAATATCCCTAGACTTCAGTTACCTGTACTATTGACTTGTGCTGTGATGCTAACTGTTTTGACCACGTTGTAACTCCTTGACAAAGGTCCTGGTGTGGACCGAAATGTCGGATGGATATGGATATTACCCTTGAACTGTGAGATTACCGTTTACATTAAATATTATCTTTGCTGATTTATTGAATTGAAGTCTGGAGAGTGCTATCTGTTCTACTCTGTGGATAATCCTGTATTATATACTGTGTGTGTGTGTGTATATATATATATATATATATATATATAATACAGTGTTTCTCCACATTAAAGTGGAAAAAGATAGCACTCTCCAGACTTGCGTAATTAGTATAAACACTAAAGTCATTTATTCAAGGAATTGGTTCCATGTAACTTCATATCACAAAAATAAAGAAAGGGCTCACCAACGTTTCGGTCCCATGTTAGGACCTTTCTCAAGGTATATGCCAGTCAATAAACAGTCAAAAACAGCAATAACATCCTCAGCAGCACATGATAGGAACCAGGAACCTGTATAGAGCCTCCCAGGTCCCCTTAATATACCTGCATTCAAATTAGTGAGTGGATCATGTGCAGCTGCGGCCGGGCGCGTCACTTCCGGTCAATACCGGAAGTCACATACCGCTAGGAGCCGCGCTGTGTTAATTCACAAAAGACGCTTAGGAGCAACTCACCCAAGTCAACAATATTACAAGAGTGCCCCCGAGACCCGCTGCGGCCAGCCGGACGGCAACCAGGGCTGCGCCGTTTGGTCGCTATGGCAACCTCGTAACGCCGCTAGGTCACTTCCGGTTAGACCCGGAAGTCATGCGGCTGTGAGTTCCGAACGGTAGTCTAGGTGATCAATGTACACAATGGCAGGAGGCGGTGCAGAATGCCAAAGTAGGGCACACAGTGTATCGACCCATTATGGCCAATACATTGATGTTCAGAGTAATCAATGGTATATCGGGGACCTGGGAAACTGCGCATAGCAAACAGTGAAAGGCACACATTAGTCATGAACCTTACAAACATAGTGATGTGCGCTGCAGGCGTCACACCACGGCAGAACTGTAGTAATGATCAGATGATGACTTTAATAAAACACACAGTCATATGACGAAGTCGTATGACGAAACGCGTATGGGCGTGGTCTGATGTACGGATACTGAATCACGAATGCTGATTTGTACTGTGGGATAATTCCATGCTGGTTATACAAGCGGTGGTTTAATCGCCTTTTACGGTACGGGTTTTACTTGATCACCGTCTTGGATGTTTTTTAAATAAATTGTTTACACTTTTAATGCACTATTGGCGCTCCCTGCTTTTTTCAAATTTCTTGGCAGGATCATTACCCGTTCGGAATCGGGTTTGTGGTGGGGAAGCGACAGTTGGAAGTCCCAGAGGTGCACACTGATAAAGATTGATCGACCAGCGAGACTGGGTGTCAGTGATTGTGAGGAACATTTGCTTCTTGTCTAGCCTGGGACTTGTAGTTCCACGGGACTCTGACTTTGCCTTGTTTATGCGCTCATACTATCTATTTTTTACGATATATTTATCTTGAGTGGCTGAGGAGTTTGTCCCGATCGAGCATGCGCAGCGTACTGGGGCATAGGGAGGCGCGCCTAATCACAGAGAGGCTATCTAATCGCACGGAGACAGATGTTTGGCGTTTGGCATTACCTTTATGTGTAATACCTGCGATCATCCACCAGATGTCGCTTTTTACAATCACCACTGCGCATGCGTGTGGGCTCCCGTAAAATACAATACTGAAATACTGTATAGTAAGGACTACTTTACTAGTGCGTCTCGTTACGCTGAATCCCGCAGACAAAGCAACATAAACCCAGTAGTGTACACTGACGCAAATGGACGTGTTAGAAGTTCATTATTGCCTAATGATATTAGGAATATTGTACAGTATGTTAGCATCCTAATCCCGTAGCTATTATGGCTTAATCAAAACTAATGGATTTATTCATCTGTCTGCGGCGAAGTGGTGAAGTGTTCCGCTTCCTATACTCAGAGTCCCGTGTTCGATTCCTAAAGTACTGTACAGTACGAACGCATGTTAGTTTTTTCCAGACACTTTATAATTTTTTTTATTCACATAAACCAGGGCAAAGCTGCAGGAGCGGATGTACTGTTAAGATTCTATGTACCATACGGTACACATACAATTCTGTAGCAGGGCAGACTCAATCGAAATGGCTACCGCCTGTGACTCCTTGCCCCATAGAGACCCTCAGCTATGGAGCGAGTGACGACATAGATTTTGCGGACAATGGGGCAGTGCTGAAGGTGCGTCACAATCCCCTCGCTAACACACAGAGGCGTTGAAGGCTACGGAGCAATGCTGAAGGAGCGTCACAAACCCCTCGCTAAAATACATAGGGGCGATAGGGATAAGCGATGTCTATGCACATTACGGTACACCGGACTCGATCGCATAGCACACTGTCAAAATGGCCGTCGCCACTGAACCCCCTCCACGTGGCAGTGAGCGCTCGGAGATCGAGTGAGAGATAGCAGAAGTCTTGAAGGCTATGGGGCAATGCTGAAGGAGCGTCACTATCCCCTCGCTAAAATAACAGTACACAGAGGCAATGAGGTCCCGTAGAATGATCAAATAATAAATGCTATATAATGTACAGTATACAGACCCAAAACAAGGAGCTTAAGCAACAGTGTTGTTCATGAAAGTCAGGGATGAGGTACAGTACAGTAAGTCAGCGGCCAAGTCCCCTAGCCATTAATGCTTAATATCACTGCTTACAGTATATTTAGACATGAGCTTGTGTACAGTATCTGTCATGAGGTGTTTTTTTCACTGACACTATTATTTTTTTCTATTGTAATATACAGAGGCGGCAAACTAGCCAAACGGGAATAATCAGCTTTTGCTGAATAAATAAAATGAGATGCTACAGTACATGCCTATATTCTGTGTGTGACTGCGGCTCTATGAAATGAAATCTGAAAATTTAAATATGAAATGCATTACTAATGTGCGGCATTATGTGTATAAGGTGTACTACAATATTTTCTGGCGTAACATAAGGAAAGGGCACTACTGCATGGTCTAATGCAGTGGTTCTCAAACTCGGTCCTCAGAACCCCACACAGTGCATGTTTTGCAGGTAAACCAGCAAGTGCACAGGTGTATTAATTACTCACTGACACATTTTAAAAGGTCCATACAGTAGGTGGAGCTAATTATTTCACTTGTGATTCTGTGAGACCTGCAAAACATGCACTGTGTGGGGTCCTGAGGACTGAGTTTGAGAACCTGTGGTCTAATGTAAATAAAGATCAATGTGGTGGGGGTGTAGTGTGAATAAGGGGCAATACTGTTAGGAGTAATGTGGTACTATCATATGATGTAACGAGAATAAGAGACACTACTGCATGATATAATGTGAATAAAGTTGCAGTACTGTGTTGTGTCATTTCATCTTGGGGTATTATTGTGTTACCATGCCCCTTCCCAGCAAGAACATGCACTGTTTTGGGCTGGCACTAAATGTGCACATTGTTCCTATTTAAATTATAGGGGGTAGGAGCGCCAAAATGGGTGATGGTGCTGGGAAAGGGGTGCAGGGTTAGAGGCGGAACTAGCATCTGTGCAATAGGGCATCAGACAAAATCTAGCCTAGGGCATCATGTTGGTCAGGTATGGCTCTGATAATACTGTATACTGTACTCTTACTGTACTTTGCATTCAATAGAGATACTGTTTGCACACAGGTTTTCCATGAATCATTGGCAATGCTGCAGGAGTGTCTCATTAGGCAATCTAAAATATACCACGACTATGGGTGGGGATACAGTAGGTAAGTTCTGTCACCATAAGCTGTCTGCTGTGTATAGCAGATTTCCATCTGGGATGCATTTGTGTGTTTGTAATAAGAAAAAAACATTTTACTGTACATTTAGTGGATATAGTATTTTTTCCCCATAACGTTACATCATACTGTACAGTTACCCCCATGTACTGTACCGTACCATACTGTATAATGGAATATTTATTGGAAAAGCATCAATATTAATGTAAAAAAAAGTATTTATTACAACATCCGATTGCATGTACAGTACTCTTATTCAGGACTTATAAAACAGAAAATAACTGTTCATACACATCAATAACATTACTACTGTATAATAGTCTACATTAGTTTATGCAATAATAAGACAAAGGCAATTTTATAAACATTTTTAATAATGCACCAAGTTAAAATTTTAAACAGAAAATACAGTACAGAACTACATATTTGTAGCTTGACCATTTCTTTCGACTATAACAGGTAATACTTTATACAGGTGATTTATATCATTATTACAATGTTCAGGTGTGAGTACTTCTAGCCAAAATTTCTTTATCCCATCCAACAGCTGCTGTTTTGTTGTTGGCTTCGCAACACTCCTAATGTACCTCTTCAATTGTGCCCACACTAATTCAATTGGATTCATGTCTGGTGATCTATTAAAAAAAAAAAGAGTATAGAAAAAAAGTTAGTCAATTATTGACATTAAATAGAGAAAATTAAACAAACGGTAATGTACTGTTTATTAAACCAAAAAATACATTTACAGTACTAGAGTGCTATCCAAAATTTTACTTGTACACTGTTGAAAGAATACTCACTCTGGTGGTGTGCGTTCCCAATTCATACCTTTCTCTTCCATAAATTTGGCTGAGGCGGAGTGTTTAGGATCATTGTCTTGGAATATCCTATGGTGAGTTGGGTGATATTTATTCACAAATGGCACCATACATCCCTCTACTATTGTTTCTTGGAAAAATTTCTTATCCATGATCCCTATAGAAATAAAAAAATGTTGTTCATTAATAAGCAACTCATTTTATTTACTTGTGTGCACCCTTCCATTGACTGTCTTACAATGAAAATAAAATAATACAGTATAGTATGTACACATTACAATAAAAAAAAGCACATCAGGACTCGAACCCTGGACCCTCAGCGTGGGAGGTGGGAGCCTTCATCGCTAGCCCACGATGCCTCATGAGAGACTCACAATTTCATGTGTAAAAGTAAAGCAGACAGCGCCCGGCCCCCTCCAAATTGGTGCATCCTTCCATTGGACGTATTAGAGAGAAAAAAAAATAATATTAAAGTGAATGTCATGGGAACACATAAAAAAAAAAGGTTGGCACTTCCTTCCCATTGGTGTTGGTTTGTGCCGTAGGGGACTCGGACGCTCATGTAATTGCATTTCAAAGACATGGTATTTTCCATCGTCTTCCCCTACCCCCATCGCCCTTCCCCCCTGGGAGCCTGCACAGGCCATGCAGTAGACAGGGAGGGAATTCAGGCCCTGTGCAATACACAAATGCCGAAGATCTATAGTACTGTTTTGCTCAGTTAGTTGTGTCAGAATACACTCATTTCTACTCGCGTAAAGAATCGCTCCTGCAGATCTACACTGATTTATGTGAAACCTGTGTGCAGCCTTCCACTGACTGTCTTACAATGAAAATAAAATAATACAGTATAGTATGTACACATTACAATAAAAAAAAAGCACATCAGGACACGAACCCTGGACCCGAGCGTGGGAGGTGGGAGCCTTCATCGCTAGCCCACGATGCCTCATGAGAGACTCATCATTTCATGTGTAAAAGTAAAGCAGACAGCGCCCGGCCCCCTCCCCATTGGTGTTGGTTTATGCCTTAGGGGACTCGGATGCTCGCATTTCTAAAGCACTGTATTTTCCACCACCTCCCGCTAGCTAGCCCATCGCCCTTCCCCCCTGGGAGCCTGCACAGGTCATGCAGTAGACAGGGAGGGAATTCAGGTCCTGTGCAATACACAAACGGCGAATATCTACAGTACTGTTTTGCTCAGTCAGAATACACTCATTTCTACTCATTGCCGCTGCGTAGTTGCATTTAGCGTAAAGAATCGCTCCTGCAGATGTACTCTAATTTATGTGAAACTTGTGTGCACCCTTCCATTGACTGTCTTACAATGAAAATAAAATAATACAGTATAGTATGTGCACATTACAATAAAAAAAAAGCACATCAGGACTCGAACCCTGGAACCCCAGCGTGGGAGGTGGGAGCCTTCATCGCTAGCTCATGAGAGAGGCACAATTCATGTGTAAAAGTACAGCAGACAGCGCCCGGCCCCCTCCCCATTGGTGTTGGTTATGCCTTAGGGGACTCGGACGCTCACATTTCTAAAGCACGGTATTTTCCACCGCCTCCCGCTAGCCCACCATTTCCATTATGCCTTAGGGAACTCAGACGCTCATGTACTGTACATGTATTTTAAAAGCACGGTGTTTATACATTGTACTATACATTCTTCCTTTTACACAATTAGTTGCATCTCCATACACATACAGTAATCCATACACATACAGTAGGTCACCATCTTTTTCCACCGCCTCCCGTTACGCCTACAGTATTAACATTACAGTCGTCACTGACCAATTGCCAGAACTGTAGATCAATCCGCCGCTATACTGTACAATCGAAAGTACTGGATTAGTGGAGCATTATCCACCCAGTGGTGGAGATGTGTAATGCATGCTGAGTATCTAGAATCGCCTCAACACGCCTGCCTGTGATTAAACTCAGCTATCGCCTTAGCGTGACTAAACGTCTGTCTAGGCGGAGGATTGGTCAAGATAAAGGTGGCTACATCTGTATATATATATGGAAAAAACAGCACTCAGTGAAAGCTGTAACCAACAAAACAAATGGTGGTGCAAGGTCAAAAAAGGGTTAATATTGATATTCACTTTTCCCAGATTATGAAAAAATATATACCAGCACTCACTTTTAGAGATGAAAAAAAATGATTGTTTATTCTTCATAAAGATTCCATTGCATATAGACTGACAGGAAGAAGACCACAGGCTACAGCTGTCGGTCTATATGCAATGGAATCTTTATGAAGAATAAATAATAATTTTTTCATCGCTAAAAGTGAGTGCTGGCATTTTCTTTTTTCATTGCCTTGGAAAAGCGAGTGTCAATATATATATATATATATATATATATATATGCTTAAGGAGAGTACAGCATTTGAGGACAACTGTGTGAACCACTGCCTTCGTATGTACTATAACAAGAGAAAATAGATGCAAATAATAAACTGTGCACTCGTTTCATCCTGACTCCTGATAGCCTTGCAGCTATTCTTCTTAACATCTGTGTTGGTACTGTGCTACTATGTCTCTGGGCCTGATTCAGGTTTGTTAGCAAAGCGAGAAAGCACACAACTGGGTAAAACCATGCTGCACTGCAGGTGGAGCAGATGTAGCATGTGTAGAGAGAGATTTTGGTGGTGTGTGTTCAAACTGAAATATAATTTACAGTGTAAAAATAAAGCTGTCTAACATTTGTGGGCTACATGCAAAAGCAGCCAGTATTTACTCTGCACAGAAACAATATAATACAGCTAAATTTAAATCTCTCTGCAAATGTCACATCAGTCCCACCTGACAGCAAGATGTCATCCTCATCCACATCCTCCGATTCGTCACCCCTTTCAGTGTGTACATCCTCCTCCTCACAGAGTACTAATTTGTCCCCACTGGAATCCACCATCACAGGTCTCTGTGTACTTACTGGAGGCAATTGCCGTTAAATGTCTTCCTGGAGGAATTTTTAATTCATTTTGATGAACATCATCTTCTCCACATTTTGTGGAAGTAACCTCCTATGCCAATCGCTGACAAGGTTACCAGCTGCACTTAACACTCTTTCAGTGTACACACTGGAGGGGGCGCAACTTAGGTAAAATAAAGCCAGTTTGTGCAAGGGCCTCCAGATTGCCTCTTTATCCTGCCAGTATATATACGGACTGTCTGACATGCCTACTTGGATCCTGTTACCGATATAATCCTCCACCATTCTTTCAATGGTGACAGCATCATATGCAGTGACAGTAGATGTGTCAGTAATCATTGGTAGGTCCTTCAGTTTGGAGCAGATGTCAACATTTGCTCCTTCTTACCCTGCATCACCGCTAGTGGGTGGGCTAGGAAATGTTATCCTTTTCCTTGTAGCCCCAGTTGCGGGAGAAAATGAAGGAGGAGCTGTTGATGGATCAAGTTCTGCTTCAGTTAACAATTTTCTCACAAGCAGGTCTTTGCACCTCTGCAGACTTGTGTATGCCAGAAAGAGAGATACAACGTAGGCTTTAAACCTATGATCGAGCACAGTGGCCAAAATGTAGTGCTCTAATATCAACAGATTGACCACCCTTGAATTGTGGCAAAGTGAGTGAAAGGCTCCATCCACAAGTCCCACATACTTAGTGGAATCACTCCATCTTAGCTCCTCCTTCAATTTCTCCAGCTGCTTCTGCAAAAGCCTGATGAGGGGATTGACCTGACTCAAGCTGGCAGTGTCTGAAATTACTTCACGTGTGGCAAGTTTGAAGGGTTGGAGAACCTTGCACAAGATGGAAATCACTCTCCACTGCGCTTGAGTCAGGTGCATTCCACCTCCTTTGCCTATATCGTAGGTGGATGTATAGGCTTGAATGGCCTTTTGCTGCTCCTCAATTGTCTGAAGCATATAGAGGGTTGAATTCCAACCCGTTACCACCTCTTGCTTCAGGTGATGGCAGGGCATGTTCATGAGTGTTTGCTGGCGCTCCAGTCTTCGGCATGTAGTGGCTGAATGTCGCAAGTGGCCCGCAATTTTTCGGGCCACCGTTAGCATCTCCGGCACGCTCCTGTAATTTTTTTTAAAAATTCTGCACCATCAAATTAATTGTATGGGCAAAACATGGGACATGCTGGAATTTGCCCACATGTAATGCACGCACAATATTGGTGGCATTGTCCGATATCACAAATCCCCAGGAGAGTTTAAGTGTGGTAAGCCATTGTGCGATGATGTCCCTCAGTTTCCGTAAGAGGTTGTCAGTGGTGTGCCTCTTATGGAAACCAATGATACACAGCATAGCATGCCTAGGAATGAGCTGGCATTTGTGAGATGCTGCTACTGCAGCATGAGATGCAGAAGGCAATACATCTACCCAGTGGGCTGTCACAGTCATGTAGTTCTTAGTTTGCCCTGCTCCACTTGTCCACATGTCCGTGGTTAAGTGGACATTGTGTACAACCGCATTTTTCAGGACACTGGTGACACTTTTCTTGATGTCCCTGTACAGTCCGGGAATTGCTTTCTTAGTGAAGTGGAATCTAGATGGGATTTGGTACCGGGGACACACTACCTCCATCAATTGTCTAAATCCCTGCACCAATGTTAGATACTGGATGCACGTCTAACATCAACATAGCTGTCAAGGCCTCAGTTATCTACTTTGCAACAAGACGACTGCTGTCATATTTCATCTTCCTCGGAAAGGACTGTTGAAAAGTCAATTGCTTAGTCAAAGTAGTACAAGTGGTCTTCCGACTTGCCTCTGGGATGACGATCGACTCCCAGCAGCAACAACAGCAGCAGTGGCAGCAGCAGCAGTAGGCGTACCATTCAAGGATCCTCCGGAGAAATACCGGTTAGTAGAGGACTCGTCAGTCATGCCAGTGACATGGCCTGCAGGACTACTGACGTTCCTGACTGAGGAAGAAATTGACATTGAGAGAGTTGGTGGTGTGGCTTGCAGGAGCTTGGGTACAAGAGGAAGGAGGGATTTAGGTGTCAGTGCACTGCTTATGCTCTTACCCATAGTTTCTGAACTTGACAATGATTTCTGATGAATGCGCTGCAGGTAACGTATAGGGTTGAATGTTCCTAGGTGGTTAACATCCTTACCCCTACTTATTATGGATTGACAAAGGCAACACACGGCTTGACCGAAGGTGTGGCATGACAATGGGCTTATTCATCCCACAGACAACAACTGTATCCCCCTGTGCCTGATTCAAACAAACCACATCACCATCAGAATCCTCCTCGTTAACTTCCTCCTTAGCGCCAGCAACACCCATATCCTCATACTGGTGTACTTCAACAGTGACATCTTCAATTTGAATATCAGAAACTGGACTGTGGGTGCTCCTTCCAGCACTTGCAGAGGGCGTGCAAATAGTGTAAGGAGCCACCTCTTCCTGTCCAGTGTTGGGAAGGTCAGGCATTGCAACCGCCGACACACTTGGGGGTATATTTACTGAGAATCGTAATTGTCTAGAAAGAAGAGGACCGATCTACACAGGATTGTTTGTAAGTATATATTTTATTTACAGGTACCCCATGGATTCTACTGGAAAAGAGGACCGAGGGGCTCCGTGTCAACATAGGTAAGTATGTGTGTATGTTAGAGATGAGCGGGTTCGGTTCCTCGGAATCCGAACCCGCCCGAACTTCAGGTTTTTTTACACGGGGCCGAGCGACTCGGATCTTCCCGCCTTGCTCGGTTAACCCGAGCGCGCCCGAACGTCATCATCCCGCTGTCGGATTCTCGCGAGGCTCGTATTCTATCGCAAGACTCGGATTCTATATAAGGAGCCGCGCGTCGCCGCCATTTTCACACGTGCATTGAGATTGATAGGGAGAGGACGTGGCTGGCGTCCTCTCCGTTTAGACTAGAGTACTAGAGAGAGACACAAATTTTGGGGAGCATATTATTAGGAGGAGTACTACTTGCTGCTGATAGTGTGACCAGTGACCACCAGTTTAATTAATCCGTTCTCTGCCTGAAAAAAAACGATACACAGTGTGACACAGTCACATACCATATCTGTGCTCAGCCCAGTGTGCTGCATCATATGTAATACTGTATATCATTATCTGACTGTGCTGAGTGCTCACTGCTCACACAGCTTAATTGTGGGGGAGACAGGGGAGCAGTTATAGCAGGAGTACATATTTTAAGTACAGTGCACACTTTTGCTGCCAGAGTGCCACTGCCAGTGTGACTGACCAGTGACCACTGACCACCAGTATTGTGATTGTCTGCTGACCACCAGTATATTGTGATTGTCTGCCTGAAAAAGTTAAACACTCGTCGTGTGGTGTTTTTTTTTATAAACGCATTCTGCAGACAGTGTCCAGCAGGTCCGTCATTACATAATATATACCTGTCCGGCTGCAGTACTAGTGTGATATATATATATATATATATATATTTTAATTTTATCTCATTATCATCCAGTCTATATTAGCAGCAGACACAGTACGGTAGTCCACGGCTGTAGCTACCTCTGTGTCGGCAATCGCTCGTCCATCCATAATTGTATACCACCTACCCGTGTTTTTTTTTTTTTTATCTTCTTGATACTAGTAGCTTACTTTAGGAGTCTGCAGTGCTGAGTCTGACAGACAGTGTCCAGCAGGTCCGTCATTACATAATATATACCTGTCCGGCTGCAGTACTAGTGTGATATATATATATATATATTTTAATTTTATCTCATTATCATCCAGTCTGTATTAGCAGCAGACACAGTACGGTAGTCCACGGCTGTAGCTACCTCTGTGTCGGCAGTCGCTCGTCCATCCATAATTGTATACCACCTACCCGTGTTTTTTTTTTTTCTATCTTCTTGATACTAGTAGCTTACTTTAGGAGTCTGCAGTGCTGAGTCTGACAGACAGTGTCCAGCAGGTCCGTCATTACATAATATATACCTGTCCGGCTGCAGCACTAGTGTGATATATATATATATTTTAATTTTATCTCATTATCATCCAGTCTATATTAGCAGCAGACACAGTACGGTAGTCCACGGCTGTAGCTACCTCTGTGTCGGCAGTCGCTCGTCCATCCATAATTGTATACCACCTACCCGTGTTTTTTTTTTTTCTATTTTCTTGATACTAGTAGCTTACTTTAGGAGTCTGCAGTGCTGACAGACAGTGTCCAGCAGGTCCGTCATTACATAATATATACCTGTCCGGCTGCAGTACTAGTGTGATATATATATATATATTTTAATTTTATCTCATTATCATCCAGTCTATTTTAGCAGCAGACACAGTACGGTAGTCCACGGCTGTAGCTACCTCTGTGTCGGCAGTCGCTCGTCCATCCATAATTGTATACCACCTACCCGTGGTTTTTTTTTTCTATCTTCTTGATACTAGTAGCTTACTTTAGGAGTCTGCAGTGCTGAGTCTGACAGACAGTGTCCAGCAGGACCGTCATTACATAATATATACCTGTCCGGCTGCAGAACTAGTGTGATATATATATATATTTTAATTTTATCTCATTATCATCCAGTCTATATTAGCAGCAGACACAGTACGGTAGTCCACGGCTGTAGCTACCTCTGTGTCGGCAGTCGCTGGTCCATCCATAATTGTATACCACCTACCCGTGGTTTTTTTTTCTATCTTCTTGATACTAGTAGCTTACTTTAGGAGTCTGCAGTGCTGACAGACAGTGTCCAGCAGGTCCGTCATTACATAATATTTATATACCTGTCCGGCTGCAGTACTAGTGTGATATATATATATATTTTATTTTTATCTCATTATAATCCAGTCTATATTAGCAGCAGACACAGTACGGTAGTCCACGGCTGTAGCTACCTCTGTGTCGGCAGTCGCTGGTCCATCCATAATTGTATACCACCTACCCGTGGTTTTTTTTTCTATCTTCTTGATACTAGTAGCTTACTTTAGGAGTCTGCAGTGCTGACAGACAGTGTCCAGCAGGTCCGTCATTACATAATATATATATACCTGTCCGGCTGCAGTACTAGTGTGATATATATATATATATTTTATTTTTATCTCATTATCATCCAGTCTATATTAGCAGCAGACACAGTACGGTAGTCCACGGCTGTAGCTACCTCTGTGTCGGCAGTCGCTGGTCCATCCATAATTGTATACCACCTACCCGTGGTTTTTTTTTCTATCTTCTTGATACTAGTAGCTTACTTTAGGAGTCTGCAGTGCTGACAGACAGTGTCCAGCAGGTCCGTCATTACATAATATATATATACCTGTCCGGCTGCAGTACTAGTGTGATATATATATATATTTTATTTTTATCTCATTATCATCCAGTCTATATTAGCAGCAGACACAGTACGGTAGTCCACGGCTGTAGCTACCTCTGTGTCGGCAGTCGCTGGTCCATCCATAATTGTATACCACCTACCCGTGGTTTTTTTTTCTATCTTCTTGATACTAGTAGCTTACTTTAGGAGTCTGCAGTGCTGACAGACAGTGTCCAGCAGGTCCGTCATTACATAATATATATATACCTGTCCGGCTGCAGTACTAGTGTGATATATATATATATATTTTATTTTTATCTCATTATCATCCAGTCTATATTAGCAGAAGACACAGTACAGAAGTCCACGGCTGTAGCTACCTCTGTGTCGGCAGTCGCTCGTCCATCCATAAGTATACTAGTATCCATCCATCTCCATTGTTTACCTGAGGTGCCTTTTAGTTGTGCCTATTAAAATATGGAGAACAAAAATGTTGAGGTTCCAAAAATAGGGAAAGATCAAGATCCACTTCCACCTCGTGCTGAAGCTGCTGCCACTAGTCATGGCCGAGACGATGAAATGCCAGCAACGTCGTCTGCCAAGGCCGATGCCCAATGTCATAGTACAGAGCATGTAAAATCCAAAACACCAAATATCAGTAAAAAAAGGACTCAAAAATCTAAAATAAAATTGTCGGAGGAGAAGCGTAAACTTGCCAATATGCCATTTACCACACGGAGTGGCAAGGAACGGCTGAGGCCCTGGCCTATGTTCATGGCTAGTGGTTCAGCTTCACATGAGGATGGAAGCACTCAGCCTCTCGCTAGAAAAATGAAAAGACTCAAGCTGGCAAAAGCACAGCAAAGAACTGTGCGTTCTTCGAAATCCCAAATCCACAAGGAGAGTCCAATTGTGTCGGTTGCGATGCCTGACCTTCCCAACACTGGACGTGAAGAGCATGCGCCTTCCACCATTTGCACGCCCCCTGCAAGTGCTGGAAGGAGCACCCGCAGTCCAGTTCCTGATAGTCAGATTGAAGATGTCAGTGTTGAAGTACACCAGGATGAGGAGGATATGGGTGTTGCTGGCGCTGGGGAGGAAATTGACAAGGAGGATTCTGATGGTGAGGTGGTTTGTTTAAGTCAGGCACCCGGGGAGACACCTGTTGTCCGTGGGAGGAATATGGCCATTGACATGCCTGGTGAAAATACCAAAAAAATCAGCTCTTCGGTGTGGAAGTATTTCACCAGAAATGCGGACAACATTTGTCAAGCCGTGTGTTGCCTTTGTCAAGCTGTAATAAGTAGGGGTAAGGACGTTAACCACCTCGGAACATTCTCCCTTATACGTCACCTGCAGCGCATTCATAATAAGTCAGTGACAAGTTCAAAAACTTTTGGGCGACAGCGGAAGCAGTCCACTGACCAGTAAATCCCTTCCTCTTGTAACCAAGCTCACGCAAACCACCCCACCAACTCCCTCAGTGTCAATTTCCTCCTTCCCCAGGAATGCCAATAGTCCTGCAGGCCATGTCACTGGCAATTCTGACGAGTCCTCTCCTGCCTGGGATTCCTCCGATGCATCCTTGCGTGTAACGCCTACTGCTGCTTGCGCTGCTGTTGTTGCTGCTGGGAGTCGATGGTCATCCCAGAGGGGAAGTCGTAAGCCCACTTTTACTACTTCCACCAAGCAATTGACTGTCCAACAGTTCTTTGCGAGGAAGATGAAATATCACAGCAGTCATCCTGTTGCAAAGCGGATAACTGAGGCCTTGACAACTATGTTGGTGTTAGACGTGCGTCCGGTATCCGCCGTTAGTTCACAGGGAACTAGACAATTTCTTGAGGTAGTGTGCCCCCGTTACCAAATACCATCTAGGTTCCACTTCTCTAGGCAGGCGATACCGAGAATGTACACGGACGTCAGAAAAAGACTCACCAGTGTCCTAAAAAATGCAGTTGTACCCAATGTCCACTTAACCACGGACATGTGGACAAGTGGAGCAGGGCAGGGTCAGGACTATATGACTGTGACAGCCCACTGGGTAGATGTATGGACTCCCGCCGCAAGAACAGCAGCGGCGGCACCAGTAGCAGCATCTCGCAAACGCCAACTCTTTCCTAGGCAGGCTACGCTTTGTATCACCGGTTTCCAGAATACGCACACAGCTGAAAACCTCTTACGGCAACTGAGGAAGATCATCGCGGAATGGCTTACCCCAATTGGACTCTCCTGTGGATTTGTGGCATCGGACAACGCCAGCAATATTGTGTGTGCATTAAATATGGGCAAATTCCAGCACGTCCCATGTTTTGCACATACCTTGAATTTGGTGGTGCAGAATTTTTTAAAAAACGAGAGGGGCGTGCAAGAGATGCTGTCGGTGGCCAGAAGAATTGCGGGACACTTTCGGCGTACAGGCACCACGTACAGAAGACTGGAGCACCACCAAAAACGCCTGAACCTGCCCTGCCATCATCTGAAGCAAGAAGTGGTAACGAGGTGGAATTCAACCCTATATATGCTCCAGAGGTTGGAGGAGCAGCAAAAGGCCATTCAAGCCTATACAATTGAGCACGATATAGGAGGTGGAATGCACCTGTCTCAAGCGCAGTGGAGAATGATTTCAACGTTGTGCAAGGTTCTGCAACCTTTTGAACTTGCCACACGTGAAGTCAGTTCAGACACTGCCAGCCTGAGTCAGGTCATTCCCCTCATCAGGCTTTTGCAGAAGAAGCTGGGGACATTGAAGGAGGAGCTAACACAGAGCGATTCCGCTAGGCATGTGGGACTTGTGGATGGAGCCCTTAATTCGCTTAACAAGGATTCACGGGTGGTCAATCTGTTGAAATCAGAGCACTACATTTTGGCCACCGTGCTCGATCCTAGATTTAAAACCTACCTTGGATCTCTCTTTCCGGCACACACAAGTCTGCTGGGGTTCAAAGACCTGCTGGTGAGAAAATTGTCAAGTCAAGCGGAATGCGACCTGTCAACATCTCCTCCTTCACATTCTCCCGCAACTGGGGGTGCGAGGAAAAGGCTCAGAATTCCGAGCCCACCCGCTGGCGGTGATGCAGGGCAGTCTGGAGCGACTGCTGATGCTGACATCTGGTCCGGACTGAAGGACCTGACAACGATTACGGACATGTCGTCTACTGTCACTGCATATGATTCTCTCCCCATTGAAAGAATGGTGGAGGATTATATGAGTGACCGCATCCAAGTAGGCACGTCAGACAGTCCGTACTTATACTGGCAGGAAAAAGAGGAAATTTGGAGGCCCTTGCACAAACTGGCTTTATTCTACCTAAGTTGCCCTCCCACAAGTGTGTACTCCGAAAGAGTGTTTAGTGCCGCCGCTCACCTTGTCAGCAATCGGCGTACGAGGTTACTTCCAGAAAATGTGGAGAAGATGATGTTCATTAAAATGAATTATAATCAATTCCTCCGTGGAGACATTGACCAGCAGCAATTGCCTCCACAATGTACACAGGGAGCTGTTATGGTGGATTCCAGTGGGGACGAATTGATAATCTGTGAGGAGGGGGATGTACACGGTGATATATCGGAGGATGATGATGAGGTGGACATCTTGCCTCTGTAGAGCCAGTTTGTGCAAGGAGAGATTAATTGCTTCTTTTTTGGTGGGGGTCCAAACCAACCCGTCATTTCAGTCACAGTCGTGTGGCAGACCCTGTCACTGAAATGATGAGTTGGTTAAAGTGTGCATGTCCTGTTTATACAACATAAGGGTGGGTGGGAGGGCCCAAGGACAATTCCATCTTGCACCTCTTTTTTCTTTCATTTTTCTTTGCGTCATGTGCTGTTTGGGTAGTATTTTTTTGAAGGGCCATCCTGCGTGACACTGCAGTGCCACTCCTAGATGGGCCAGGTGTTTGTGTCGGCCACTAGGGTCGCTTAGCTTACTCACACAGCTACCTCATTGCGCCTCTTTTTTTCTTTGCGTCATGTGCTGTTTGGGGAGTGTTTTTTGGAAGGGCCATCCTGCGTGACACTGCAGTGCCACTCCTAGATGGGCCAGGTGTTTGTGTCGGCCACTAGGGTCGCTTATCTTACTCACACAGCTACCTCATTGCGCCTCTTTTTTTCTTTGCGTCATGTGCTGTTTGGGGAGTGTTTTTTGGAAGGGCCATCCTGCGTGACACTGCTGTGCCACTCCTAGATGGGCCAGGTGTTTGTGTCGGCCACTAGGGTCGCTTATCTTACTCACACAGCTACCTCATTGCGCCTCTTTTTTTCTTTGCGTCATGTGCTGTTTGGGGAGTGTTTTTTGGAAGGGCCATCCTGCGTGACACTGCAGTGCCACTACTAGATGGGCCAGGTGTTTGTGTCGGCCACTAGGGTCGCTTATCTTACTCACACAGCTACCTCATTGCGCCTCTTTTTTTCTTTGCATCATGTGCTGTTTGGGGAGTGTTTTTTGGAAGGGCCATCCTGCGTGACACTGCAGTGCCACTCCTAGATGGGCCAGGTGTTTGTGTCGGCCACTAGGGTCGCTTGGCTTACTCACACAGCTACCTCATTGCGCCTCTTTTTTTCTTTGCATCATGTGCTGTTTGGGGAGTGTTTTTTGGAAGGGCCATCCTGCGTGACACTGCAGTGCCACTCCTAGATGGGCAAGGTGTTTGTGTCGGCCACTAGGGTCGCTTAGCTTACTCACACAGCTACCTCATTGCGCCTCTTTTTTTCTTTGCGTCATGTGCTGTTTGGGGAGTGTTTTTTGGAAGGGCCATCCTGCGTGACACTGCAGTGCCACTCCTAGATGGGCCAGGTGTTTGTGTCGGCCACTAGGGTCGCTTAGCTTACTCACACAGCTACCTCATTGCACCTCTTTTTTTCTTTGCGTCATGTGCTGTTTGGGGAGTGTTTTTTGGAAGGGCCATCCTGCGTGACACTGCAGTGCCACTCCTAGATGGGCCAGGTGTTTGTGTCGGCCACTAGGGTCGCTTATCTTACTCACACAGCTACCTCATTGCGCCTCTTTTTTTCTTTGCGTCATGTGCTGTTTGGGGAGTGTTTTTTGGAAGGGCTATCCTGCGTGACACTGCAGTGCCACTCCTAGATGGGCCAGGTGTTTGTGTCGGCCACTAGGGTCGCTTAGCTTACTCACACAGCTACCTCATTGCGCCTCTTTTTTTCTTTGTGTCATGTGCTGTTTGGGGAGTGTTTTTTGGAAGGGCCATCCTGCGTGACACTGCAGTGCCACTCCTAGATGGGCCAGGTGTTTGTGTCGGCCACTAGGGTCGCTTAGCTCACTCACACAGCTACCTCATTGCGCCTCTTTTTTTCTTTGCGTCATGTGCTGTTTGGGGAGTGTTTTTTGGAAGGGCCATCCTGCGTGACACTGCAGTGCCACTCCTAGATGGGCCAGGTGTTTGTGTCGGCCACTAGGGTCGCTTAGCTTACTCACACAGCTACCTCATTGCGCCTCTTTTTTTCTTTGCGTCTTGTGCTGTTTGGGGAGTGTTTTTTGGAAGGGCCATCCTGCGTGACACTGCAGTGCCACTCCTAGATGGGCCAGGTGTTTGTGTCGGCCGCTAGGGTTGCTTAGCTTAGTCATCCAGCGACCTCGGTGCAAATTTTAGGACTAAAAATAATATTGTGAGGTGTGAGGTGTTCAGAATAGACTGAAAATGAGTGGAAATTATGGTTTTTGAGGTTAATAATACTTTGGGATCAAAATGACCCCCAAATTCTATGATTTAAGCTGTTTTTTTAGTGTTTTTTGAAAAAAACACCCGAATCCAAAACACAACCGAATCTGACAAAAAAAATTCAGTGAGGTTTTGCCAAAACGCGGTCGAACCCAAAACACGGCCGCGGAACCGAACCCAAAACCAAAACACAAAACCCGAAAAATTTCAAGTGCACATCTCTAGTGTATGTAAGTGTGCATGTATGTACATTAAAGTTGTACTTTCATGGTGTCTGTGTTTTGTTTTTATTTGGGTATTTTTTTTGTAGTAGAACTACAGGTACCAGCGGGCCTATTTCCCCCCGCATGCTGGTACTTGTGGTTCTCCAAGTACAAGCTTGTGGGGAGGCTTGCTGGGACTTGTAGTTCTGCTACAAAAAAACAATATTCTTTTTTTACACAAAAGGCTATAAGCCTCCCATCCACCGCCCACGGATGGGTGGACAGCCTCGGGCTTCACCCCTGGTCCTTGGGTGGCTGGGTATCCCGGCCAGGGGTGACTAGTTGGGGATTTAATGCCAGGGCCCAGGGACCGATATAAAAGTATCCCCCAGCTGTGGCATTATCTCTCTGACTAGTGGAGCCTGGTGCTGGTGTTAAAAATACGGGGGACCCCTACGTTTTTTGTCCCCCGTATTTTTTGCACCAGGACAAGGCGCAGAGCCCGGTGCTGGTTGTTTAAATATGGGGGAACCCTATGCATTTTTTTCCTGTATTTTTACAACCAGCCTGAGGATGGTTTTGCTTAGGAGGGGGGACACCACTCAAATTTTTTTTGGGATTTTTAACCCTTTCACACCCCTTCCCACAGATAAACATGCACGGATCTCACTGATCCATGCATGCCTATCAGAATATGTGAAAAAAAGCTGGTCTATTTGAAAACTGCTTTTTTTTTATGATTTGTACTTTTTCACGGCAGTGTTTGGCTATTGCCGGTAGTGATCGTGAATACGAATTTTTAGTAAATTACCGAGTTGTATAAAATAACAGGCTTGTTTGACCAATGGTGTATTCATTCGTATTTTTTTCTCTGCCTTCAAAAAAAAAAACGAATGCCCTCATCACTGCCGAGATTTGAGTTTAGTAAATACCCGAGATGACACTTTGAACAAAAAACACAAAATCGGCCAAAACCGTGAGCTTAGTAAATATACCCCTTGGACTCTCCTTGGGGATTTGTGATACCATCTTAGAACGCACAGTTCTTTGCTGTGCTTTTGCAGCTTAACTCATTTCATTTTTCTAGCAGGAGGATTAGGGCTTCCGTTGTCATGTGATGCTGAACCACTAGTCATGAACATAGGCCAGGGCCTTAGCCATTTCTTGCCACTCCGTGTTGTAAATGGCATATTGGCAAGTTTACGTTTCTCCTCAGATAATTTAAATTTATTTTTTGGGGTCATTTTACTGAACTTTGGCTTTTTGGATTTTACATGCCCTCTACTATGACATTGGGCATCGGCCTTGGCAGACAACGTTGATGCATTTCATTGTCTATGTCATGACTAGTGGCAGCAGCATCAGCACTAGGAGGAAGTGGTTTTTGATCTTTCCCTATCTTATCCTCGAAATTTTTGTTCTCCATTATTTTTCTGCAGTTATATAACAATATGCGGCACAGGAAAGCGTACCCCTACACCACACAAGGAAAACCTTGTAAAAATTATTTGGGTAATAATAACCCTTTTATCTGGAGTTATAATAAAATGCAGCACAGGAGAGCGTACCACTACACCACACAGGGCAAACCCTGTAAAAATTATTTGGATAATAACCCTTTTATTTGGAGTTATTAGAATAATATGCAGCACAGGAGAGCGTACCCCTACACCACACAGGGTAAACCCTGTAAAATAATTTGAATAATAACCCTTTTATTTGGAGTTATTATAATAATATGCAGCACAGGAGAGCGTACCCCTACACCACGCAGGGCAAACCCTGTAAACATTATTTGGATAATAATAACCCTTTTATTTGGAGTTATTATAATAATATGCAGCAAAGGTGAGCGTACCCCTAAACCACACACACACGGCAAAGACTGTAAAAATTATTTGGATAACTCTTTTATTTTGAGTTATTATAATAATATGAAACACAGGAGAGCGTGCCCCTACACCACACAGGGCAAACCCTGTAAAAATGATTTGGATAATAATAACCCTTTTATCTGGAGTTATAATAATATGCAGCACAGGAGAGCGTACCCCTAAACCACGCATACACAGCAAAGCCTGTAAAAATGATTTGGATAATAATAACCTTTTTATTTGAACTTATTATAATAATATGCAGCACAGAAGAGCATATCCCGACACCACACAGGGCAAACCCTCTAAAAATTATTTGAATAATAATATCCCTTTTATTTGCAGTTATTATAATAATATGCAGCACAGGAGAGCATACCCCTAAATCACAAACTTGGCAAAGCCTGTAAAAATTATTTGGATAGTAACTCTTTTATTTGGGGTTATTATAATAATATGCAGCACAGGAGAGCGTACCCCTAAACCACACACACAGCAAAGCCTGTAAAAATTATTTGGATAATAATAACCTGCTTATTTGGAGTTATTATAATAATATGCAGCACAGGAAAGCGTACCCCTACACCACACAGGGCAAACCCTGTAAAAATTATTTGGGTAATAATAACCCTTTTATTTGGAGTTTTATAATAATATGCAGCACAGGCGAGTGTACCCCTACACCACACAGGGCAAACCCTGTAAAAATTATTTGGATAATAATAACCCTTTTATTTGGAGTTATTATAATAATATGCAGCACAGGAGAGCATACCCCTAAACCACAAACTTGGCAAAACCTGTAAAAATTATTTGGATAATAATAATTGGATAATTTATTTGGAATGTAAGCTCTCACGAGCAGAGTCCTCTTCCCTCATGTGCTTATCCTTTCTTACTTTAATAATCTTCAACTGCACCAAATCCAGCAGTCCTCTGCCACCTGATACTTATTCCAGTGTCATCTGCTGATGTAACTATGTTTATTTACCCTGTACTTGTTCTATACTGTCATCAACTGTAAGTTGCTGTTTTCCTGTTTGATTATTTGTTTATGTACTCTGTAATTGGGTGCTGTGGAACCCTTGTGGCGCCATATAAATAAAGGATAATAATAATAATAATAATAATAACTCTTTTATTTGGAGTTATTATAATAATATGCAGCACAGGAGATCGTACCACTAAACCACGCACACACAGCACAGCCTGTAAAAATTATTTGGATAATAATAACCCTTTTATTTGGGGTAAATAAGTAAATAATATACAGCACAGGACAGCACCATTGGACTTATACGGTTGTACCGCTGGACTTTTACAGCAGTACCACTGGACTTATACGGCAGCACCACTGGACTGGACTGATATGACAGCAGCACTGGACTGGACTTATACGGCAGCACCACTGCACTTATGGCAGCACAGGACACTGCCACTGGACTTATGGCAGCACAGGACACCACCACTGGACTGATGCAGCACAAGACAGCACCACTGGACTGGACTTATACAGCAGCACTGGACTTAAGACAGCACAGGACGCCCCCACTGGACTTATGGCAGCACAGGACACTACCACTGGACTGGACTTATACGGCAGCACCACTGCACTTATGGCAGCACAGGACACTGCCACTGGACTTATGGCAGCACAGGACACCACCACTGGACTGATGCAGCACAAGACAGCACCACTGGACTTATGGCAGCACAGGACACTACCACTGGACTGGACTTATACAGCAGCACCACTGCACTTATGGCAGCACAGGACACTGCCACTGGACTTATGGCAGCACAGGACACCACCACTGGACTGATGCAGCACAAGACAGCACAACTGGACTGGACTTATACAGCAGCACTGGACTTAAGACAGCACATGACACCACCACTGGACTTATGGCAGCACAGGACACTACCACTGGACTGGACTTATACAGCAGCACTGGACTTATGGCAGCACAGAACACCACCACTGGGAGCACAGGACAGCACCACTGGACTGATGCAGCACAAGACACCACCACTGGACTGATGCAGCACAAGACAACACCACTGGACTGGACTTATACAGCAGCACTGGACTTATGGCAGCACAGAACAATCACCACTGGACTGATGCAGCACAAGATAGCACCTCTGGACTGGACTTATACAGCAGCACTGGAATTATGGCAGCACAGGACACCACCACTGTGACTGGACTGATGCAGCACAATACACCACCACTGAATTGATGTAGCACAAGACAGCACCACTGGAATGATACAAAAGAGCAGGTCGCCACCCCACGTGCCACACCACTTTCCTGCACAGACACCGAGGAGACACGTCCTCTCGCTACACTCTCCATGACTGGAGTGAAGATGGCGAGTGAAGATGGCGGCTTCCTTGGAAGTGCAGTGATTGCGCTGTATGGTAATGCAACAGATGATGTCTGTCACAAGCGGACACCTCCTGCTGCAGTAGTGATTCAAGCTGCAACAGCATCGAATCAAAGCACTCACCCTCGAGTTGCAGAAGCCATGAATTCTCCAAGGATGAAGATCCCTGACCGCTTCCCTCCCCCTGACAGTCTGATGCCAGGTTGCTTGTGATGTTGCAAAACCCATTTGCGCATGTGCAGTATGGGCCCTGTACATGAGAAAAGTACCGTACATCAGTGCCTTGCACATGATAGCGCAAAAAAACCCATCTGAATGACCCCTAATAACCACCCACCTTCCCAGAAAATGGGATGCAATCATTTTGCCGGCTGTCAGGATCCTGGTGGACAGGATACCTACGCCGCAATCCTGACAGCCAACAATGCTGACGGTTGGAATCCCAGTCCATCGGGGCTATTCCCACTTGTGGGTGTCCATGACAACCATGAGCACAGCGAGCCCGCAAGGGGACTGTTACCACTCACTCTATGCTGGCGGGCGGGATTCCACTGTTGGGATCTTGACAGCCGGCATCCTACCTGTCGGTAACTTCTATGTATTCCCAGAAAACAATAATTTACACAAGAACAGAGGGTCCACACTCAGAGCTGGCCCAAACCAATATGATGCCCTAGGCAAGATTTTGGCTGGTGCCCCCTAGTACCGCCGCTAGTTCCGCTTTTGACCCTGCACCCCTTTCCCAGCACCATCATCCCTCACCCATAGCAGTCCTCATTTTGGTGCTCCTACCCTCTATATTTGAAATAGGAACAGTGCGCACATTCGGTGCACAGCTCAAAAAAGGGCATGTTCTTGCTGGGAATGGGCATGGTCACACAATACTACCCCCAATTCAAATTACGCCACACAGTAGTGCAACTTTATTCACATTTTATCATGCAATAGTGTCCCTTATCATGTTACATCACACAGTGGTGCCATTTTACCTTATATATGTTACTCCTAAAAGTAGTGCCCCTTATTCACATTACATCACACTGAATTGCACCTTATTCACATTACATCACACCATATTGCTCTTTATTCACCTTAGACCACAAAGTAGTACCATTTCTATACGTTACACCACACAGTAGAGCACCTTATACACATAATGCCACACATTAGGAATGCATTTATACACATATTACCACACAGTAATGCCCCTTACACATATGACACACATTATTAATGTTCTTACAAACATAATGCACCTTACACATTATGCCAACTTTTATTAAAGCCCTTATACACATAATGTCCCTTACACATATGCCACACATTATTAATGCCCTTATACACATAATTACACACATAATGTCCCTTTCACATATGCCACACATTATTAATTCACTTATACACATAATGACACACATAATGCCCCTTACACATATGTCACACATAATTAATACATTTATACACATAATGACACACATAATGCCCCTTACACATAAGCCGAACACTACTACTGCACAACCAACACAGCACTCACATGGCCGCTAACACTGTGACCTCTGCATCTGCTTGGATGCAGATGTGTCACCATACATCTTGCCTCAATATGCCATGCAGCAGGAGATGCCTGGCATGAATAAGGCGCCTTTTTTGCCTGCATCTGCATACGAAATGCTACGTTACAGTGATTTCCAGGAATACAGTGTAACATAGCATTTCATATGCAGATACAGCCGCAGTCACACACAGAATATACACAGAAAAAACACAGAATATAGGGATGCCGCATATCATTTTAATCAGCAGAAACTGCTTGTGCCCTTAAGCATACCAAATACCCTATGTATTTGCCTAGTTTTCCTTTGCCTGGGGCCGGATTTGTCCACACTCACAACTCCCCCTTTTTCTTTTTTTGTGGATAATTTTAATTCTGATCATCAGTTTCATTTAGTATAAGAGACTTGCTCTGCACAGACTTTCTTTGCACAAAGCAGCATAGACTACAGACTTACTGTACCATTCTTTTTATTCATTTGATTTTTGTTGTTTTTTATGTGATTTTCATGAAGTTATGCTTGCACAATTTAAACAGATTTATTAATGAATGTTTTATATTTTATGCATTTTGGAACTGATACACATATTTTTAATGTATTTCAGTTTATACATTGTAACACTGTATTATACATATTTATTGAACATATTTGAATTAAATTTTTTAGAATGTTAGTAGAGGTTACCTCTTTGGAAAGCTAGCATTTTAATCCATTACTTTCTGTCTTAATATAATTCTCACTACACATTTAACTTTATATCTCTAACCTTATGATATTAACCCTAATAAATTGTATGTTTTAGCCGATTTCCTAATTATAGAGTCATATTTTCAATACCACTCTACCCTAATACCCATACTTTGGCCGATTTTACTTTTTGGCCGATGTTACTTTTGGGCTGCAGCCCCCCAACCCCCCAGTAAAAACTGCCACCGTCAGGGACCGCCTAGCAGTGACAGTTGCTTCCCATTTGCAGCACTCCCTGCTAATCACAGCCATACAGTCAGTCCCAGTAGGAGGTGTTTCTCCTTCTAGGACTTTCAGTCCAAACTGTGACAGCAGGGGGAGTGATTTCCATAGAAAGCCACTCCACTTCTATACTGTCAGCCCTATCTGGCTTCTACGGGCTGCAGCTGTGGCAGTCCGTAGAAACCAGCCTGTTTAGCAGTGTCAGAGTTAAGCCCTGTCCGACCCTAAACCCTAACCCCAGCTGCCACAGACCTAAGCCCTGCCTCTTGGTGACATCAGCCGTCAATCACCAGAAGGTTAGGAACTGCAGCCATGAGGAGATCAGCCAGTCCCCCTGGCAAGACTGTTAAGCAGCCACCACTCTAACCTTCAAACAAATTGTGACTGCACAACATTACATCCCCTTCCCCCCACTTAATATGAGACTTTTTTGCACAATGGAAACCAACCCTTTTTTCATGGATTTTACGTAGGTGGATTAAAAATAATTTTTGTTTTTTACAGTATACTGTATTCATGAAGTTTGTGTTTTGTGGGCATTAGGCATAAAAAGATTGATAGGTCACTCACAGAAGAGGATCAGTTTGGAAGGAAAATTACCAGAGCTCAATTGGTGGTCACCAGAATGTTCCCTGTATTGTAAGGTGTTCAATAACATGCTCCTTGTGTTGTATGATAGACACTGAGATGCTCTGATTGTATTGCAGTCACTGGAATGATTTTACTTACTGTATGGTAGTCATTGGGATTCTCTTTGTATTGTATGGTGGTCACTGGGATGCTTTTGTATTTTGTGTGGTTGTCACTAGGATCAGTGCCGTTTCTAGCGGGCGCCCGCTGCGGCACTTTGTGTGTGTTTATCTACCCCATCTCCCTCTTCCCGAGCACTCCTGCTCAAGGGGCGGGGTTTCGCGGAATGACGTGTTTGCGTCGTGATGTCACGACGCAATCACGTCATTCCGTGAAACCCCGCCCCGAGCAGGAGTACTCAAGAGGGAGGAGGAGCAGACAAGCCAGTGGAAGGAAGAGGCAGCCGGCGCAGGGGAGGTGAGGCGGCCCGACCCGAAGAGCAGGAAGATCTTCTATGTAAGTAGTCTCTCTCTCTCTCTCCCCCCCCTCCCTCTCCCTCCCTTCTCCCCTCTTGACACCTGCCTGCTGCACTGTGTAAAATGGGGACACCTGCCTGCCATGCTGTGTAAAATGGGGACACCTGCCTGCCACGCCGTGTAAAATGGGGACACCTGCCTGCCGTGCTGTGTAAAATGGGGACACCTGCCTGCCGCACTGTGTAAAATGGGGACACCTGCCTGCCGCACTGTGTAAAATGGGGACACCTGCCTGCCGCACTGTGTAAAATGGGGACACCTGCCTGCCGCACTGTTTAAAATGGGGTCACCTGCGTGCTGTAATGTGTAAAATGGGGACACCTGCCTGCCGCGCTGTGTAAAATGGGGACACCTGCCTGCCGCGCTGTGTAAAATGGGAACACCTGCCTGCCGCGCTGTGTAAAATGGAGACACATGCCTGCCGCGCTGTGTAAAATGGGGACACCTGCCTGCCGCGCTGTGTAAAATGGGGACACCTGCCTGCCGTGCTGTGTAAAATGGGAACACCTGCCTGCCGTACTGTGTAAAATGGGTACACCTGCCTGGCGTACTGTGTAAAATGGGGACACTTGCCTGCCACACTGTGTAAAATGGGGACACCTGCCTGCCGTACTGTGTAAAATGGGGACACCTGCCTGCCGCACTGTGTAAAATGGGGACACCTGCCTGCTGTAATGTGTAATATGGGGACACCTGCCTGCTGCACTGTGTAAAATGGGGACACCTGCCTGCCGCGCTGTGTAAAATGGGGACACATGCCTGCCGCGCTGTGTAAAATGGGGACACCTGCCTGCCGTGCTGTGTAAAATGGGGACACCTGCCTGCCGTACTGTGTAAAATGGGGACACCTGCCTGCCGCACTGTGTAAAATGGGGACACCTGCCTGCTGTAATGTGTAATATGGGGACACCTGCCTGCTGCACTGTGTAAAATGGGGACACCTGCCTGCCGCGCTGTGTAAAATGGGGACACATGCCTGCCGCGCTGTGTAAAATGGGGACACCTGCCTGTCGTGCTGTGTAAAATGGGGACACCTGCCTGCCGTACTGTGTAAAATGGGAACACCTGCCTGCCGTACTGTGTAAAATGGGGACACCTGCCTGCCGTACTGTGTAAAATGGGGACACCTGCCTGCCGTATTGTGTAAAATGGGGACACTTGCCTGCCATACTGTGTAAAATGTTGACACGTGCCTGCTGTAATGTGTAAAATGGGGACTTTTGTTTTAAAAATTTTTTTACCCTGTGGTGGCCGTGATGATATCAGATGAGGCCACGCCCACTTTAATGAGACCCCACCCATTCTAAGCAGGCCACGCCCCTTGTCGGGAGCGCGCACCACATGCTTTTTCTTTTTACAGCTATGGGGGGCACATTTTTTTTGTATAGCAATGAGGGGGGGGCATTTTGAAATCTCGCACTGGGAGCCAAATTGGCTAGATACGGCCCTGACTAGGATGTTCTCTATTGTTTGGCTGTCACTTGGATGTTCTCTGTATTGTATGGCAGTCACTAGTGTGCTTTCTGTACTGAATAGTGATAACTTTATTGTATGATGGTCACTATTATGTTCTCTACTGTATGGCTGTCACTATTGATAAAGCTAAATATTTATCTTATATAACACCCTTTATGAGGTCTAAGAACACTGTACGCTATTCACGTATGGAGTACCGTAAGGGTACGCACGTTGCGTAACAATCGCTTAGCCGTAGTCGAGACGCTCAAGCGTCACGTTCGCTCACGGCCAAGAGATCACAGGCAGGCACGCTATTGGCTGCCGACTAACGTAATGATTCGCTATAGCGTAGCGGACGCTCGGGACCACGAGGAGATCACCAGCGGCGCTGACGCTCACAATGTTAAACCGTTATATCTAAACCATAAACAATATAATGTGCAGTAAAACCTTAGTGTAGAGATAGGGTGTAGATGCAACCTTGTGTAGCCTGATTATCTTAAAAGCTGTTCGAGCGTCACCGACGCTCTGAAAATACTTAACACTATAAGAAATACACCGATACCGTGCTTAGGGTCTAACGCCTTATATGAATGTTATTACTTGCAAAAAGAATAATACAATACAAGTCACACACTACAATATAACATAGACTAACTAACCAGATAACTACACAGGAAATACAATATAATACAATTACGTTTGCGGGAAAATTAAGAGAGAAAGGGGAGAAAAGAGAGAGAGAGAAATGGCCCACAATAACAAGAAATACAATATGATTGCGGAGAAAAACTTACGCACAAAGGGGAACGATCGCATGCGCCTCTGGACATCCAGCTCCCGATTATCAGCAATGAGAACCGTTGAAGAGTGAGTGCTGGATGTGATCGGCTTGTCTATTTATGCCCCACACACAATACGATTCAATGGTCCCTACAATCTCATTGTTCATTGGACACAGGAATTCCTCCTCGCATTATAACAAAAGGTCATAGGTTGATTCATACAGGTGGGCTGTGACAATTTCCAACTGCTCAGGTGGGTGGGTAACTAGGTTTCCCGCCGCATGGATAAGTAAGTGCAAATAATAGTAAATGGACATAAACTTCTTATGTCCATAACTATTCGCACGAGCGATTAATTCGCTTCAAACCAACACCGGAATATTGCTAATTAAATACTCTTCCGATGGATACTAAACACCACTGTATTACTCCTGTCTGACCCTTCGTATCAAACAAAGAGGGATTTCTCCGTCCATGAACATTCTACATTAACCAAACTTTCAGATTCTATCAAAGGGACCATAATCTACAAAATACATTATATGGTAAAAATATGTAACGAAAGAGTCGCCCGCTAGACGCATACAATCTCTACCGTAAATGCGCATACCGTGCGCCTGCGGGTGCTCCCAACAGCGAGTATGCGCACGCACGGGAGAGCGCACGCATGCGCAGCAGGGACACATATGAGGTGCAAATATGGCAGTGTGCATCGTGATATTTTTCTGACTTTGACACTGGGATGCTATCAGTATTGTATGATGGTCACTAGTATGCTCACTATATTGTATTTTTATAATTTTGATGCTTTCTGTATTGTATAGAATTCACTGGGATTCTCTCTTTAAGGTATGTCACTAAGGTACTCTATGTGTTCGGTACAGGTAGGCATAGGCAGTGTGATCTATTTTATTCTTTTACACTGATAGGGAAACTGTATATTAACCCCCATCTACTTTCTGTGTTGGATCCACCTACAGTTGGCTTGGTTTTGCTTACGTTTTTTTTTTCAGGGTCACTTTATTTTTTAAATCCACCCCTATTGGTAAGAATGTATTAATGTAATCTGTCATGCAATGTTTATACTCAGAATGTATTTATCCTCTGGAAGATTCCTGTTCCTTTTTCTGCCATAAACTGTAGTTATCAAGAGATATTGTGACTGGTGCATGCATATTATTATTATTATTATTATTATTATTACTACCACCAGTTATTTATATAGCACACACATATTCCGCAGCGCTTTACAGAGAATATTTGGCCATTCACATCAGTCCCTGCCCTAGTGGAGCTTACAATCTATATTCCCTATCACATGTACATGCACACACATTCATGCTAGGGTTAATTTTGTTGGGAGCCAATTAACTAACCTACCAGTATATTTTTGGAGTGTCGGAGGAAACCGGAGTACCCGGAGGAACCCAACGAAAGCACGAGGAGAATATACAAACTCCACACAGTTAGGGCCATGGTGTTTATTGAACCCCTGACCTCAGTGCTGTGAGGTAGTAATGCTAACCATTACACCATCCGTACTGCCCTAATATACCCCTAGACAGTACAGTGCAGTATCAGAAGAAAGAAACAGACCATCTTGTAAAGAAATCATTGACAGAGGGTGAAGGAAAGGAAGAGAGCGCTTAAGAATATGTAGCCTCTAGTCAGTTGTGGATGTGGAATAGCTTCAATTCAATGCACCCATATAAATAATTAAGCAACCAATGATAAATGCATGTGTTTAATATTTTTTACAAATCAGAATATAATGTATATATTATAATAAAAAAATTAGTCAAACTAATTTAATGTTGATTAAATTTTAGCACATTGTAAATGTTATAATCTTTTGAAACTAACTGACTGCTGAAACTGGTCAGGGTTTTGTACTTGTTTTATGAAATGGTGAATGTGTAAATGTTCTGTTAAATAAAGCCGTTAATACTTATATTACTTTCTTACCTACCATACATGCAAAAACTTTTTCATGCATGGAGTACCATATACCGGGGCGTAAGTTAATACCAAACGCCCGGAGGCAAAAAAGATTATATTGCCCCCCCCCCCGAGTTTAGGGTATACACACACTGCCACATACTGTATGGTACACGCATACACACAGTCACATATACAAATACACACCCAACCCCACATATACACACATTACACCATACACATAACCACATATCTACATACTCACAGCCACATACAGTATACACACACATACAGTACACACACACACACACACACACACACACACACATACATACACACACACTCTCACACATATAAACACACATTTGCACGCACATGCACAGCCACATAAATACGCACACAGCCATATTTACACACACACACACACTGTCCCCATCCTGACACTCTCCTCCATCAGTTCTTCCCTGCTCACCAGTTGCCGGACAGCCGGGGTATCAGCATATGGGAGCCGGACAGCTGCGCTGTTGAGCGGGAACCGGCCATCCGTGCTGTCATCCGGCGAAAGCCGGAGCTGGGCAGCTGAGCTGTCAGGGGGGCGGGAGCCGGATCCTTGGTATAACCATGAAGAAGCCGGAGCCTTGCAGCTGCACTTGTCAGGGGCGGGAGCCGGAGCCTTGGTATAACAATGCGGGAACCGGAGCCTTGCAGCCGCACTTGTCAGGGGCCGGGAGCTGGGGTGTCATGCGGGAGGTGGAAGGCAGCCACATGGTCACAAGAGGCAATGGAGAAGGTGCCCTCTTCATTGCTGGAGCCCGGCAGCAACCGACTCCATTGCCTCCCAGACTTCCGCCACTGACCATATAATACCTTTTGTTCCAGTGACATATAAAACCTCTGCGGAGAGTTAACATATTACAAAAGCAAGTCTATTGAATAATTTCCCTTTGTATTCAGACATGTACAAATGTGAACACAATTGACTGTGTAACAAATTTTAATAATAATAGCCTAAGAGGACAAGAATTGTAAAATACATAAATAAAAATATCTTAAATAAATAAATAAATAAATAAATAAATAAATACAAGTCTTATTACAATTGATATAGGAATGTTGATTTCCAGAAGAGATTCATTGGTAGAGAAGAGCGGGATTTTAGAAAATCAAAGCTCTACCTCCCCCTCAAAGTTTGCTGATCCGATTCAATCCGAGCATGGGGTTTCCCACCAGACTAGGATTCCAAATCGAGGCAAAACATCATCCTCCAGGCATAGGATTCATGCGTGTTTTGGATTCTATATAAGGGTTCCGTAGTCAGGATTCAGCACTTTTGACTCCAGGCACTCTGCTGTGTGCTGCACTGTACTCTGATGGTTAAATGGTTAAATTGGTTGTGCTGTCCAGACTCATAGTGGCTGTGCTATGTATACAAGTGACTGTGCTGTGGACTCCAGACTCATACAAGTGGCTGTGCAATAGTATACAAGTGGCTATGCTGTGTCCAGACTCATAGGGGTATATTTAAAAAAGTGCAGGTTTTTTAGAATTGGAGATGTTGCCCATAGCAACCAATTAGATTCCATCTATTATCTTCTAGAAGGTGCTAGATAATGATAAGTAGAACCTATCTGATTGTCGGCGTAGGAGGCTACATCCTAAGAATGTGGAAAAGATGATGTTCATCAAAATGAATGACAAATTCAATGAGGAAGACCTTTACAAGCAATTACAAATGGAGCCTTGCTCATCTAGGCTTCTCTGCTGTGCCTAGGTGGACCAAGGTTTATTAGCATAAGCCTTTCATCTATTGTTCTCAGCTGCAATACAATACAGAGAGAACAATACAGCAGGAGATTAAGTCATTACAGCAGGGGATTAAGTCTGACTGCCCTGGCTCAATTAATCCTATTAAAGGGATAGATGAGGAGGGCTACATCTGTACATCAAAGTACAGAGACTTATGTAATGGTCGATTCCAGCAAGGATGAATTGATATTGTGGGAGGATGATGTACACACCAATGAGGGTGAGGATGAGAATGGTAGTGACTATGAAATTTTACCACTGCAAAGCTGTTAGCTTAGCTGCCTGAAGCCCACTGTTAGATTGTTTTGTGGGGACCCAAAAAAACCAAGCACTTCAGCCACAAAAGTGGCAGTCCCTGTCCATGAAGTGCTTGGTTTTTTAAACTGTGCATGTCCTTCTTAATATCCAAAATAATGGTTGGTGGGAGAGCCTATGGACAATTCCATCTTGCACCACTTTTCATTTCTGTCACTGCTCTGTGGCAGTGTTTCATAGATGTGTTATAAATTGCTGTTTGTTTGTGCCGCTGCTCTGCCGGGATTCCATCCCCAACCCTTAGTAACAATCCAGCTCACTGCATCTTTGACCTAAAGTGGATGAAAACAATATCGTAAGCTGTGAAGTGGTCCAAATTTACTAGAAATTCATGGAAAATAATGTTATTTAGGTTAATAATACAGTAGGAACAAAAATAGGCCCAAATTATGTGATTTTAGCTTTTTTGACATTTTTTAAAATAAAAAATGGAAAACCAAAACCATTCACAGCGTTTAGGCAAAACCAAAACCAGTCAATGGAGTAGGTTGTATTTATCAATAAAATCTACAGTACCTGCACCAATTACTGATACTTAATGTAATTATTTGATGGAGACATGTAATGTTCTTAAGTACCAGCTTTGCTAGATTGTCCTTGTGAACAATATTGGTGGAAGAATTAGTAGTTCCAGCACTTCTCCAACTGTTAATTTGTAGAGAGCTTTGCTTGTACTGAGAGAAAAATAAATAAATGTATTTAGTGTATACTGTGTAATATAAGTGGAACAATAATACAATCATGCATCAAGTTTAATGCTCAACTTTTGGTGTAGAAAATGTAGCCTTGTATAAAACTGCACCGATACCCACCAGTGCTTTTGGTTTGCAATGTTATCTCCTGTAATTTCAGCTATTGTAGTCCTCAAGTGAGTATATGGAGTAAAATGGGAGAAAAACATTGTCCTCTCTGTTGTACTGGATGGACCCACCAGATAAGGATTTATTCAACTATACTCACTATTTGTCAGCCGTATGTTTGCTTTGGACATTCATTTGGGACCCTGAGGTGCTTTGATGTCTTTATTATGATATGTAGGAATACCCTTTTGATTAGAGGAGGAGAATTGTTGGAACTACTGTACCACTCTTTCTGAAACTTTATTGGTTGAAGTTCCTTAGTTCATAGCTGTACAATCTTAACCTTTGGTTAACTTTTCCATTTGGCGCCAATCTTTTCTTCTCTCTCCTCATGAACAAGAAATTTCTAACTTTTTCTTTTGCAATACTATTGTTTTATTTATGTTAGCTTAAACTTCATTTTACATTTATTTTACACAAAATGATTTACTTTGGTAGTGAATAAAGGCACATGTTTTTTTCCAAGATTCTACTATTTACCATTTTACTTTAATACAACTGCAAAATACAGAAAGCTATCTTTTCAGAGCTTAAAGATCCCTGATATAGCCTAGCTAGATGTGAGGTAATGATTGTCATCAGAAGATACTATACAGTATACAGTTTATGTATTTATTTGTAACCATAGGAGAGCTTTATTAATTTGATGGTTCTCCCTTTGAGTGAGCACAAATTGACACTATATCTAATAGAAACTAAAGGAGAGAGAGCCTATTAGATTCATTTTTCATGGATATAATAATCTGCCAAACAGGAAAGGCCTGGCACGGCCTCTCTAGTACAGCAACACTGTAAGCACACATCATTCAGTTTTAGCGCTGCACATTTATATCAAGTTGCCAGCAACCACATTAAATTGTCTCTGACCAACACTCTAGCTGTGCAAGTTGGAGCATGTTTACATAACTTTCTTCAGCACTATCACAATTATGTGCATGCTGTACCCATATACTGTATATGTGTAATTATGGTTCAATCATTAATTGTGCTAAAACATATATTATTCATGGATGCAGAGAAGGCTAGTACAAAGTATCCATATCGAGGCCTGGGCCTGCTAAGTAGCTGCAATCATGCAACCAAGTTGGTGTGGACACGTCCAAGCAGAATCTACTGAGGACAGTATCGGACTAGTGCAAAGGCCCACTGTGGGAATGCAGTGGTAGGGGCCCATGTTTAGAGGTGCGGTCAGCATCCATAGCAGTATATATATATATATATATATATATATATATATATATTAGAGATGAGCGGGTTCGGTTTCTCTGAATCCGAACCCGCCAGAACTTCATGTTTTTTTTCACGGGTCCGAGCAACCCGGATCTTCCCGCCTTGCTCGGTTAACCCAAGCGCGCCCGAACGTCATCATGACGCTGTCGGATTCTTGCGAGGCTCGGATTCTATCGCGAGACTCGGATTCTATATAAGGAGCCGCGCGTCGCCGCCATTTTCACACGTGCATTGAGATTGATAGGGAGAGGACGTGGCTGGCGTCCTCTCCATTTAGATTATAAGAGACTGAGAGAGATTTACTGGAGCTGACTAGGAGGAGTACTGTTACTGTAGAAGTGTAGAGACTGAGTGGAGAGAGTTTACTAGTGAGGACAGTGCAGTTTACTCTTTATAATCCGTTCTCTGCCTGAAAAAAGCGATACACAGCACACAGTGACTCAGTCACATACCATATCTGTGTGCACTGCTCAGGCTCAGGCCAGTGTGCTGCATCATCTATTATCTATATATAATATTATATATATCTGTCTGACTGCTCAGCTCACACAGCTTATAATTGTGGGGGAGACTGGGGAGCACTACTGCAGTGCCAGTTATAGGTTATAGCAGGAGCCAGGAGTACATAATATATTATATAGTGAGTGACCACCAGACACACAGTGCAGTTTATTTAATATATCCGTTCTCTGCCTGAAAAAAGCGATACACACAGTGACTCAGTCAGTCACATACCATATCTGTGTGCACTGCTCAGGCTCAGGCCAGTGTGCTGCATCATCTATTATCTATATATAATATTATATATATCTGTCTGACTGCTCAGCTCACACAGCTTATAATTGTGGGGGAGACTGGGGAGCACTACTGCAGTGCCAGTTATAGGTTATAGCAGGAGCCAGGAGTACATAATATATTATATAGTGAGTGACCACCAGACACACAGTGCAGTTTATTTAATATATCCGTTCTCTGCCTGAAAAAAGCGATACACACAGTGACTCAGTCAGTCACATACCATATCTGTGTGCACTGCTCAGGCTCAGGCCAGTGTGCTGCATCATCTATTATCTATATATAATATTATATATATCTGTCTGACTGCTCAGCTCACACAGCTTATAATTGTGGGGGAGACTGGGGAGCACTACTGCAGTGCCAGTTATAGGTTATAGCAGGAGCCAGGAGTACATAATATATTATATAGTGAGTGACCACCAGACACACAGTGCAGTTTATTTAATATATCCGTTCTCTGCCTGAAAAAAGCGATACACACAGTGACTCAGTCAGTCACATACCATATCTGTGTGCACTGCTCAGGCTCAGGCCAGTGTGCTGCATCATCTATATATATTATATATCTGTCTGACTGCTCAGCTCACACAGCTTATAATTGTGGGGGAGACTGGGGAGCACTACTGCAGTGCCAGTTATAGGTTATAGCAGGAGCCAGGAGTACATATTATATTAAAATTAAACAGTGCACACTTTTGCTGCAGGGGTGCCACTGCCAGTGTGACTGACCAGTGACCTGACCACACTGACCACCAGTATAGTTAGTAGTATACTTATATTGTGATTGCCTGAAAAAGTTAAACACTCGTCGTGTGACTTCACTTGTGTGTTTTTTTTTTTTTTTATTCTATAAAAATAAAACTCATTCTGCTGACAGACAGTGTCCAGCAGGTCCGTCATTATATAATATATAATATATACCTGTCCGGCTGCAGTAGTGATATATATATATTTTTTATATCATTTATCATCCAGTCGCAGCAGACACAGTACGGTAGTTCACGGCTGTGGCTACCTCTGTGTCTCTGCACTCGGCAGGCAGTCCGTCCATAATTGTAATACCACCTAACCGTGGATTTTTTTCATTCTTCTTTATACATACATAGTTACATAGACATCTTCTCTTTATCAACCAGTCTATATTAGCTGCAGACACAGTACAGTACGGTAGTTCACGGCTGTGGCTACCTCTGTGTCTGCACTCGGCAGGCAGTCCGTCCATAATTGTATACCACCTAACCGTGGTTTTTTTTCATTCTTCTTTATACATACATAGTTACATAGACATCTTCTCTTTATCAACCAGTCTATATTAGCTGCAGACACAGTACAGTACGGTAGTTCACGGCTGTGGCTACCTCTGTGTCTGCACTCGGCAGGCAGTCCGTCCATAATTGTATACCACCTAACCGTGTTTTTTTTTCATTCTTCTTTATACATACATAGTTACATAGACATCTTCTCTTTATCAACCAGTCTATATTAGCTGCAGACACAGTACAGTACGGTAGTTCACGGCTGTGGCTACCTCTGTGTCTGCACTCGGCAGGCAGTCCGTCCATAATTGTATACCACCTAACCGTGGATTTTTTTTCATTCTTCTTTATACATACATAGTTACATAGACATCTTCTCTTTATCAACCAGTCTATATTAGCTGCAGACACAGTACAGTACGGTAGTTCACGGCTGTGGCTACCTCTGTGTCTGCACTCGGCAGGCAGTCCGTCCATAATTGTATACCACCTAACCGTGGATTTTTTTCAGTCTTCTTTATACATACATAGTTACATAGACATCTTCTCTTTATCAACCAGTCTATATTAGCTGCAGACACAGTACAGTACGGTAGTTCACGGCTGTGGCTACCTCTGTGTCTGCAGTCGGCAGGCAGTCCATAATTGTATACTAGTATCCATCTCCATTGTTTACCTGAGGTGCCTTTTAGTTGTGCCTATTAAAATATGGAGAACAAAAATGTTGAGGTTCCAAAATTAGGGAAAGATCAAGATCCACTTCCACCTCGTGCTGAAGCTGCTGCCACTAGTCATGGCCGAGACGATGAAATGCCAGCAACGTCGTCTGCCAAGGCCGATGCCCAATGTCATAGTACAGAGCATGTCAAATCCAAAACACCAAATATCAGAAAAAAAAGGACTCCAAAACCTAAAATAAAATTGTCGGAGGAGAAGCGTAAACTTGCCAATATGCCATTTACCACACGGAGTGGCAAGGAACGGCTGAGGCCCTGGCCTATGTTCATGGCTAGTGGTTCAGCTTCACATGAGGATGGAAGCACTCAGCCTCTCGCTAGAAAAATGAAAAGACTCAAGCTGGCAAAAGCAGCACAGCAAAGAACTGTGCATTCTTCGAAATCCCAAATCCACAAGGAGAGTCCAATTGTGTCGGTTGCGATGCCTGACCTTCCCAACACTGGACGTGAAGAGCATGCGCCTTCCACCATTTGCACGCCCCCTGCAAGTGCTGGAAGGAGCACCCGCAGTCCAGTTCCTGATAGTCAGATTGAAGATGTCAGTGTTGAAGTACACCAGGATGAGGAGGATATGGGTGTTGCTGGCGCTGGGGAGGAAATTGACCAGGAGGATTCTGATGGTGAGGTGGTTTGTTTAAGTCAGGCACCCGGGGAGACACCTGTTGTCCGTGGGAGGAATATGGCCGTTGACATGCCAGGTGAAAATACCAAAAAAATCAGCTCTTCGGTGTGGAGGTATTTCACCAGAAATGCGGACAACAGGTGTCAAGCCGTGTGTTCCCTTTGTCAAGCTGTAATAAGTAGGGGTAAGGACGTTAACCACCTCGGAACATCCTCCCTTATACGTCACCTGCAGCGCATTCATAATAAGTCAGTGACAAGTTCAAAAACTTTGGGTGACAGCGGACGCAGTCCACTGACCAGTAAATCCCTTCCTCTTGTAACCAAGCTCACGCAAACCACCCCACCAACTCCCTCAGTGTCAATTTCCTCCTTCCCCAGGAATGCCAATAGTCCTGCAGGCCATGTCACTGGCAATTCTGACGAGTCCTCTCCTGCCTGGGATTCCTCCGATGCATCCTTGCGTGTAACGCCTACTGCTGCTGGCGCTGCTGTTGTTGCCGCTGGGAGTCGATGGTCATCCCAGAGGGGAAGTCGTAAGCCCACTTGTACTACTTCCAGTAAGCAATTGACTGTTCAACAGTCCTTTGCGAGGAAGATGAAATATCACAGCAGTCATCCTACTGCAAAGCGGATAACTGAGGCCTTGACAACTATGTTGGTGTTAGACGTGCGTCCGGTATCCGCCGTTAGTTCACAGGGAACTAGACAATTTATTGAGGCAGTGTGCCCCCGTTACCAAATACCATCTAGGTTCCACTTCTCTAGGCAGGCGATACCGAGAATGTACACGGACGTCAGAAAAAGACTCACCAGTGTCCTAAAAAATGCAGTTGTACCCAATGTCCACTTAACCACGGACATGTGGACAAGTGGAGCAGGGCAGGGTCAGGACTATATGACTGTGACAGCCCACTGGGTAGATGTATGGACTCCCGCCGCAAGAACAGCAGCGGCGGCACCAGTAGCAGCATCTCGCAAACGCCAACTCTTTCCTAGGCAGGCTACGCTTTGTATCACCGCTTTCCAGAATACGCACACAGCTGAAAACCTCTTACGGCAACTGAGGAAGATCATCGCGGAATGGCTTACCCCAATTGGACTCTCCTGTGGATTTGTGGCATCGGACAACGCCAGCAATATTGTGTGTGCATTAAATATGGGCAAATTCCAGCACGTCCCATGTTTTGCACATACCTTGAATTTGGTGGTGCAGAATTTTTTAAAAAACGACAGGGGCGTGCAAGAGATGCTGTCGGTGGCCAGAAAAATTGCGGGACACTTTCGGCGTACCGGCACCACGTACAGAAGACTGGAGCACCACCAAAAACTACTGAACCTGCCCTGCCATCATCTGAAGCAAGAAGTGGTAACGAGGTGGAATTCAACCCTCTATATGCTTCAGAGGTTGGAGGAGCAGCAAAAGGCCATTCAAGCCTATACAATTGAGCACGATATAGGAGGTGGAATGCACCTGTCTCAAGTGCAGTGGAGAATGATTTCAACGTTGTGCAAGGTTCTGATGCCCTTTGAACTTGCCACACGTGAAGTCAGTTCAGACACTGCCAGCCTGAGTCAGGTCATTCCCCTCATCAGGCTTTTGCAGAAGAAGCTGGAGGCATTGAAGAAGGAGCTAAAAGGGAGCGATTCCGCTAGGCATGTGGGACTTGTGGATGCAGCCCTTAATTCGCTTAACAAGGATTCACGGGTGGTCAATCTGTTGAAATCAGAGCACTACATTTTGGCCACCGTGCTCGATCCTAGATTTAAAGCCTACCTTGGATCTCTCTTTCCGGCAGACACAAGTCTGCTGGGGTTGAAAGACCTGCTGGTGACAAAATTGTCAAGTCAAGCGGAACGCGACCTGTCAACATCTCCTCCTTCACATTCTCCCGCAACTGGGGGTGCGAGGAAAAGGCTCAGAATTCCGAGCCCACCCGCTGGCGGTGATGCAGGGCAGTCTGGAGCGACTGCTGATGCTGACATCTGGTCCGGACTGAAGGACCTGACAACGATTACGGACATGTCGTCTACTGTCACTGCATATGATTCTCTCAACATTGATAGAATGGTGGAGGATTATATGAGTGACCGCATCCAAGTAGGCACGTCACACAGTCCGTACTTATACTGGCAGGAAAAATAGGCAATTTGGAGGCCCTTGCACAAACTGGCTTTATTCTACCTAAGTTGCCCTCCCACAAGTGTGTACTCCGAAAGAGTGTTTAGTGCCGCCGCTCACCTTGTCAGCAATCGGCGTACGAGGTTACATCCAGAAAATGTGGAGAAGATGATGTTCATTAAAATGAATTATAATCAATTCCTCCGCGGAGACATTGACCAGCAGCAATTGCCTCCACAAAGTACACAGGGAGCTGAGATGGTGGATTCCAGTGGGGACGAATTGATAATCTGTGAGGAGGGGGATGTACACGGTGATATATCGGAGGGTGAAGATGAGGTGGACATCTTGCCTCTGTAGAGCCAGTTTGTGCAAGGAGAGATTAATTGCTTCTTTTTTGGGGGGGGTCCAAACCAACCCGTCATATCAGTCACAGTCGTGTGGCAGACCCTGTCACTGAAATGATGGGTTGGTTAAAGTGTGCATGTCCTGTTTTGTTTATACAACATAAGGGTGGGTGGGAGGGCCCAAGGACAATTCCATCTTGCACCTCTTTTTTCTTTTCTTTTTCTTTGCATCATGTGCTGATTGGGGAGGGTTTTTTGGAAGGGACATCCTGCGTGACACTGCAGTGCCACTCCTAGATGGGCCCGGTGTTTGTGTCGGCCACTAGGGTCGCTAATCTTACTCACACAGTCAGCTACCTCATTGCGCCTCTTTTTTTCTTTGCGTCATGTGCTGTTTGGGGAGGGTTTTTTGGAAGGGACATCCTGCGTGACACTGCAGTGCTACTCCTAGATGGGCCCGGTGTTTGTGTCGGCCACTAGGGTCGCTAATCTTACTCACACAGCTACCTCATTGCGCCTCTTTTTTTCTTTGCGTCATGTGCTGTTTGGGGAGGGTTTTTTGGAAGGGACATCCTGCGTGACACTGCAGTGCCACTCCTAGATGGGCCCGGTGTTTGTGTCGGCCACTAGGGTCGCTAATCTTACTCACACAGCTACCTCATTGCGCCTCTTTTTTTCTTTGCGTCATGTGCTGTTTGGGGAGGGTTTTTTGGAAGGGCCATCCTGCGTGACACTGCAGTGCCACTCCTAGATGGGCCCGGTGTTTGTGTCGGCCACTAGGGTCGCTTATCTTACTCACACAGCGACCTCGGTGCAAATTTTAGGACTAAAAATAATATTGTGAGGTGTGAGGTATTCAGAATAGACTGAAAATGAGTGTAAATTATGGTTTTTGAGGTTAATAATACTTTGGGATCAAAATGACCCCCAAATTCTATGATTTAAGCTGTTTTTTAGTGTTTTTTGAAAAAAACACCCGAATCCAAAACACACCCGAATCCGACAAAAAAAATTCGGTGAGGTTTTGCCAAAACGCGTTCGAACCCAAAACACGGCCGCGGAACCGAACCCAAAACCAAAACACAAAACCCGAAAAATTTCAGGCGCTCATCTCTAATATATATATATTAGCTGTTCTACCCGTCCTTCACACGGGAGTTTATGATTTTCACGGTTGTAAATACACATGAGTGTTAAAAATTTGGTAAATCTATAGAGATGTAAATTTGGGATGTCTTAATGTAAGAAAATATTAATCCATGGTTCTTGGCATTACACAAGGAGCACCCGTAGCATGTACGGTAAAAAGTGGCAGGACTATTTTTTGTACAGTAGTTTATGAAATTCTACACACTAGAGGTGCAATCCAAATTTTTATTGGATTGTCCATTTGGGCGTTATCATTCACGCAACACAAGCCACACATCGATAATGATGTCATTATGTCAATCCCCTTTTCATCCCCTTAGGAGAGGTTTATTAAAATTCAAATTATGTAGTTTTCCTTTTTCCCACCTGAAGAATACCTATGTTAAATTTCAGCTTCCTAACATATCGGGAAGTACAAGAATTAGTGATTTGTCAATCAGTCAGTGAGTGAGTGAGGGCTTTCGCATTTATATATATTTTATAGATAAACAAATTTAATTTGCAAACAGGTTCCGGTTTATAGTTGTTTTAAAAGTAGTGAAGTAGGCTGTTCAGTTAAATACTCTAATACTTAATATACAGCACCAGTAGATTCATGCATACTCTTACGATACATTTGGGGTTTTCTGTTTCTTTCCCAACCACCTTACAGGAGACTGTCAGCCCTCCTTCATATTTAATATTTCTATTCTTTTTATTGCTTTCATTATACATGAAAGAGTCATGCTGCACTCTGTAGAATACAAACTGATGCATCTTGTGACTTGTCAATAACTGTAGCACATACAGATGTAGCCACCTTTATCTTTACTGGCTGAGGCGTTTGTCCCGATCGAGCATACGCAGCGTACCGGGGCATAGGGAGGCACGCCTAGTCACAGAGAGGCGTACCTAATCGCATGGAGGCAGACAGAGCATTTGGCGTTAATTTTACGTGTAATACCTGCGATCATCCACCAGATGTCGCTTTTTACAATCACCACTGCGCATGCGTGTGGTCTCCTGTAAAATACAATACTGAAATATATAATAAGGACTACTTTACTAAGCGTCTCATTACGCTGCATACAGTAAATACTCATTACGCTGCATTATTTTATACAGTATATATGGTACAGACGCAAATAGAACAGCATGCAGTATATGATCCATCTACAGTACTTTATGAATATGTGAGCATCCAAGTCCCGCAGACAAAACAACATAAAACCAGTAGTGTACACTGTCGCAAATGGACGTGTTAGAAGTTCACTATTGCCTCCTGAGATTAGGAATTTTGTACAGTATGTTAGCATCCTAATCCCGTAGCCATTACAGCATAATCAAACCAATGGATTTATTAATCTGTCTGCGGCGAAGTGGTGAAGTGTTCCGCTTCCTATACTCAGAGTCCCGAGTTCGATTCCTAAAGTACGAATGCATGTTAGTTTTTTCCAGACACTTTATTATTATTTTTATTCACATAAACCAGGGCAAAGCTGCAGGAGCGGTTCTACTGTTAAGGTTCTATACACCGTACAGTACACATACAATTCTGTAGCAGGGCAGACTCAATAGAAACGGCTACCACCTATGACTCCTTGCCCCATGGAGGCCCTAGGCTACGGAGCAAGTAACAGTCCAGATTTTGCAGGCTATGGGGCAATGCTGAAGGAGCGTCACAATCCCCTAGCTAAAATACACAGGGGCGATAGGAATAAGTGAGGTCTATGCACATTACGGTACACCGGACTCAATCGCATAGCACAGTGGCAAAATGGCCGCCGCCCCTGAACCCCCACCACATGGCAGGCAGTGCTCGGATATGGAGTGAGAGATGGCATAAGTTTTGCAGGCTACGGGGCAATGCTGAAGGAGCATCACAATCCCCTAGCCAAAATTCACAGGGGCGATAAAGATAAGCGAGGTCTATGCACATTACATTACACCGGGCTCGATCGCATAGCAAACTGACAAAACACAAGTTTTACATAAAGCAGGGCATAGCTGCAGGAGAGTTTCTACTGTCAAGGTTCTATGCACCATACGGTACACATACAATTCTATAGCAGAACAGACTCAATTGAAATGGCTACCGCCTGTGACTCCTAGCTCCATGGAGGCACTCGGCTATGGAGCAAGTAACAGTACAGATTTTGCAGGCTACGGGGCAATGCTGAAGGAGCGTCAGAATCCCCTAGCTAAAATACACAGGGGCGATAGGGATAAGCGAGGTCTATGCACATAATGATACACCTGACCCCATCGCATCGCAAAGTGACAAAATGTCTGAGGCACATGAACCCCTGCCTTGTGGCAGCACTCAGCTATGGAGCGAGCAATGGCATAGGTTTTGCAGGCTAAGGGGTAATGCTGAAGGAGCATCAGAATCACCTGGCTAAAATACACAGGGGTGATAGGGATAAGTGAGGTCTATGCACTTAACGATACACCGCAAAGTTCCCCATGGTTTTGATTATGCCTTTTCTTTGAACATGGTATTTTCCACTGCCTCGCCCCACCCCCATCCCACTTTCCCCTTCCCCCCTGGGAGCCTGCAAAGTACATGCAGTAGACAGGGAGGGAGTTCCGATCAGCTTACAAGACATGTGCAACAGTATACTACTGTATGTAGGAGAATCCCCCACCCACTCTGATTTATGTGAAACCTGTGTGCACCCTTCCATTGAATGTATAACAAAGAAAAAATAATAATAAAGTGAATGTCATGGGAACATATAAAAAAAAAAGGTTGCCACTTTGAGACTCAAACCTGGGACACTCAGCGTGGGAGCCTTCATCGCTAGGTTGGTATGGAAGGGGAGACAATTAGCTACCGGAGGGTACCAAACCCAAGTCTCTGTGACCCCCACAAGGCTCATGGCAAGCGTTGGAACCCATGGTGGGTCTGAATTAACGGGCCCATTATAGTCTATGGGAAAATGGGTCCACTTTGCGTACTGATATCTCTGGTTCTGGGAGTCCAAGAGACTCAGGACTAGTACCAAACAAAATAGGAGACTCTTAACTTTCAGGGAAGACCAACCACTAGTTTATGTGACACTGGAAAGGGAAACGGGAAGCAACCGTGTATCGGGTTCCCTCCAGTTGTCCGCCTAGCTTGCACAGGATGCAGGGTTTCTGGCTAGATAGGAAATACTGTACAGAAATGCTAAGCATGGTAATTTGACATCCAGGAACATACTGAGGAGTTTTTATCTCTCTCCATTATACTTAGAAAAATTACACTTGCCACTGTACGTTACAAGCTGTTCGTGCTAATTAGTACACTAGTAGAACATACTGTACAGAGATACTAAGTACAGTGATTTGGCATCCACGAACTTAAGGAGGAGCTTTAATCTCTCTCCATTGTAATCTTTCTAAGTATAATGGAGAGAGATAAAAGCTCCTCCCTAAGTTCCTGGGTGCCAAATTACCATCCTTAGTATCTCTGTACTCTATGTTCTACGAGTGTACTAATTAGCACGAACAGCTTGTAACGTACAGTGGCAAGTTTAATCTTTCTATGTATAATATAGAGAGATAAAAGCTCCTCTCTAAGTACCTGGTTGTCAAATCACCGTCCTTAGTATCTCTGTATAGTATTTTTTATTAGGGTACTAATTAGCACGAACAGCTAATTAGTACCCTAATAGAACATACTGTACAGAGATACTAAGTACAGTGATTTGGCATCCAGGAACTTACTGAGGTACTTTTATCTCTATCCATTATACATAGAAAGATTAAACTTGCCGCTGTACGTTACAAGCTGTTCGTGCTAATTAGTACCCTAATAGAACATACTGTACAGAGATACTAAGTACGGTGATTTGGCATCCAGTTAAAAGCTGTTCGTGCTAATTAGTACACTAGTAGAACATACTGTACAGAGATACTAAGGACGGTGATTTGGCATCTAGGAACTTAGGGAGGAGCTTTTATCTCTCCATTATACATAGAAAGATTAAACTTGCCACTGTACGTTACAAGCTGTTCGTGCTAATTAGTACACTAGAAGAACATACTGGGGATTCGGACTCATACAATACTTGCATTTCAGAAGCATGGTATTTTCCACTGCCTCCCGCTAGCCCATCGCCCTTCCCCCCTGGGAGCCTGCACAGGTCATGCAGTAGACAGGGAGGAAGTTATTCACATAAACCAGGGCAAAGCTGCAGGAGCAGTTGTACTGTTAAGGTTCTGTGTACAATTCTGTAGCAGGGCAGACTCAATTGAAATGGCTACCGCCTGTGACTCCTTGCCCCATGGAGACCCTCGGCTATGGAGCAAGTAACAGCACAGATTTTGTAGGTCACGGGGCAATGCTGAAGGAGCGTCAGAATCCCCTAGCTAAAATACACAGGGTCGATAGGGATAAGCGAGGTCTATGCACTTAATGATACCCCAGACCCCATCGCATCACAAAGTGACAAAATGTCTGAGGCACATGAACATCCACCTTGTGTCAGCACTCAGCTATGGAGCGAGGTTTTGCAGGCTTCAGGGCAGTGCTGAAGGAGCGTCGGAATCCCCTAGCTAAAATACACAGGGGTGATAGGGTTAAGTGAGGTCTATGCACATAATGCTACAAGGAGGGGGTTCATGTGCCTCGAACATTTTGTCACTTTGTGATGCGATGGGGTCTGGTGTATCGTTATGTGCATAGACCTCGCTTATCCCTATCGACCCTGTGTATTTTACCTAGGGGATTCTGGCGCTCCTTCAGCATTGGCCCGTTCTTTGAACACTGTATTTTCCACTGCCTCGCCCTACCCCCATTCCACTTTCCCCTTCCCCCCTGGGAGCCTGCACAGTTCATGCAGTAGACAGTTAGGAGTTCTGATCAGGTTACAATACAAGATTTATGTGAAACCTGTGTGCACCCTTCCATTGAATGTATAACAAAGAAAAAAATATATAATAAAGTGAATGTCACGGGAACTCGGAAGCTCATACTGTACATGTGTTTCAAAAGCACAGTGTTTTTGCATTGTACATACTTCCTTTTTTCACAATTAGCTGCGTCTCCATACACAATCTTGCGTCTGCATACACAAGTGTTTTAACATGTTCGTTTGTGTCTGTATAAACAATTTATTTATATTGAGAACTCTCACCATCTAACCATTGGTCACCATCTATTAACATTACAGTCGTCACTGACCATTTGCCAGAGCTGTAGATCAATCCGCCGCTATGGACTGGCCCGCCCGTTCCCGTCTGGGAGGAGATCCCTCAGGAGACCATCCGCCACCTCATCAGGATCATGCCCAGGCATTGTAGGGAGGTCATACAGGCATGTGGAGGCCACACACACTACTGAGCCTAATGTTGACTTGTTTTTTTTTTAAACATTACATTTTTATTGAAGAGTTTTCACACAGAAATGGGGAACAGAAAAAAGAAGTATGGGAAACATAGGGGTGGTCCGGAATGGTATCCTTAAACAAAGCACACATTACACACAGTTGGATGCATAAACAATTGGTTACATTGGTCGTTCAGAAACAGTAAGGTGAGAAAGCCCAGAGAAGAGACAAAAGCAAAAAAAAAGGAGAAGCAGAAACAATATCTGACATCACAGCATTCTTGAGAGGGTCAGTCTAGGTGGGGCAAAGCACAGATAAATCAATTGGAGAACTGTAGACGGTTAGCCTACCTTCTCTACTCCTATGGCCGGACCAACTTAACCATTTCAAGTGGATAGAGTTAGGTGAGGAAAGTATTTAGCTTCCGCTGTTTCAAAAATGAAATGTTTATGAATCTTATTTTGAATAACCGCTAAGGAAGGAATATTCTCAGATTTCCACATTTGTGCTATGGCAGCTTTAGTGGCTATTAAGATATGCCCCAAGATGTAGCGGTCACCTACAGAGAGGTGGTCTACGTACAAATGAAATAACGCTAAAGCTGGGTCCAGGGGGATGGTGAATCCTAGAACCATACTAGCCATATTGAAGACTTCTCTCCACAGTGTTTGTATACGAGGGCAGGCCCAAAAAATATGAAAGATACCCCCCCGTTAAGCCCCATTTCCTCCAACATAATTTAGATTGTGAAGGCCAGATTCTATTTTGTCTTTCAGGGGTGAAGTAGGCCCTCTGTATAAGTTTGTAGAACATTTCAGAGTGGTTAACACATTTGGAGACTTTAAAGCAAGATCTAAATATACTGTCCCATTCTGCATCACTAACGGATCTATTCAAGTCACTTTCCCATAAAATCTGAGCTTTTAATTTAGTCTGTATGCTGTTTGTCACTTGAAAATGATACCACCACGTGATCCCATATTTATGCGAGGACATCTCCAAATGGCTTTTAATATAGGCCGGAGGAGAAGGTTTGTGAAGATGTGGAGGAGTGAATGAGTGTAACCAACTTCTCACCAGCAGGTATTTGAAAAAGTCTTGGGTCCGAATCCCAAATTTCTCTTGTAGTTGGTAAAAGGACATCAAGACTTCTCCTATAAATAAATCGCCCACAATGGAAAGCCCCTTCTGAATCCAATCCTCTAGGGAAATATTCGGAATCAATGACATAAGAGCGATTATCGACAAATGGGGGGACGGTAGTTTAATCTCTTTCGAAGAGGATACTAGTGTATGCCATAAATCTAGGGTCGTTTTGATAGATTTGCAGGATCCAGACCTACTTCGAGCAGCAGACTATGGGAACCAAAACAAGTCAGAGAGAGTAACCAGATTCACGTAAGAAGCTTCCAGAATAACCCATGGTTTCAGGCTCGAGGTGTCAAACCAGTCTCTAGACTGACTTTACAGGCAAGCAGCATGGTACTTTTCTAAATCTGGAAAAGCTACCCCACCGGAATGTTTGGGCATAATAAGATTTTTTTTTGCAATTTTTGGTCTGGAGCCTCCCCATACGTATCTAATCAGGACCTGGTAAAATTTATTATAGAAGAGTTTGGGAAGGGGTCTTGGTATGGCGCGAAATAGGTACATTCATTTCGGCAATAAGACCATCTTGGCAGCAGCAATCCTACCCAGCCAAGACACCTCCTGTAACATCCACTCCCCAGTCAGCTCCGTGAACGCTTTTAATAACGGGGCATAATTACTCTCAATTAAATTATCTTCTCTGGTTAAGTTAATCCCTAGATATCTCAAGGAGCAGGGCTTCCAGGCATATTTGTACAAATCTTTCAACCTAGTGACCACAGTTGAAGGTACATTAAGTGGGAGGGCTTCAGTTTTATTAGTATTTAGTTTATAAAAAGAAACATCTGAATAGTCTTGAAGGACGTCATGAAGAACTGGCAAGGAAGACTCAGGATCAGAAAGACATAATAATATATCATCTGCAAACAGGCTGATTTTATGAGAAATGCCCCCAATAACAGGGCCACTAATCGAATCCCGGGATCTAATGTAAGCAGCCAAAGGTTCTATTGCCAATGCGAATATAATAGGGGATAGCGGGCATCCCTGACAGGTGCCATTAGAGATATTGAAGGGAGAAGAAAGACATCCGTTAACAAAGACCCGCGCACAAGGTGTGGAATAAAGAGCCAGGATAGAATCTAAGATTCTTCCAGAGAAGCCAAATTTGTCCAGAGTTAATCTCATAAAGTCCCAATTCAACCTATCAAATGCCTTTTCAGCATCCAGAGACAAAACTAGGAGGGGTTCTTTTCTACAAGCAGAGTGCTCAATAACATTAATCACCCTACGCCTATTATCCGGGGCCTGTCTGTTTAATACGAAGCCCACTTGGCAGGGTTAATAAGCGAGGGGAGAAGTGGACTGATACGGTTGGCAACTAATTTGGGATATATTTTTAGATCGGTATTTAATAGAGCTATTGGTCTAAAATTTTGGACTGAGGTGGGGTTTTTTCCTGGTTTGGGGATGGTGATGATTTGAGCTTCCAGCATCTCTTTGGGAAAGTGTCCAACGTCTGAAGCTTCATTAAACACTGACAAGAGCGCCGGGGCCAAACTCTTCCTAAAGGTTTTATAGAAACCAGAAGGGTAACCATCAGGTCCCGGGGCCTTATCTGCTGGAAGGGAGTCAATAGCCTTTTCGACTTCGGCTAAAGTTCAAGGCTCGCTAAGTAAGTTACAAGACTCCGGTGATAGCGAGGGGAGAGTGAATTTGCTCAGGAAATTTTGGACATCAATGTCAGTGGGTTGAAAAATGGAGGAATCCCCCTTCAAATTATATAGTTTAGAGTAGTAAGATGCAAAAACATTTGCAATCTCGTCAGGGTCGTAGACTCTCTTACCTCTATCCGAGTGGACAATGTGAATTTTTTCTTTAGCTTTCTTACCCCTCAGCTTCCTTGCCAGTAGGCTACCAGCCCGGTTACCATAAACATAGAATTTTTGGTTCAGTCTATGTAGATTGCGTAGGACTTCCGCTAGATAGAAAACATTTACCGCCTCTCTGGCTTCCTTCAAAGAATTGAGAAGGGCTTTATCGTGTGGATGTGCTTTGTGAGAACTCTCCAGGGAAGCGACTGCAAGCTCAGCTTTTTCCAATTTTTTACGATATGCCCTTTTAAGTTTAGCCGCCATTTGAATAGCTGTCCCTCGTGTTACTGCTTTGAGGGCGCACCAAAATGTGAAAATTGATGTCTCCCGAAGAGAGTTCTCAGAAAGGTAATAGTCCATGGTGGTCTGGATAGCCTGTGTGGTTTCCGGCTGTAGAAGACTTAGTTTACCCAAACGCCATGGAGCCGGGGTACTCTTTCTACTATTAATATCCCATTCAATGAATAGAGGGGAGTGATCCGACCAAGACATGGGGAGAATGGAGATTTTACGGATGGACTGTAGAGTCCACTTATCTGCTAGAGCTAGATTTATTCTAGAGTAGGAGGCATGTACCGGGGAATAAAATGTATAATCTCTGTCCATTGGGTGCTTAACGCGCCAAAGGTCTAATAGATCATATTCTGCCAATAACTGGCTAAAGTTCTTTGCATTTCTATGGAGCTGACTGGAGAGTGAGGGCCGCTTGCCAGAATTGTCAACTGCAGGGTCCAGGGTCAAGTTAAAGTCCCCCATTAAGAGTAGAGCACCCTTGGCCAATTGTTGCACCTTGGCACAGAGTTTCCTGCAAAATGCTAATTGCTTGGTGTTAGGAGCATAGCAAGAGACTAATGTCACCTCTTTATCTTCGAGAGTGCCAACCAGAACAAGGAATCTCCCCTCAGGGTCGCAGTATTGCGATGTGAGGGAGAACGCACAATGCTGAGATACCAAGATTGCCACTCCTGCCTTCTTTGCTGGTCCATTGGCCAAATAGCAATGGGGAAATCTCCCATTAGTAAACCGTGGAGGGGCAGATTTAATAAAGTGAGTCTCTTGGACGGCTATGATTTGAGCTTTAAGTTTATGGAAATAATTTCGTGCCATCCTCCTCTTTTGTGGGGAATTAAGACCTTTTGCATTTATAGAGACAATGTTAACCATACTGTAAAAGTAACGAGGGTTGCATACCTATCATCAACCAACTGGCATGTATAGAATGTGTGTAGCAATTTTCCGGGCAGAAGGAGAGGAAAAGGGAGAAGAAGGATAGAAAAAAGGAGAGTAACAGGAGAAGAAACATAACATTGACCCTTCGCGGGGGCACATTTGGACGCCTAACCATGGCGACTCAGAGTTAACTTGTGGGGGGTAGTGGTCAATCTACCCGCACCCGAACTAAAATTAAACCAGATACAGTTCCTCGGTCCTCCATCTCTGATCCCCCGCACTGCCAGCCACCGGAATTAACAGAAACTCAGGTAAAATTCCCAGCTCACAAAGAAGTGTGGGCGGCAGTCGGGGCAGCAGAGGCAGACAACCATCTAATAGCACTCAGGTGTCACATTAACACCTATATTATACAACCGCCAAGGAACTGTTATAACATAGGAAGCATGACATGACAAACAGAGTAGAGAAACATGAAATCAATGCAATCGTAGTAAGGCGGACGATACTCAAAGGTCTGCAGCCGAAGAGGCCCAGTCCTGCTAAAGGCCCCGTTCGGGGGAGGTGTGTTTAGACGAGCTTGCAGAGATCCATGATGCTAGGATTTTTTTTACCTTCCTCAACGTTAGTTATGACAACAGTAGATCCTTCTCGGGATATAAGCAGTTTAGTAGGAAATTCCCATCTGCAAAGAATGTTCTCTTTACGTCACACTGACGTGATGGGGAAAAGAGCGCGCCTTTTCGCTAGGGTGGCAGGGGATAGGTCTCCGAATATCTGGAGTGAGCCCAGAGCCTCCGATGCAGTATCCGAGGGTCTAGCAGCCTTCAGGATTGCCTCCTTCACGTGGAAATAGTGCAACCTCATAAGGACATCTCGAGGGACACCATCAGGAGCGTTCTTGGCTTTAGGGAGTCTATGAATGCGGTCGATTAGAAAGTCCATTGAGCGGTACGAAGGGAAGAGCTTGCTGAAGAGGTCAACTGCAAAATCGTTTAAAGCACTATTTGCGACAGCTTCCGGACACCTCGCAGCTTTATGTTGTTACGTCTCGATCTGTCCTCTAAATCAGAGAGTTTGTCCCTGAGCGCCGTGACCTCATTTTGAAGCAGTTCATGAGAAGAGATCAGGTCGTTATGTGAAGACACCACTTCACCCATTTTTGTTTCTAAGTGATCAGTGCAGCCACCAATCTCGTCAATAGATCTCTGGCATTCCTTCATGGTCGCTCTAAATTCTGTCGCAACTTCATCCTTGAATTGCGTTAGGAGATGCTTTATAGCGCCCACCGTGAGCGCGTCACTGTCTTCGATAGAATTGGTGTGCATGGTGACGGAGGAAGTGGCGGACGCTTCCCGATGTGGTGAGGGCACAGGGACACCAGGCTTGGAGGCGCCACTTCGTGCATCTTTTGTTTTAGCGGTTTGAGGAGAAGGTTTAAAGAACGACACCTGTGAAACTGTTTTAGCGGCCTTATATTTCTTGGGAGGCATAATGAAGCTGAATGGCAGAAGTAGAGGGACTGGAGGTAAGAGGCATCTGTATTATCATTCAAGGAAGGATCCACATAAAGGTTAAGTTGTCATGTCATGCCATAGGAGTATTCAGGTGGAGGTCGAGTTAACTCAGGGCAGTCACATCATAGTATCGTGGTCATTCAACCATGTGGACATCGCAGCCGAACGTCTCGGGAGAAGCTGGGATATCTGCAGGCCTATGAAGACTGCAGTTCAATATGTATTATACATCGAGCACACTGTGTGAGAACTGGATGCAATTACGCCCAGTGGCCACTAGATGGGGCAATTGTAGTAGAAGAGAATACTGCTGAGAGACAGTTCATTGCTCCACATAGAGAAGACAGCACAAATCTTTCAACAGAGGCCCCAGAGTAAGAACAAAGAGAAAGAAATGCCAGAGGGCCACCAGTCTCGGTGTAGCCCTAATCTAGAGTCCCCCACCACACATAGGCTCACCACTACTTCAGAGCAGCTCCTTCAGTGCTCTCCAATATGGCTACTGCGTCTCCCTGGGTGACTGTTTCCCTGCTGTCCCCCGCTGCCAGGCGTCTACTCGACCCGCTGCTCCAGGGGTGTCCACCCTGGGGAGTCTGGGAAAGGCTGCTAATGACTCCTGTGGCCTTGTTGAGGTCCGCGCCGCTTCCCGGCGCCGCGTCCCTGCTATGGAGCTCAAAACGTGGGCACCGGGAGTACGCAAGTCCCCGGCTTCCGGAGGTCCGTAGGCCGCAACCTGCGGGAACAGTCAAAACTGCTCCCCGGCTCTGCAGCAGTTACTGCTTGGCACAGGGGGTCTACTGGGAGGTAGGGGGAGCCCCCAGAGAGGGTATACTGCCGGTGAGTACACTTGTTGGGAGATTTTAATAACACTGGAGAGAGGAGAAAAGCAGAGACACGTCTGCTCTCTTCTCCAGTCAGGCCACGCCCCCAATTTTGACTTGTTTTAAGGACATTACATAAAGTTGGATCAGCCTGTAGTGTGTTTTTCCACTTTAATTTTGAGTGTGACTCCAAATCCAGACCTCCATGGGTTAATAAATTTGATTTCCATTGATAATTTTTGTGTGATTTTGTTGTCAGCACATTCAACTATGTAAAGAACAAAGTATTTAATAAGAATAATTCATTCATTCAGATCTAGGATGTGTTATTTTAGTGTTCCCTTTATTTTTTTGAGCAGTATATATATATATATATATATATATATATATATATATACATACACGAATGACTCGGCACTCCATCTAAATAATCATCTGGTTTCTGTGCCCTCACAGTAATTGAATATACAGTGGCGGAGGTGTGGTGCTCAAAAACACTTTGTAAAGAAAACTCACACACACCAGCGGTGTATTTCAAAGTTTCAATCCATAGAGGATTTTCGTCAGAAAATTTATATCACAATATTAAATGGCACCACTGTCTTTGTATTAAATGGCACCACTGTCTTTGTAAATAAGTTTCGCTGAACAATAACTAAAATAATACTTGGTAATCCAGCTACATTAAATACATCTATAGAAAAAAGGCAGCTACTAAGAAAAAAACCTTTATACTACAGTAGCTCTCACACAATGGCAATATTAAAATAAATCCCCAAAACAGAGTTTATTAGGACTAAATGCTTGGATACAGAGCCATAACTACGTGTGTGCCAGGTGTGCCTGGCACACAGCACAGTCGCCCTGAGGGCGCAACTGCCCGCATTCCAAGTCAGTGGCTTGTAATGGGTCAAATTGACTAATTACAAGCCGCCTTTGTGTGCCGGGGGAAGAGAGGACGAGGAGCAGATCCCAGGCAGGTGAGAAGGAAGAGGAAGGAGGGACCTTTTCCCTATAGGTGCTGTGCTGCCATACACCCCCTGACTGTATACTATTGACTAAACAAAACATACTCTACTCTTTAGTACAGTCTTTATCTGTAACTGCTTGACTGTAGCACTTTGCTAAGTGGTTGGCTCAGCTGTGGTGGCTGGCAATTAGGCAAAGGGTGGCTTCTCCTCTCCTCTCTGGGTTTTCACTCCAAGAATGGTCACAAGATCTTTATGTATATTTCTGCAGCAGTAAGAGCATCAATTTTGGTAGACAGTATGGTGGTTGGTGGCAGTGGTGTGCATTGTAGGTTAGTTTGCAGATGAGTGAACCAAGTGAAGGTTTATTAACCAGGTATAACTAGAAACAGCATGACAAAGGGTTTACAATAGACACAGGTTATCTGTATTGTCTAGTTGCAGACATAAACTTTTGTAGAGTTGCTGGACATTGTGGTCCACTGGATGTTGCACTCATTGTTTTATAGTATATTATCAGTGGTGGCAGAGGGATTATATAGGCCGCAGTGGGTAGCACAGTGTTAATCAGGGACTTATGTGGGTTGGAGTTCTCTTTTACATATAGTAACTTGGGCACTTACGATATGCTGGATGGAGCTATAGGAAAGAAAGATCTATTAGGAAGTAGAGATGTGTGCAGACCACCGTTTTTAATTCATCATTGTTTTTCGTTTTGGCTAAACCACCATCAAGTGCTTTAGTTGAAATTTATTTTTGGTTTGGTTAAAAATCAATAAAAAAATTTCATAAAAACCATTAAAAACAGATAAAATCTCCACCTCTATGCTATATGATCAAATTCGGTAAAAATTAGACTTGTCGGCGGCTTAACAAGGTGGAGAGATTCTTTCCCTGATCTCACATCCCAAGATATAGCTAGACTGTCGGTCCGACTAAAAAAACAATTGGTTTCGGCCTCTTTTGCAGAAATGCAATATAAAATACTAGATGTTTCATTGCGCCCTAGGGGCGCTCTTCACACAGTCGTAAGGGGCCACGCCCCCTTAACCCTTGCACGCCCTTGTAGCGTGCAAAATTTGTATTACCTCCTATCATAATTGTGAGTGGTTAAATATTGCACGGACAAAGGGCGTGCGATTGTTAAGGGGTCATATCCCCTTGCTACGGTGTGAACAGTGCACGCAGGGCCTGATGAATCACCTAGTAGGTGCTGTGGTTGGAGGAGTGGCGGATGTAGGGGAGACGCGGATGGGGGTCCGGGGGTGCCGTGGCTGGGGTGGTTGCGGGGGTGCTTCGGGTGGGGGAGGGGCTGGTGTGGTGGTGCCATGGGTGGTGGAGTGGTGGGTGCCGCAGGTGGGGGTACAAAGCCACTGCGGATGGGGGAGGAGTGGTTGCAGGGGTGCTGTGGGTGGGGGATGGGCGGGTGCGGTGGTGTGCTGGGTGGGGGAGGGGCATGTGCTGGGGTGCTGCAGGTGGGGGAGGGGGTCCGGAGCCACCGCCGGTGGTGGAGGTGCCACAGATGGGGCCCGGAGGTACTGCATGTGTGGGAGGGGTGGGTAATACTTCTCCTGCTTCTCCTCCTGGAAGCAGTTAAGCTGCTGTCCTCCCTTTGGCAGTGGCTCTCCCGGATATTCGCACAGCAGCTAAGCAGCCAGTCACTATTGTTAGCGCCGGTGTTCCAACGCGCCACATTACTGGGAAGAAGATGCACTCAATAAACTACAGCTCCCAGCAGGCCTTAGTGCCGGAATGTTTCGGCACTAAGGGCTGCTGGGAGCTGTAGTTTATTTAGTGTGTCTACTTCCCTGTAATGCAGTGCGTTTGGACACCGGAGCTAACAATAGTGACTGGCTGGCAGAACTAACTGACTTGCTGAATTAATGTAAAAGGTGAGAGTGCTCTGCAGTGTTGGAGGGTATGTTGCTGCAGATGCAGTGGGCATATTTTGTGGTGTGGACATGGAGCTGCAGCTCCATCAGCCCCATTGTTAATCCTGCTCTGGGAACACACAGCAGCCAAAGAGCAGAGCCTCCCATTGGATGTGAACTGTGTGGGAGGGCATTTCTCGCCCAATCAGCTGTGGACTGGGTGTGATAGTCCTGCTGCTAACCCAAAGAGAGCTCCTAGCCACGCCCAGTGTTATCCACACAGTCACTCTGGGCTATTATATAGGAGATTGCCTATTATACCTCAAAATTAGGATACATTACTGGGGTCTCTAATAACTCTCACTGTTTTAAATGTTCATTACCTGAGGCCGACATTGCCCATTGTTTATGGACATGTACTATAGTACAAAAATGTTGGTCTGACGTCCAAACTTACAGTACATATCCTCTCCACATTCCATTTACAGTTACTATGCGATGGGCCATGTGGAATTATTACTCTCCATCCCTTACTCTTACACCAAAAACAGGGGTTCACCTCCTTTTAACTAAAATAGCAGCCACCGCTAAAAAACTTATCATATCCCAATGGATACAACCTACCCACATCTGCATGTCACTTATGCTTTCTAGGTTAATTTATGTGTACCATATGGATTGGGTCAAGTGTACTTTAAATATGGAATCAAGAGCATCCAAGTTCTTTGATGTATGGCTACCACACATTCTCACTTTATCTGATATGGAAAAGGATGGTATCCGGAAATTAGTTAGATTAACCACATGGTACAATATGTATGTGTTGGAAAATAGGACTTCCCCATTTTAAAATAGTCTCTATTCAACCTGGTCTTGCTGAATAAATACTTTTACTTTTACTTATTTTGAAACATTATGAGAATAGACAGAATGGGCTATTCTCAATTATACTTTCTAGAATGCACCCTATTATTACTAATCATATCTTTCCTCCTATTGTATCATATATGCCTGGCTTGTACTTTACAGTATTAATGTTTTCCTTTTTATGTCTCAATAAGTATATATGTGCAACATTTGTAAATACCTTCATCGCAACAGGAAATCCTTTAACAACACTACCACTAAGAAGGAATATCGAATTAAACAGTTCATCAATTGTAACACACCATCTGTAATATATCTTCTGGAATGTCCCTGTGGTCTGAAGTACATTGGCAAAACCAAAAGAATCCTGAAACTTCGTATCCAAGAACATATCAGGAATATAAAGAACAAAGTCCTCACACACGCAGTATCAAGACATTTCCATCAATGCCACAACTCGGATCCAGAGTCATTGACTTTTAAAGGTATCGAATTGGTATCGTTGGGAGAAAGAGGAGGAGACCTTTCCAACCTCCTCTCTAGGAGAGAAATGTTCTGGATTTATGAATTGAACACTCTCCATCCGGACGGCTTCAATGAAGGATACGAGATAGCACCCTTCTTGTAACGTAAGCCATCGCTCCTTCATACAATCTTGGTTCCACACTCTCTCCTACCTCCGCCCCCCCCCCCCTCCCCTTTCCCCACCTATCTTCCCTCCCTGTCTCTGGTTTACAAGGAACCTCTGCTTCCTCATTACAGCCATACCACATTGGACATGCCCAATTCCGGCCGATCTTGGAAGCGAAGCAGTGTTGGGCCTGGCCAGTACCTGGATGGGTGACCTCCAGGGGAGACCAGGTGCTGTAAGAAAAGATTGCATAAGGAATCCCAAACCCAGCAATATCCCGATCTCAACCCTTATTTTATTGATATATGCTGCCTCCCTGTCTTTCTACATTATTTATCTATGTCCGGGTCCCTGCTTTACTAAAACCATACTCTAAATTAGCGAATATCTCTCGTCATCAGTCTGCTGCATACACTAAAGGCCTCTCCTTATTACTATTACAATCATACCAGTCTGGAGACGCCCAATACCGTCCGAACTTGGAAGCTAAGCAAGGCTGGGCTCGGCTAGTACAAGGATGGGAGACCCACTTGGAAGACCGGGTGTTGTAAATGCATGATGAAAAACTGTGTATATGCAGCAACTCATGAATGACGTCTTAAGATATTTCCAAAGTATGGAAATTACTATATTTATTTTAGTGCATCCTCATTTGCAGACTCTGCATAATTTTTGGGATATTTTTTATATATATATTTTTTTTATATATATTTTTATGTATATATATTTTTTTTATATATATATTTTTTTTTATATTTTTTTATATAATACTTATATGTACATAGGATCATAATTTTTCCACTTATAAATTTCCCATGTTGGTCCTCTTATGGGCTATTATTAAGTATTCTATCCTAAAAAACCTAAGAATCCCTAATTTCCATACAGTTTTAATGAAGCAACTGTTTCTTTCATATTTATAATTATTGACCATTTACACTGAATCTATCCTTCTTCTGTTTTATACTCAATCCGGAGCTGACCCAGTTGTGGATCCAGTTTTTACATACAGACGATACTCTGTTAATACAGACTCTCAAAGCATGTCCGCCACAAGTCTTTCTCATATTACCTAAGAATGTCCGCCGTGCATTCAGACTACAAGAAAATGGCTGCCGCAAGATTTTGATGTTTCCACATAACAAGCCCGCCGGGTAACCAGGCAACCGTCCAGAGGGAATCAACAACACAGCAACCTCCGCCGCACAAGAACAACGCAGGCGCAGTACGATGCGCCGGACACCGGATGTGGGGCGGATATGACGTCACGCAGAGCCCGGACCGGAAGTCTGCGGCTCTGAGCGTCTATTATGAATTTTAGTTGTTTCTATTATTGTTTCTCACTCGTTTTTTCCTCTCCAAGGCTCAAATCAATATCTGCATCTCATATAGTGTGTTACCACCTATTTTTTACATTATCTGAATAGTTATGCTAATTGATCACAGGAAGTGATGTGGACATCACTTCCTTTTATTTTGGATATATAAGTATGGTTTGTCTCTAGTCTCAAATTACCCCTTGATGAAGTCCAGATAGGACGAAACGCGTTGGGTGCTACTCCTTGATCACAACCTCACTACTAAGTTAAGCTATTCTTGATTCCTCTTTTTAAAATCTTTTGAAAGTTTTTTTTTTTTTTTTTTTTATTCCCATGTGCCTTTTAAACCTTTTTTAAGTATTTTTTACCTTCTATACCGGAGTGATACTTCTAAGATTTTTTAACAACACATGTGTTTTATGTCACCATGCCTTTTTCTTTTCTTCCTCTTTTTTAAATTGTAAAATTTTTTATTTTTTATGTTTTTTACATGAGTCATATATATATCTTTTTTATATGAGCTTGTATGATTTTATAACCAGTTTTGTATAGTGCGTTCCACTGCAATAAATTTGTATACCCCTTTTTTTATAACATCACACTGCTTTTAACAATTATTTGGCACCTTTGGTCGCTCTCTACCACCTCATCCCTTGTCCACATAACCACTTTCATAGGTAACGGTACCAATACCTATATCTATTTGAGGTAACGAGCTGACACCCTGAGATACAAAAGGGAGTGCAAACATATCAAGCAGTTTTTTGTCACACTACCTGTAGGGTTCCCATTCTAGTGTTAACACATAAGATACTGCATCCGTGGCGCTGATATCTTTCCAGTACACATTTTCTCTCTTGGTATTATTGCTTTCAGCCGCCTGGAGGAGACCAGCATCACACACAGTATGTTTGGAACAAAGGAACGCACCAACAAAAGGAGTAACTTATGTCAAAGAATTTTCAATGAAACTGCTACTCCAGAGATTGAACAAAATACCAACAATCTCGACGATATGTTTTGGAGTATAGAAAGACTTCTGACAAAAGAAGTCAAAGCATGGTGGGACATCAGGGGCCTGGAACACTATGTCAGTGTAAATAGGATCCCCAGAGGACTTAGGCTATCGAAACAACCAACCTTTGGTACGGACAACCAGGATTTTATGAAGGAGTGGGACAACACATTACATAACTGTTCCATTAACCTTATGAAACTACTCATAGCAGAAAAGAAACGCATTATCTCAGACCTGGAATCAGAGATCAAAGAGGCTGAGAACAAAATGGAGACGCATAAGGATAAAGAGGATTTCAGAATCAATGAAAAAGTTCTAAATAAGAAACTAGAACGTATAGAGGAAGAAGTGATCAAGAACAAAGAAAAGAAGTTTACTAGAGACAGACAGGACTATGAGAACAATATGGTGAAAAATTGGGGTAGGTTCAACAGAGGAGAACGACAGGAGCCAAAAGGAAATAAGGACTACTGGCAATCCATCCCCAGAAAACAGAGGTACCCGCAGACCACTACAAGGGGAAAACCCTTGAACCCTATCAGAACCACCAATCGATTCTCGACATTACAGAGATTGGACTCCAACACAGAGGAGCCTTTTTTATCACCAAGTACTGCTCACCATCCCAGAGGTATGACAAGGACCACAGAAAAATGGAAAACCACCAATACATCCCCACGGAAAAGAAGGTTCGAAGAAGAAGAGGACGCCGTGGGGGTAGGAGGAAAGAACCTGTTCAAAAGAAGAAATCTCGAATAGAACCGGCAGCCCCAAAAGGTATCCATAACCTCTCCAGCCACGTATTGACGGAACACGAAACCACCTTGCTAAGTAAAGGTCTTTTGTTTGCACCCACCAAAGGAATGAATAAATTTGATGTCTTCATTGACTTAAACAAATTTATACGGAAAATCACCCTCAAACGTCATTTCCTTAAAAAAGAGGATGCAATTATACAAAACTATGAACAATCAAAATCTGGCCTAAAGCCCACTTCCAGATTCTACCCCCTTGAATCCAAGGGACATTATGTGGGCCTGTTCTACGACTTAGTGAAAAAGGACCTCTGTGACACTACCACCACACCAATTAAGGAAAGAAACCTCACGAATAAAGAAACAGAAGCAATAAAAAGACTTCAGGAGAATAGAAACATCGTTATAAAAGCGGCTGATAAGGGGGGGGGGTTGGTTATTATGGATAGAGAAGCCTATACCACAGAAGCTAACAGATTACTGGGTGATAGAGCTTCATATATTCCATTACAAAACGACCCTAAGGAAACCTTTGTAGAAGAATTAAGGACAATGCTTTTAAAAGGTTTCAGACGTGAAATCATCACTAAAGAGGAATTCCAGTATCTTTTAAATTCCAACCCCACCACCCCCATATTTTACTTCCTCCCGAAAATACATAAGTCTTTGGAAAATCCCCCGGGGAGACCCATAGTGGCAGGTATTGATTCCCTGACTTCACACCTTTCAGAGTACGTAGACCACTTTTTAAGAAAATACGTCATGGAACTACCGGCTTATCTGAAGGACACTACAACGGTTTTGAACCTGATGGAGAATTTCCAGTGGAAGGATACATACAGATGGGTCACAATAGATGTACAATCTTTATACACCTGCATAGAACATGACAAAGGGATTGAAGCCTGCAACGAATTCCTCAGCAAGGACCATCTAATCACAGAGGAGCACAGAATTTTCCTGTGCGAAATTATGCTTTTCATTTTAAAACATAATTATTTTAAGTTTTTAGATGGATTTTATCTCCAGATCTGTGGCACAGCCATGGGGACTATCTTTGCACCGAGCTTTGCAAATCTTTTCATGGGACAATGGGAGAACAAATACATTTTTACAAATAATCCGTACCAACACAACATCATTTTTTATAAACGATATATTGATGACATTTTGATTGTATGGGAAGGGGATCAACAGGTTTTTAAAGAGTTTTTAACACATATCTCGGTAAACAATATGAATCTCAGCTTCACAGCAATGGAGGACACCGAAAGAATTGAATTTCTAGACCTGGTCTTGACACACTCAGGTAGTGATATCATCACGAGCAACTTTATTAAGAAGGTAGATATGAATAGCTACGTGCACTACAAGAGTAATCACCGACAACAGTGGAAAGACAACATCCCTTTCTCCCAGTTCAACAGAGTAGCACGTAACTGTAAGAGAAATGAAGAAAGGGATCAGCAACTGGAAATCTATAAGGAGAGATTCAAGGAAAAGGGGTACCCTGCACAACTCTTGGAAGGAGCTATGGCTAGAACCAAAGAATTGGAAAGGGGCGAACTTCTGAAGTACAAAGTTAAGGAAAATATGGAAGAGAATGTTAAGTTCATCACGACATACAGCAGACATGAGAAATTTATCAAACAAACACTCAAAAAACACTGGCATATCTTACTAATGGACCCCATTTTAAAGGAATACCTTACTCAAGAACCCAAACTAGTTTTCCGAAAGTCGCAAAGTTTGAAGGACCTGGTGGCACCTAGCATGCTAAGAAACCCTGAAACTAGGAACCCCATGCCAAAATGTGTAGGCAGCTTTAAGTGTGGAAAGTGCAACATTTGTAAATACCTTCATCGCAACAGGAAATCCTTTAACAACACTACCACTAAGAAGGAATATCGAATTAAACAGTTCATCAATTGTAACACACCATCTGTAATATATCTTCTGGAATGTCCCTGTGGTCTGAAGTACATTGGCAAAACCAAAAGAATCCTGAAACTTCGTATCCAAGAACATATCAGGAATATAAAGAACAAAGTCCTCACACACGCAGTATCAAGACATTTCCATCAATGCCACAACTCGGATCCAGAGTCATTGACTTTTAAAGGTATCGAATTGGTATCGTTGGGAGAAAGAGGAGGAGACCTTTCCAACCTCCTCTCTAGGAGAGAAATGTTCTGGATTTATGAATTGAACACTCTCCATCCGGACGGCTTCAATGAAGGATACGAGATAGCACCCTTCTTGTAACGTAAGCCATCGCTCCTTCATACAATCTTGGTTCCACACTCTCTCCTACCTCCGCCCCCCCCCCCCCTCCCCTTTCCCCACCTATCTTCCCTCCCTGTCTCTGGTTTACAAGGAACCTCTGCTTCCTCATTACAGCCATACCACATTGGACATGCCCAATTCCGGCCGATCTTGGAAGCGAAGCAGTGTTGGGCCTGGCCAGTACCTGGATGGGTGACCTCCAGGGGAGACCAGGTGCTGTAAGAAAAGATTGCATAAGGAATCCCAAACCCAGCAATATCCCGATCTCAACCCTTATTTTATTGATATATGCTGCCTCCCTGTCTTTCTACATTATTTATCTATGTCCGGGTCCCTGCTTTACTAAAACCATACTCTAAATTAGCGAATATCTCTCGTCATCAGTCTGCTGCATACACTAAAGGCCTCTCCTTATTACTATTACAATCATACCAGTCTGGAGACGCCCAATACCGTCCGAACTTGGAAGCTAAGCAAGGCTGGGCTCGGCTAGTACAAGGATGGGAGACCCACTTGGAAGACCGGGTGTTGTAAATGCATGATGAAAAACTGTGTATATGCAGCAACTCATGAATGACGTCTTAAGATATTTCCAAAGTATGGAAATTACTATATTTATTTTAGTGCATCCTCATTTGCAGACTCTGCATAATTTTTGGGATATTTTTTATATATATATTTTTTTTTATATATATTTTTATGTATATATATTTTTTTTTATATATATATTTTTTTTTATATTTTTTTATATAATACTTATATGTACATAGGATCATAATTTTTCCACTTATAAATTTCCCATGTTGGTCCTCTTATGGGCTATTATTAAGTATTCTATCCTAAAAAACCTAAGAATCCCTAATTTCCATACAGTTTTAATGAAGCAACTGTTTCTTTCATATTTATAATTATTGACCATTTACACTGAATCTATCCTTCTTCTGTTTTATACTCAATCCGGAGCTGACCCAGTTGTGGATCCAGTTTTTACATACAGACGATACTCTGTTAATACAGACTCTCAAAGCATGTCCGCCACAAGTCTTTCTCATATTACCTAAGAATGTCCGCCGTGCATTCAGACTACAAGAAAATGGCTGCCGCAAGATTTTGATGTTTCCACATAACAAGCCCGCCGGGTAACCAGGCAACCGTCCAGAGGGAATCAACAACACAGCAACCTCCGCCGCACAAGAACAACGCAGGCGCAGTACGATGCGCCGGACACCGGATGTGGGGCGGATATGACGTCACGCAGAGCCCGGACCGGAAGTCTGCGGCTCTGAGCGTCTATTATGAATTTTAGTTGTTTCTATTATTGTTTCTCACTCGTTTTTTCCTCTCCAAGGCTCAAATCAATATCTGCATCTCATATAGTGTGTTACCACCTATTTTTTACATTATCTGAATAGTTATGCTAATTGATCACAGGAAGTGATGTGGACATCACTTCCTTTTATTTTGGATATATAAGTATGGTTTGTCTCTAGTCTCAAATTACCCCTTGATGAAGTCCAGATAGGACGAAACGCGTTGGGTGCTACTCCTTGATCACAACCTCACTACTAAGTTAAGCTATTCTTGATTCCTCTTTTTAAAATCTTTTGAAAGTTTTTTTTTTTTTTTTTTTTATTCCCATGTGCCTTTTAAACCTTTTTTAAGTATTTTTTACCTTCTATACCGGAGTGATACTTCTAAGATTTTTTAACAACACATGTGTTTTATGTCACCATGCCTTTTTCTTTTCTTCCTCTTTTTTAAATTGTAAAATTTTTTATTTTTTATGTTTTTTACATGAGTCATATATATATCTTTTTTATATGAGCTTGTATGATTTTATAACCAGTTTTGTATAGTGCGTTCCACTGCAATAAATTTGTATACCCCTTTTTTTATAACATCACACTGCTTTTAACAATTATTTGGCACCTTTGGTCGCTCTCTACCACCTCATCCCTTGTCCACATAACCACTTTCATAGGTAACGGTACCAATACCTATATCTATTTGAGGTAACGAGCTGACACCCTGAGATACAAAAGGGAGTGCAAACATATCAAGCAGTTTTTTGTCACACTACCTGTAGGGTTCCCATTCTAGTGTTAACACATAAGATACTGCATCCGTGGCGCTGATATCTTTCCAGTACACATATATATATATATATATATATATATAAAAACAGCTAAAATCATGTCATTTTTGCAAAAAATTTTAAATCCAAATTACAACCATGGGAGGTTCCAAATCAGGTTTTGGTTAAGTTCGGATCCACAAAATTCACAAAGCACACTCCTAACAAGCAAGTGCAGATAGAGCAAAGGAACTGGGAGACTGAGAGGGGTGCGGACTGCACCATCCCTCTTTGTTAAGGCCCGTGGCATAGCAGCTGTGTAAAATGAGTCAGTTTTACTCAATATAATCCAGCTGGCTGCAGGCCCCTTTATTGTGGCGGGCCCCAGTGCAATTCACTAGCTGTACTGCCACTAGTTCCACCTCTGGTAAGAAGCTGATTGCTTGCTATGTGGCATTTTTCTACTTTTCCTATTTAGAAGGTTAAATACATCTACCCTTTAAAATGCTTAGTCTCTCCATCCATTATTCACATCCTTTCTCCTTCCCTGTCATTGTGAACGAGTTGTGAGACTTGTCCTCTTCAGTTTGAAGGTACAGTATGTGCAGAGGATGAGCCCAACTTGTCCTCTGCAATGTAGAGGATAATGCAATCGGTTGCAGAAGTGTGTATCAAGGGGTCATAGATAAAGTAGTAATTGGTGATGGAACAGTTTTACTAATATACATGATTAGTGGTGATACCAGGAATAATAAAACTAGACATACTGTAATGACTGATGGCTGAGGAAACAAATACAACTAACTCAACATTTTCTAGCTCAACTGCCCAGTATTTGTTTGCTACACACAAAAGTAGGCAGTATTTTCCCTGAATGCAAAATAAAACTGCTTTTGTGCCCTTTAGCAGGATGTGCTGTTAACTCTAAATGAACACAATAATGTTAAATTACACATGCAAGCAGGCAAAAAATAAATAAAACTGACTCTTAGAAATCTATGTACTTTTGCTCTAAGTTGCTGTCTTCACTCAGTCAATAAATCAACAACTTTCATGTTTTTTTCTTGCAAGATTGCATTAAACCAAAACAACTAAACAGAAAACATTCAAAGTAGGATTTTCCGAAAAGGCTCAGTAAACAGAAACAAAACAACTTAAGCAAAAAAACAACAAACAAACAAATGTAAAAAAACAGCAATGGAGGAGGGGAACGCAGACTGTGCTTTTCAGTGAGCCAGCAGCCACAACAGACTGCCGGGCTGCTCACTGCAGGTGCTTGTGTAAACCCTATAACTCCAACTAAAGTGCAAACTAAAACTGATTACAAACTAAGGCATACATAGTGTGCATCAAACCCTTAGAAAAAAGCTCAAAACAAAACAACAATGGAAAGATTTAATTATCCTTGATTTGTTCCAGGAACAAAATAAAAGCACAATCTCCCTCTACTAGTAGTAGTAATAGATGTAACATATACTGTACATTTGTTTTTACAGTAAGTGTTATTGGTGTTTCTAAAACAAAATAGACAGTCTAGCTCTCAAGTTAGCCGTTAACTTTAAATGTGATATTGTTATTTACATTTAATTAATGTACGACTATAAAGTGCACGGCACCATTTATGTAGTGGAAAAATAATAGTCATTTAAATCCACTTTATACTTCTACTGTATGTCTTATGTTCTCATTGTATCACATAAAAAAATGTTCTTAAATTCACGCATTATTTTTGGATGCCTATTGTAGAATTATATATGTTTCTATGTTGTGTTCATTTTTTTTTTTTAAATGCAGCAGCTCCTACTATATCAGGGCAAGGAAAACTTTTATTTGTTTATTTTTTTGAAATTTAACAGTTTTTATCTAATATTAAAAAAAACTTGTACAAAGAGACACTTGCTTGGTATTAAAACAAGCATTATTGCATTCCTCGGTAATTACAGTTCCCATTTTCAAGCACACTGTAAATACGCTATGCTTATAGCCATCTTATCTATTTTCATTGTTAACATCTAAAAGAGTCATGCTGGAGAGACAATAGGTGTGAAGTACTCTAACTCAGTCTCCTTATCTCTAGTGAAGTATCGATTGTGGTCTGGCCATTATTCCAAATGCATAAACTTGCCAAGTTCCTTATCCAAATTCCTTATTTTTTGTGTTTTCTACTTAGTATCTGTTGGGCTTTCCTGTCTTCTGACATTATTGGGGGATTCCAATTATCCAAGGTGTTTAACTAGCGGTTTATTACCGGAAGCCTACGATTCAGTCAGTGGGGTTTAACTTGCACGTTAAACCTCAAAGGTAACCTTTCCTTGCAGCTTCAGGAAAAGTGTGTGATAAAAAGGCTTCCTCTGGGGTTTAATGCACAGGGAAACCCACTTACTCTACATTTTTACACAGCCTCAATGGGCTACGATGCATTACTCCAGTGTTTCATACCCAGAGCTTTTCCCCATATGCCAAACCCCATGACTAATTGTATTCCCCCACCAAATAGATATTGTATGTGTTTTTCACTTTACACAAGGAAGCTTTCCCCTACATACTCCACCCAGGACTGTCTTAACATCAGTGTAGGATCCTGGGCAAAGCAATGCACTTGGGCCCCTACGCATCCATCAGCGGTAGGCGGTGCACCCAGTTGCAGCTTTGATGTCCTGTGGATGGTAAGGGGGTGTTCTATCTTCCACTCAGCATGTAGGACCTGGAACAGAAATTTTTGCTAATTAATCCTTTACTGCACAGATGGTGGGAGATGAGGCAGAAGGGAGAGCACTAAAGTGTAGAAGGGTGAATTGGTCTGAATGAAGGGGTCCCAGTACATGACTTCCAGGGAGGTAGGGAGGTTAAATATTCAGGGGATGGATGGATAGTGGAGTGGGCTTAATATTCATCATTTTCCGGTGTTAGGACAGCTTGCTTGACTGCAGATAACTCCAGTTCCTGGAAATGGATTTCTTAGCTTTCAGTGGGATAAAAAGTAGAAAGTGTCACTTTTCAGGAGGTACTGGGGACTTGAGAATCAGAGTTCAGGAGTCAGAGCAATTAACCGATAAAACTATAAAACTGCATAACAGGCGTGTGAAGCTGGAGCAAGGACTAGCTGCTGGAAGGCTGATAGCTCTGGTTTTAATTATAGTAGAGACAAGCTGTCAGTCTCTGCTGAAAGGGGGGAGTCCCAGATTTTGGAGTCTACCCTCAGAAAAACTCTAAGTCAGACAGAACCCGAGATATCTGACTGGGAAGAGCAACTAAACATGCTAGGAAGGGGCCACTGCTTTGAAGTTGAATATCTCCGGTTCCCCAGGGTGGATTTTAAAAAATTTGCACCCCTGGAAAAAGGGGACCCTTAGCTTTCAGCCTATGGCCCTTATATTCCTGGGGCCCTTGGACAACTGCCCATTGAGCCCATACAAAAAGGTGGCCCTGACTCCACCCCCCTTTCCCCATTTTATTATACAGTATATCAAAATATTGTTTTGATATACTGTATACGAAAACACATATTTATATTATTTATATACAGAACTTTTTTTAAAAAATCAACAAAGTAATGTTTCTTTTTAATTGTGAGTACCTGATGAACTCAGAAGTACCTTCAAATAACTTTTCTGCCTAATAATCAATATAATGAAATATGCAGCCATAAAGACTGACAATAGAAAAATGTTCCTAGCTACAGTATATCAATGGGTGTCCCTGCATTTCTTGTACAAAAAGCCGATCTTCTCTCATTTTCTTTATGTGATGAACAAATATAGCACTTAAATCCCACTTAAATACTATTTTTTTCCACTTTGTTTTCTTGGCAAGAATAACAACATGCTGATGACAAGAAAGTGGATTAGTTTTGATTTATTAGGAAGTGATGGGAGTAACATAGTGGTCATCAAATGGGGAAATAATGGATAAACTACACACTCACTCTAAGAAGAGTGGGAAGCGTTATGTTGGTTGTGCCAACTAGAAAACATTTTTTTTCAGCAGTAAACTAATTGTTGTTCTGTATGTTAAAGGTCAAAGGGGACATAGTAAAACATCCATCTTTGGGCTATTCACATCAGCTTATTTATAAGTCACATGGGATAATTATATCATTCCATAGTTACAACTTCTTGGTAACCTACTCACTCTTGATCTGCTTTTTCATACAGCAGGTACTTCATGATTAAGATATAGAGTATTATAAATAAGTCATATGAGTTTGGTGTATTGTAATAGGGAAGAACTATGATAGTCACAGAAAAGTGTTCCAATAAGATCTTATTTCTTTACTGCATTTTGAACTATTCTACATACTATTATTTTCTCTGCAAAAGTTTCTATCTCAACAAGAATTGCACAAATTTTAGTAAAACCTCTTTCTTTTCTGTTCATGAGTTTTTTTATGTTTCAAACAATCATGGCGCTTTAATCTGTTATTTGTTATCTATGTTCTATCCTATTTCCTCAAGGTTAAATGAAGATCTTAGAGATACATGTACGACCCATATAATAGAATCAATCAATACATTCAAAGAATGCTTTAAGACATAAATAGGCTCATGAAAGGATACTCTCAATCAACACAAATCCCAACGACAAAACCATTACAGTACTTTAACCCCTCTTGCCAAAATGGCTTCTACACTCTTTTAACAGATACTGTGTTTATGCTATTTTTACATAGATTACTCGTACATTGTATATTCTATCTCTTAGCATATTTTTGTAAATTAGTTGAATATATTTTAGCAGATTGTAGCAAATAATATATTTTCTAATTAAAGTTTCTACAGTTTGCCTAACTTAATTGCTGACGTAATGTCTTGATAATGTGTGCAGCAATGCTTACTATTTTACTTATAGTGTAAAAGCCATCATCAGAATATTTTGTCATGTTACTGAACATTTGAAATTATTAAATTAGTGCAAAAATTGTTTATTTTTTCTAATACTTTTACTATTTGTATATAGCGTCTGTTTCTACACTCAGCACATACAGCAATTACAATCTGTAGGATCTAAATGCTTTTTTTGAGTTTAATTATCTCTAATTTGGTTGGCATGAATAAGTCGGCCATACATTAGACCACCTTTCATCCAACCATCCAACTAGTTGGTTGGTTGGAATGAAAATCTGGTAATGTGTGTGAGCAAATGACAACTAACAATTTGCTCCTAAACCACAGAAAATGAACAAAAACTGTCATTAAAATAAATTGTTTGAAACTGATTTAAACAACTTGTCTGAGTGTCAGTTTTTGTCCATTTTCTGGGGTTTGGGAGCAAATTGCTGATTGTCTTGATCAGCCTGTTTGTATCGCACTATAGGAGTAAGTACTGGGCTATGCACAGACTGGAAAAATCATTCAATGGTGAGTGAGTTGCGAATGGATTTGAAGATGTCTGCTGTCTGGCAAAGTTTTCACACGGCGTATGCATGCATTCACACACTTGCACGGGCCAGGTTTTCACTCTCTATGGGCTAAAGCTATTTTATTGCAGACCTCTGCACAGATACAGAGGAGCGATCAGGTCTGAATTAGGCCCTAAGTACAACATACTTAGCGGAATTGCTTCATTTAATTCCCTCCTTCAATTTCTCTAGCTGCTTTTCCAATAGTTAATTAATAGTTAATAATTAAGATAATTACCTGACTCAAACTGCAGTGTCTGTGCTGACTTCAGTGCTCTAGTGTCTGAACTGACTTCATTGATTGTTACTTCAAATGGTTTCAGCAGCTTGCATAAAATGGAAAGTATTTGCCACTGTACTGGACTAAGATACATTCCCTCTCCTCTCCCTATGTCATGGCTTTTTGTGTACACGTGGGTGGCTTGTTATTGTTCCTCCATTCACTGAAGCATTTAAAGGTTGGAATTCCACCCAGTTACTTCCTCTTGCTTCAGTTGGTGGCATTAGAAATTGAACTGGTCTTACAGTCGCTCCAATCTTCTACAGGCAGTTGCTGAATAAAATAAATATCCAGCAATTTTTCATGCCACAGAAAGCATCTCCTGCATGCACCAGTGTTATTTTACCATATTTTCCCAAATACTTTGCATGAGCGCACTCCAAATGACGTAACAGGGAGAATGTTCCTAGATAGTTTATATCTCTATATCTACTTACTGTGGCCTCACAAATGGTACAGATGTCTTAACAATTATCAGGATTTGGGTCAAAATAATTCCATACATAAGAGGTTGTCTTTCTGGTGAAATGACCAAGCATGGCAATGGCATTTTTATCATGGGCAAGAACTGCTGCCACTGGTGGCTGACTTATGTCTTTGACACAAAGAACATCCTCATCATCAACATCCTCATTAGCATCAGAAACACAAATATCCCCATCATCCTGTTGCACTTCCACAGTAGCATCCTCAGTTTCTATAGAACCAGCTGTATGTGCACTGCTCATTCCCACATGTTGAAAGTGTGCAGAAATAGTGGAAGTACTGTAGGCTTCTCTATGAGTGCAGTGTCAGAAATGTCAGACTCACACCTAGCTAACATGCGCACCCCTAGACTCTCCTCATGGTTTTGTGAGCACACAGTATGTTCTTTAGCCTTAAGGCCAATACACACTAAAGATTGTTTTAATTGGTTTGGGCAATAGTGGCCATTTTGAACAATCTATTGTTCAAATCATCTACTGTGTACACAGCGAACGATGAACAATGCATGCACACACGCTCGTTTGAAGCAGGTTGTCAGTCTTCCATGCATGCTGCTCAATCCCTTCAATACCAGCAGAGCAGATCGTTCGTCATTCAGATCATTTGTAAAATTGCTCAGTGTGTACACTCAATATCATTTGTCAGGGAGTTCAAGGGAAATTGCTCATCTTCCAAATTGTTCATCTTTCAAGTCTTGTAGTGTATATTGGCCTTTAGTGTACTTTCCTTTTTGGGGTGCACCGATTTGTCTGTTTTGAAAGTGACACCTCTACTAGACTCAGAGCGAAAAAGTTGTTGCATCATCTTATAAGGTTACAGATGAAGAGTCCGGACTGTGTTTGGCCCCAGCTTCTACAATAGACATTCTAGAGCATGAATCAACACTAGCATTAGCAGGGCCATCACAGCAAACAAAGACTATGGCCTGAGCCATTCCTTGTCACTGCATGTGGTGTATGGCATGTTGACAATTTTACATTTTTGACAGTGAATTTTCCCCTTTAGAGTTGATGTTTCTTTAATATTGTGAAATATTGTTTAGATTTCAGATGCACTTTCTTCAATTTTCTGCCCCCTAGATCACCTTCAGTAGATGCTTAAGTACTATCATGACTGGCAGCATCCACACCACTGGTACTGGGTTGCTGCTCCAGCACTGATACATTTTGACTCACAAAAAGTAACACTGGCACCTACTGAACAATTTTTTTTAAGTACAGGGCCTGAAAAACACATGTTTAATTTTTTTTAACACTGCAATTCACATAGTTATTAGTAACACTGGCACCTACTGAACATTGGGGCCGATTCAGACCTGATCAGTAGGCTGTGTTTTCTCACAGCCTGCAATCAGATCTGAACTGTGCATGAGTACACACCGCAATGCGAAAGCACGATGGACCGTGGCAATGGGGATCGCCAGGCAGCGACATGATGGTGCCAAATTTCCAAATGCAGGGGCGATCGCAAGGAGAATGACAGGATGAGAGCGTTTGTGGGTGGCAACTGACCATTTTCTGGGAGTGTTTGGAAAAATGCAGGCATGTCCAAGCGTTTGCAGGGAGAGTTCCTGACGTCAATTCTGGTCCCGGACAGGCTGAAGTGATCGCAGCGGCTGAGTAAGTTCTGGGCTGCACAGAGACTGCACAAAATCAATTTGTGCAGCTCTGCTACACATGCGATCGCACACTTGCAAAGTGTGCCTGTAGGTGGCGGCTATCTGATCGCAGTACAAAAATCGCATCTGAATCGGCCCTATTGTTTTCTAAGTACAGTGCCTAAACAACACAAACATTTTATATTTTTTAACAATGCATTAAGTAACTGTGGAACCTACTGAATGTTATTTTTTAAGTACAGGTCCTGAACAACACACTTTTCAATTTTTTTAACAGTGCGATTTACAGCACTGTTAGTAACTGTGGTACCTACTGAACATTATTTTTGAGTACAGTGCCTGAACAACATACGTTTTAATTTTTTTAACACTCTGATTCACAGCACTATTAGTAATGGTGGCACCCATTGAATGTTATTTTTTTTCAGTGGTGCCTGAACCTGTCCTAAACACGTGTTTTATTTTTTTATAATATTGACTTTCCTAACATTGACACAGTTTCAGTGCTACAGCCCACAACCCTTTACTAATGAAACTGACACAGGTGTTACAGTCGTTGGGTCAACACAACTTAGGTCGACACTCATTAGGTAGTCCACTGAAGGTCGACAATGCCATTAGGTTGACATGCATTAGGTCGACATGGTCGTTACAAATGGGTCCATGTTTACCTTGACCTTTAATAGGATTAACTGAGACTGGGCAGTCGGACTTAATCCCCTGCTGTAATAACTTAATCCCCTGCTGTATTGTTCTCTGTATTGTATTGCAGCTGAGAACAATAGATGAAGGGTTTGTGTTAATAAACCATGTTGTGCCTAGGCACAGCAAACTAGCCAAGATAACCGTGGGCCCATCTGTAGGTCGACATGTACTAGGTCAACAGGTCAAAAGGTCGACATGCATTTTTCACAAATTGTTTACATTTTTTAAATTTTTCATACTTAACAATCCACGTGGACTACTATTGGAATGGTAAGCAAAAACAGTTAAAAACCTTATGTCAACCTTTTGACCTGTCGACCTAGTATGTGTCGACCTAACGCCCATGTTGACCTAATGCATGTTGACCTAATGGCAATGTCGGCCTTCAGTGGTCAACCTAATGAGTGTCGACCTAAGTTGGGTCGACCCAACGAGCCATACCCTGACACAGCCCGAAGCCCTTAATCTTCACTGACAGTCACACTTCAGCCCACAGCAATTCACTGATGACAGTGACAGTCTGACACAGCCACAGACAGTGCTGCAGTCCACAGATGATGAGTTCATTGATGAACTAGCCAGGGAAATTTATGGAAGCAGCTCTAATGGGGGCGGGTCTGTTAAGGAGGTGGGGTCTGTCAAAAAGGCGGCGGGATTCTTCCTCATAGGGCCTGACTCTGAGTTGAATGCAGTTGCGACCTTCCTTGCACAACTTTTTGCTAATGCTGCTATAATGCCTTCGCTGGTGTACAGTACATCTATACATTCGAATATGCAAGTACTGAGATGCCCATTTTCAGTATTTACAGATGCAGCAATCATGCTTTGTGCATCTTTAGATGCCACAATCGGTCGCACCATCGAAACTTTCACCAGCCCTATGCTAGGTACAGATCATCTCTCTGAGTATGGCCTCCAATGTGAACAATTCAGAATCTCTAAACACAACCACCATTGGCAACATGCCCATACTACATTACATCTGCTTCTGTTTAGCCAATGCTTTGTAACAACCTAGGAGTTGTCAAAGTCAAAAATATTACATAGAAAGAACATACAAACTGTACACACACATAAGTCGCTATACTTGCAAATACGCGCAGCGAGCACAGCAATATATGGTAACACACGCATTTACACGGACATGCCACAGAGATGGATTCAACACTTATTTCATACAGTACATAATTATAATAATATCAAGTGCCAGACATCATGATGATTTAAAATTATATAATGAAGTAATGCCATGTATGTGTATTATTTGAACGAAACAAGATAGGCCTGTCATATTTGGTATTAAATCATGCAGATTAATGTGTAGATTCATTTGATACTTGTTATTAAGTTGTAGGACATTGCAACAAATAGTTATGATTAAATGTATGAAAGCTAAAATCACTCTTATTAGTACAATAGACAGGAAACTCAGGCCAGTCCTTTGGATGTCTTCAAGGCTGAACCTGTTTAGCATATGAACAAACCAGTGACTCATCATGAATGAGAAAGTTCCCTCCCCCAAACTAGATAACATTGCTGATCACACAGTTCTCAGTTGCTGTTTTGTATCAGATGATGATGGAGTTGCTGCCAGATCAGTTCCTGCATGATTTTACAGAGAGAGAGAGAGAGAGAGAGAGAGAGAGAGAGAGTGATATGGAGAGACAAATTTATATGAGAAAGATATGGTAATTGTATCGCTGGCCTGTAACTGTATGTAACTGTATTTATCTGTATTTATTAACTACTTACTGTATGAGTTGTAACCATGTAACTATAGGTATACTGTACATTGTAATATATTGAATCCATATCCTCTTAATAACAAATATATACATCAATGAGCTTTGGAACTCAGATAATGTGTGGGTGTATTGTTTTCTCTTATGGGATGCAGTGTTTTGCGATGTATAGCGCACATTCATCGTATATGGTAATAAGATGTGCAGGCGTCTACAATATATATTAGAGCGGGCATTTTAAATATTTGTGAGAAAGCAATTTGGTATTTACAGAGTGCCCAAGACATTTCTAATATATTTCTTGGTCTGAATCTGAACTATAACTCTGTATGAATAAGTGTGTGCAGTTTAAAAACATTGCACAAGAAAAAAATAAAACACATGGAAAAAAAACACATACATTGACCCCCACAGAAAACAGTAAAACATATTGATCCCCACTAAATACAATAATACACAATGGCCTCTACAGGATTAAATGCACATATTAGACCCCACAGGAAAAAAAAACACATTGGCCCCTACAGAAAACAATAAAACACATTGACACCCACAGGAAAAGAAACAAACCTAATGGTCCCAGACAGGGAAAAATAAAACAAAATGACCACCAACATGAAAAAAGAAATCGCACTGACCCCAACATACATAATTGCCCTAGTCACCCACAGAAGACCGATCTGTCTGTCGTTCTTTCTGGTATGCTTGGGTTAAGAAAAAGACAGAATGAAACCAGTCCATTGCTGGGGATGGGTGAAAACAAACAAGGGCCTGATGTTGTTTTTATTTTTTTTATTGCAGCTGTGCAGCAGTAGTGTCACTGTTAGCCAACCAAATCTGTGGCCGTGCAGTTTACTCTGTCGGTCTGAAAGCCACCAACCAGCCCATCAGCTGGAGTAAAATGTCTCTGCTGTATTGCTGTGCTACAGAGCCAGCCCTATAATAATGACTGACAGGCTGTCAGTCAGCCCATTGGCCAGACCAGTGTTTCTACAAAGTTGTGCCTTGCTCTACCTACATGGGAGTGCACTCCAGTCTGCCATCAGTTGTCTGGGCCAGTGAGGCAGACAATGATTTGGGCATGTACAAATGAGCTCTCCCTAGGCCCCCAGCCATTCCAACACTGCACATCCTACCAGGCTCTTGCTCCCATGCTGGCGCACCCTACTCTCCACTGCCAGTGGCAAATCCCAGCTGTCTGCTCTCTGACTGTGGAGGTGATTCAGACCTGATTGCTGGGCTGCTAAATTTGTTGTCCTGCGATTAGATAGTCACTGCCCAAGGGGAGTGTATATTCCCTGCATGTGTGTGAACGCATGTGTGCGCTGAGCTGCAAAAAATCCCTCAGTCAGCGGACAGCTGCAAATCCGTTCGCACCGCACTCACCATCTAATGATTTTCCACTGTGTGCAGTCTGTGCACAGCCCAGGACCTACTCCTACAGTGCGATGAGAACAGGCTTATCGGTAGTGATGTGCACCGGACATTTTTCAGGTTTTGTGTTTTGGTTTTGGATTCGGTTCCGCGGCCGTGTTTTGGATTCGGACGCGTTTTGGCAAAACCTCCCTGAAAATTTTTTGTCGGATTCGGGTGTGTTTTGGATTCGGGTGTTTTTTTACAAAAACCCCTCAAAAACAGCTTAAATAATAGAATTTGGGGGTCATTTTGATCCCATAGTATTATTAACCTCAATAACCATAATTTCCACTCATTTTCAGTCTATTCTGAACACCTCACACCTCACAATATTATTTTTAGTCCTAAAATTTGCACCGAGGTCGCTGGATGACTAAGCTAAGTGACCCAAGTGGCCGACACAAACACCTGGCCCATCTAGGAGTGGCACTGCAGTGTCAGACAGGATGGCACTTCAAAAAAATAGTCCCCAAACAGCACATGATGCAAAGAAAAAAGAGGTGCACCAAGGTCGCTGGATGGCTAAGCTAAGTGACACAAGTGGCCGACACAAACACCTGGCCCATCTAGGAGTGCAAGATGGAATTGTCCTTGGGCCCTCCCACCCACCCTTATGTTGTATAAACAGGACATGCACACTTTAACAAACCCATCATTTCAGCGACAGGGTCTGCCACACAACTGTGACTGAAATGACTGGTTGGTTTGGGCCCCCACCAAAAAAGAAGCAATCAATCTCTCCTTGCACAAACTGGCTCTACAGAGGCAAGATGTCCACCTCCTAATCATCGTCCGATTCCTCACACCTTTCACTGTGTACATCCCCCTCCTCACAGATTATTAATTCGTCCCCACTGGAATCCACCATCTCAGGTCCCTGTGTACTTTCTGGAGGCAATTGCTGGTGAATGTCTCCACGGAGGAATTGATTATAATTCATTTTGATGAACATCATCTTCTCCACATTTTCTGGAAGTAACCTCGTACGCCGATTGCTAACAAGGTGAGCGGCTGCACTAAACACTCTTTCGGAGTACACACTGGAGGGTGGGCAACTTAGGTAAAATAAAGCCAGTTTCTGCAAGGGCCTCCAAATTGCCTCTTTTTCCTGTCAGTATACATACGGACTGTCTGACGTGCCTACTTGGATGCGTTCACTCATATAATCCTCTACCATTCTTTCAATGGTGACAGAATCATATGCAGTGACAGTAGACGACATGTCAGTAATCGTTGGCAGGTCCTTCAGTTCGGACCAGATGTCAGCACTCGCTCCAGACTGCCCTGCATCACCGCCAGCGGGTGGGCTCGGAATTCTTAGCCTTTTCCTCGCACCTCCAGTTGCGGGAGAATGTGAAGGAGGAGCTGTTGACGGGTCACGTTCCGCTTGACTTGACAATTTTCTCACCAGCAGGTCTTTGAACCTCTGCAGACTTGTGTCTTCCGGAAAGAGAGATCCAACGTAGGTTTTAAATCTAGGATCGAGCACGGTGGCCAAAATGTAGTGCTCTGATTTCAACAGATTGACCACCCGTGAATCCTGGTTAAGCGAATTAAGGGCTCCATCCACAAGTCCCACATGCCTAGCGGAATCGCTCTGTTTTAGCTCCTTCTTCAATATCTCCAGCTTCTTCTGCAAAAGCCTGATGAGGGGAATGACCTGACTCAGGCTGGCAGTGTCTGAACTGACTTCACGTGTGGCAAGTTCAAAGGGTTGCAGAACCTTGCACAACGTTGAAATCATTCTCCACTGCGCTTGAGTCAGGTGCATTCCCCCTCCTTTGCCTATATCGTAGGCAGATGTATAGGCTTGAATGGCCTTTTGCTGCTCCTCCATCCTCTGAAGCATATAGAGGGTTGAATTCCACCTCGTTACCACCTCTTGCTTCCGATGATGGCAGGGCAGGTTCAGGACTGTTTGCTGGTGCTCCAGTCTTCGGCACGCGGAGGCTGAAAGCCGAAAGTGGCCCGCAATTCTTTGGGCCACCGACAGCATCTCTTGCACGCCCCTGTCGTTTTTTAAATAATTCTGCACCACCAAATTCAATGTATGTGCAAAACATGGGACGTGCTGGAATTTGCCCAGATGTAATGCACGCACAATATTGCTGGCGTTGTCCGATGTCACAAATCCCCAGTAGAGTCCAACTGGGGTAAACCATTCTGCGATGATGTTCCTCAGTTTCCGTAAGAGGTTGTCAGCTGTGTGCCTCTTATGGAAAGCGGTGACACAAAGCGTAGCCTGCCTAGGAACGAGTTGGCATTTGTGAGATGCTGCTACTGGTGCCGCCGCTGCTGTTCTTGCTGCTGGAGGCAATACATCTACCCAGTGGGCTGTCACAGTCATATAGTCCTGAGTCTGCCCTGCTCCACTAGTCCACATGTCCGTGGTTAAGTGGACATTGGGTACAACTGCATTTTTTAGGACACTGGTGACTCTTTTTCTGAGGTCTGTGTACATTTTCGGTATCGCCTGCCTAGAGAAATGGAACCTAGATGGTATTTGGTACCGGGGACACAGTACCTCAATCAAGTCTGTAGTTGCCTGTGAATTAACGGTGGATAACGGAAACACGTTTCTCACTGCCCAGGCTGCCGAGGCCTGAGTTATCCGCTTTGCAGCAGGATGACTGCTGTGATATTTTATCTTCCTCGCAAAGGACTGTTGGACAGTCAATTGCTTACTCTAAGTAGTACAAGTGGTCTTCCGACTTCCCCTCTGGGATGACGATCGACTCCCAGCAGCAACAACAGCAGCGCCAGCAGCAGGAGGCGTTACACTCAAGGATGCATCGGAGGAATCCCAGGCAGGAGAGGACTCGTCAGACTTGACAGTGACATGGCCTGCAGGACTATATGCATTCCTGTGTAAGGAGGAAATTGACACTGAGGGAGTTGGTGGTGTGGTTTGCAGGAGCTTGGTTACAAGAGGAAGGGATTTAGTGGTCAGTGGACTGCTTCCGCTGTCATCCAAAGTTTTTGAACTTGTCACTGACTTATGATGAATGCGCTGCAGGTGACGTATAAGGGAGGATGTTCCGAGGTGGTTAACGTCCTTACCCCTACCTATTACAGCTTGACAAAGGCAACACACGGCTTGACACCTGTTGTCCGCATTTGTGTTAAAATAATTCCACACCGAAGAGGTGATTTTTTTTGTAATTTGACCAGGCATGTCAATGGCCATATTCGTCCCACGGACAACAGGTGTCTCCCCGGGTGCCTGACTTAAACAAACCACCTCACCATCAGAATCCTCCTTGTCAATTTCCTCCTCAGCCCAGCAACACCCATATCCTCATCCTGGTGTACTTCAACAATGACATCTTCAATTTGACTATCAGGAACTGTACTGCGGGTGCTCCTTCCAGCACTTGCAGGGGGCGTGCAAATGGTGGAAGGCGCCACCTCTTCCCGTCCAGTGTTGGGAAGGTCAGGCATCGCACCCGACACAATTGGACTCTCCTTGGGGATTTGTGATTTAGAAGAATGCACAGTTCTTTGCTGTGCTTTTGCCAGCTTAAGTCTTTTCATTTTTCTAGCGAGAGGATGAGTGCTTCCATCCTCATGTGAAGCTGAACCACTAGCCATGAACATAGGCCAGGGCCTCAGTCGTTCCTTGCCATTCCGTGTCGTAAATGGCATATTGGCAAGTTTACGCTTCTCATCAGACGCTTTTAATTTTGATTTTTGGGTAATTTTACTGAACTTTTGTGTTTTGGATTTTACATGCTCTCTACTATGACATTGGGCATCGGCCTTGGCAGACGACGTTGATGGCATTTCATCGTCTCGGCCATGATTAGTGGCAGCAGCTTCAGCACGAGGTGGAAGTAGATCTTGATCTTTCCCTATTTTACCTTCCACATTTTTGTTCTCCATTTTTTAATGTGTGGAATTATATGCCAGTATCAATAGCAATGGCCTACTACTATATATACTGTGCACAACTGAAATGCACCACAGGTATGGATGGATAGTATACTTGACGACACAGAGGTAGGTAGAGCAGTGGCCTACTGTACCGTACTGCTATATATTATATACTGGTGGTCAGCAAACTGTGCAAAACTGAAATGCACCACAGGTATGGATGGATAGTATACTTGACGACACAGAGGTAGGTAGAGCAGTGGCCTTCTGTACCGTACTCCTATATATTATATACTGGTGGTCAGCAAAATTATGCACTGTACTCCTACTATATACTACAATGCAGCACAGATATGGAGCGTTTTTCAGGCCGAGAACGTATAATACCGGTGGTTACTGGTCAGCAAAACTCTGCACTGTACTCCTCCTATACTACTGCTGGTCCCCAGAATAAAGATATTTGCACTGCAGCCCCCTGAAACAAAGTGAGAGGATGCCATCCACGTCCTCTCACTATTATTTCCAATGCACGAGTGAAAAATGGCGGCGACGCGCGGCTCCTTATATAGAATCCGAATCTCGCGAGAATCCGACAGCGGGATGATGACGTTCGGGCGCGCTCGGGTTAACCGAGCAAGGCGGGAGGATCCGAGTCTGCCTCGGACCCATGTAAAAAGGGTGAAGTTTGGGGGGGTTCGGATTCCGAGGAACCGAACCCGCTCATCACTACTTATCGGTTCAGGATCTGACGTCTCATACCTTTCTTTAAAATGCTTGGAAACATCTGCGTTTTCCCTGACACTCCCTGAAAATGGTCCGTTACCACCCACAAATGACCTCTTCCTGTCAATCAGCATGCAAATGGCTGTGTGATTGAATTTTTTGCACCAGCCTGTTTCTGTTCAGTGATGCCTGTTGTTGTTTGGTGACATGTGTGCGTATTGTGGTGCATACGCATGTGCAGTCTATCAATAATCTCCTGCTCTGCAAAAATGCACAGCAGCGATCAGGTCTGAATCAGGCCCTGTGTCCCTGTCTAGTGCTGTCCAGGGGTTGTGCATTTTTCTAGTCTGCCTAGTTTTCCCATATACTGTATTATGAATAAAAATAGATTTATTGTGATGTCCATGTAAAATGGAAAAATGTCTTTTAAGCAAAGGCATACAATTTCTACCTTTATTTTTGATCAGTTATCATTGTATGCATGTGTGTTTAGATGAAAGACTTAACCTGTACAGCACAGAGAACTATTTTCATTAATAATATATAGGAAAGCTGCCAAACTGTCTGCTCTAGTCCCCAGCCTGTGGTGGGATTTGGATTAATGGGTATCAAACCCTGCCTCAATGCCTTGTGTTCATCTGTTACCTACAGGCCCAGGTTAGCCTAAAACAATCTCTGCCTCTTGCATTCTGGGCACAGCACAGCTCACCTCTACAGCAGCTGGTGCTGCAAGATAGTTGGCTTGCAGACAGTGTCACTTTACCCTTCTCCAGGCACTTTTTAAATTTGTTCCATCCATCATCATGATCCTCGTGCTCCTCCTGATGCTCCTCTGCTTCATTCACGCTGGGAAGAGTTTTATGTCTCCTCAGTGTCTATTGCAGAATGGCATGTACCATAGCACTGTTGTCATTCAGCAGTGTGACTGGGTGCAAGGTTGGAGGTGGTCCCTGGAGGCTCTCTGGGGCTAGCCTCTTAGCAACCAGTACTTCATGCACTTGGGCCAACAAGCATATGCTTGTTAGGACTCTGGGTACCGACAGCCCAACAGTTACCAATGTTGCTTCCAGTTAACGACACTCAGAAGTGACAAAGCAGATGTTAGCATCTGGGTTCCATTCCATGGTCAAAAATATGAAGCATCCCATGCCAAGAGTCATTGTTTGCTGACCCGTCAGAGGGGAGGATGGGACCTGTCGAACGGGAACTTTTCCAGTAACCCAATCTGCCTCTGATGACACTGACACAGTAGCCCACATCCCTTAATCGTCACACTGCAGCCCACAGCCCTTCAATTATGACAGACACTGACACAGACAGAGCTGCAGCCCACAGCCCTAGGTCTCTGATGAATGATGACATGGTGTCTGACACCATAGCCCAGAGCCCATAATCAATAATCAGTCACACTGCAGCCAACACCCTAACCCTCCATCATCGTGTGTGAAATGGTGCCCAAACCACACGAGATCTGACACCAGGAAGATGATGTTTTGCCTCATTTTGGAACCTGAGTCTGGCGGGAAAAATGAGACCGAGCTATGATGAGCTCAGAATCAAAAAGTTTGGGGTGTTTCGGTTTTCAGGAAAACTGAATCTCACATCCCTAGCTTAAATTGTTTTGGCATACTGATACTTGTAGACCTGATGCAATATAAAGAAATGTTGGAGCAGTTCTTGCATCATGTCTGTGAGCATGGTTCTAACCAAAGTTGTGCAAGCGGTGCCATCACCCAGGGAGTGGAGCTCAGGGACTGCACCAACACTGCCCAATGACACCTGCATATGGCTTACAGGTTACCTGGAATGGCATCTTGAAGCCTGTGGAGGTGCTTAGAAAGATGTGGGAACTTACCCTGCAACTTGTACAGCCACCCAGAGTTTCCATAGGACGCTATGTGCACTCACCTTACAGTTTCTAGAGCCTCCTGGAGTGTCCATAGAAATCTTCGAGCACTCACCTTGCAGCTTGTCGCGTCTCCTGGTGTGTCAATAGAATTGTTCACGCACTCACCTTGCAGTTTGCAGTGCCACTTGGAGTGTCCATAGGATGCTTCATGCACTCTACTGCTTGCTGGTCCCAGCAGCTCTGCTCCCTTGTTGGACATACTGGCATTTGAAGTTCTACAAGTGCTAGTATGCTAAAGCAGCCATAGGTATGCTGGCACTTACACTTCTACAAGCACTGTCATTTCCATGTATTTGAAGTGGGTTCTGGGACCTGTAATTCACCAGTAATAACCCCCCCCCCCCCACACACACACACACACTTTATTATTTTTCTTTCACTGTATGAGGGGTGTGAGATGTGAGCTAGTGCTTTAGACTAAAGTTAATAACAAGTACAATACTAATATATATATATATATATATACAGTATATATTAATATAGCGCTCTTCAGCATATCCAAATGTGGCCGGTGGCCACGGGGAGAGGAAGTGTCTGGGGCAGGCTGTCAGTAATTGTCAGTAAGTGCTGGCGGGCAAGTGGGAACATGGGGGGTAATCAACGGGTGAGCTATGAGTACGTGTGTGGGTCATGGTGGGGTGGGGGAGGAGGGTTATGTCAATAAGGGGTATCTATCAGTAACTGCTGTCTGTGTCAATAGGAGTGTGTGTCAGTATTTGTGTCACTCATATCTGTCAGTGTGAGTCAGCAAATGATATCTGTCAGTAAGGTGTGTCAGTTAGCAGTGTTTGTGTCAGTAAGAGGTGTCCATGTCAGTAAGCAGTGTTTGTATCAGTAAGCAGTGTCTGTGTCAGTAAGGGGTATCTGTGTTAGTAAAGAGTATCTGTCAGTAAGTGGTTAATAAGTGTTTGTGTCAGTAAGTGGAATCAGTGTCAATAAGGTGTGTCTGTCAGTAAGTGGTATCTGTCAGTAAGGGGTGTCTGTGTCAGTAAGGAGTGTCTGTGTCAGTAAGTGGTGTCTGTGTCAGGAAGTGGTATCTGTGTCAGGAAGTGATATCTGTTTGTAAGAGTGTCTGTGTCAGTAAGTGGAATCTGTGTCATTAGGAGGTGTCTTTGTCAGTAAGTGGTATCTGTCAGTAAGTAGCGTCTATGTCAGTAAGTGGTATCTGTCAGTAAGGGGTTTTTGTGTCAGCAAGTGGAATCTGTATCATTAAGGGTTGTCTGTCAGAAAGTGGTGTCTGTCAGTAAGTGGTATCTGTCGGTAAGGGGTGTTTGTGTTGGCAAGTAGAATCTGTGTCAGTAAGTGGTGTTTGTGCCAGCAAGTGGGGTCTGTGTCAATAAGAGATGTCTGTGTCAGTAAGAGGTATCTGTATCAGTAAGATGTCTGTTAGTAAGTGTGTTTGTGTCAGTAAGAGGTGTCTGTGTAGTAAATGTGTCTGTCAGTAAGCAGTGTCTGTGTCAGTAAGTGTTTGTGTCAGTGTCTCTGTATGGTTGTGTTTGTTTCAAGTAGTGGAATCTGTGTCAGTAAGGGTTTTCCGAGTCAGTAAGGCAGTGTGTGTGAGTGTGTGTGTGCGCGTGTAGCTATGAAGGCATGTGTGTGTGCGTATATATTGGCAGCGTGTGTATGTGTGTGTCTATGGAGGCAGTGTGTGTGTGTGTGTATGTGTGCGACTATGGGGCAGTGTGTGTGTGCGTACAGCTATGTGGGCAGTGTGCGTGTGTATGTGTGTGTGTGAAATTGCATGCAGTTGAGGGAGAGGGGCTCCAAACTGACATCTTACTTAGGGCCCCATGAGGTCTAAATCTGGCTCTGTACAGTACAGAAACAAACAATGAAGTACAAAAAAGCTTTTCCTAAAATACAGAGAGCATAGAGATATTTAAGAAAATGCATGAGTAAACGTCCCGTCATTAGGCCCCCATCCCCACCATGACAAATCGCAGTGATTCGCGGGTCCACGGGTGGGCTTAATGGTGAGAATTGCATCATTAAACCCCGTCTCCTCCATACATCGCTGTGATCCTGCCCAATTCACTACAATCCTGCTCCCTTCACTGGGAAGTGGGCGGGATGCGGGAGAGATGCCTACTCTTCCAGGAATGCAGGGCATTACATGAAAAATCATGAGTCTCCCGCAACTTTCCAGAGAGTTGGTTAGTATTTATTAATAAATGACAAAAACTAGAGGTGTATTCAACACCCAATACTCCCGGCGCAATAGATTATAAATTAATTTCACTTGTGTTTAGAGTTCACTAGCTGCACGGACCAGGCTTTGCAAGGGCCTAATTAGCAAGAGAAACTATAATACAAGAAAGTGTCAATGCGCTTTAGTGACTAAAAACACAGTGAATAATAAATGGATGTCTGTCTGTTTTCACTCATAAAACCAGGAGACTTGCTAATAATATAAACGTTTACTGATACAATATCATCACATTTAATAATGTTACAATTATCTAAAATATGATGGCATAAAAAAGTAACAGTACTAGTTACATAACAATAAATATACAGTATATTGCAATATAAAACCTGTTCGGTTGATATTAAATTCAGCCTAAAATATATGTAAAAATAGCCTATTATCATATAAGGTCAGAGATGTCTTCTATTTGCCACTACTGCCACATAGTATATTCAGATTGTTAAAGCACAGATGAAAAAGAAACAATGTCTCCGATTAACTCTAACACTGGCGTCCCAGTGCAGAGTCCGTCCTCCTTCAGTGTTTTTACCCGATCAAGCGGGATTATATTTACCCCCTTCTGGAAGTGTCCTCTGTTATAGCACTATGGCACAAGTGCAGAGATGTACTCCTTCAAAGGATCCAGCTGGTGGGCAGCGTTTGTAAGCGCACAGTGGGAGGTAACGGAGATCGTGACAAGCGGCCGGCACTGCAGCGAGCGCAGTCCAGAGACCACCGTGCACGGACGTGCCGTGGATGTAACAGATGTCCTTAGTGTTTAACACACATCACCTCATGGGCGGCAGTGGTCCAGCGTAAGTAGAAGCGGCAGATGCGGCAGAAACAGCAGAGACCTTGGAGCAGACAGCGGCTGAGTAATTCAAATGGACAGTGACCGGCAAACGATGACGTCAACGCGTTTCGTCCCGTTAATTCTCTGGACTTCTTCAAGACTCAGTCTGAATTTAATATCACCCGAACAGGTTTTATATTGCAATATATATTTATTGTTATGTAACTACAGTAGTACTGTTACTTTTTTATGCCATCATATTTTAGATAATTGTAACATTATTAAATGTGATGATATTGTATCAGTAAACATTTATATTATTAGCAAGTCTCCTGGTTTTATGAGTGAAAACAGACAGACACCCATTTATTATTCACTGTGTTTTTAGTCACTAAAGCGCATTGACACTTTCTTGTATTTTATTAATAAATGAAGCTGTTTGTATTACAGTTTCACTTTGGTAGCAATATCTTTAGGAGGCTGTCAAATAAGTTAGAAATATTTTAGCAACTGAAGTTTCTGTTTTCCTTTCTTTTACTGTACATTGCAGTGTTTATATCATCACTTGTTTTTGAAAATGAGGATAGCACTTGGGTAAAGAGGGTACTTTCAAATATCTTTTGGAGGACAAAAAGAGATACAAAATAGGACCCAAAAGTTGATCGGGGATTAATATCTGTATATGCACCCAAGGATAACAAAAATGTAAGAAACGTTACATATTGTACATCCCTTGCATGTAAATGTAGGTAATTCTTTCTTGATTCCTTTTGTTTGTTCAGAATCTTGATATGATGAATCAGACTCACTTTAGAGGTATATAGATGAAACATATAAAGGTATTTTTTCTCTTTATACAGATGGTTTTAAAATAATGCACGTACCACACTCACGGTTTTATTAGATGGTAGACCCCTATCTGGGTTTCTTTGTAATCCACCATGTTTCTAAATGTCCAGTCAGTATATTTCCACATCCATTCAAAAATAATGGGCAATTGTAAAGAAAAAACAATTCACGTCAATAAAAAACGGATGATTTATTCACAGAAGCCCCAAAATTGGGGGGTGGAATAAGCAAACAAGGAAGAAGCAGCAAACAGTACAAATATATTAAAAAATCACGATAAAAAAAGGTAATAAATCCCAATTCAGGAAGGTATATCCAAGTTCATTACAATCTACGAATATCTGGCAGACAATTTTCCAGCTAACCAACAAAGCAAATGGTAATGGGTTACCTTAGTCTCTATTTCTTTGGAAGCAAAAAAGTATCACAGTGCCCAGTCAGTGTAAATGTGTTTCAGCTCTACATGAGCCTTCCTCATGACATGTGTGCACTGTGAAGCCTCATGCTATTTAACTGGGCACTGACCAATTAGAGGAACAGGAAATTACATCATAATATAATATCTCTTTAAAAGGCATATATCAAAAATAATCCATATGTTTGTAACTACAATTCATACAAAACATCTTACATCTTTCTGTGGAGAGTGATAGAATGCTAAAAATATACATGTATATATATATCAAATCGTATTAACCGGAAGTTTGAGTCCGGACCGGAAGTATAAATACATCTCTATATTATTGTCATATAAAGACAAGTCGATGTGTAGACTAATAACATAATGAGAGCGGGATCTTAGACATTGCTCTAGTTTATAAATACTCCCCCCACGGAATCTAAATGTGGTGATGGGCTGGCGCCCACTTGCATTCCATTACGGCGCCTCCTGCATTTCACAACTCACTTCCGGACCCATTGGCTTAGCTATACTGCTTGCATTCCATTCCTCACTTCCATTTCCAGCTGGGGCTAAGCCAGGGATGACAGCATGCATTCCATTGCCGCCCCATCTATACTCAAGCAAATACTTCCAGAATTTGAAATGCAACTTGCGTTCCACTCCACATTATACAGAATAATAGTTACTTAATATTTCTTAAAGTTCATTACACAATTGTGTGGGGGGAATCAGAGAAAGTAAAGTACAATACAAAAACTGTACATTTTCTTTACATTAAACATAGTGTTTTACATTATTCAGTTTGTCCCTTTCCCATTCTACCCTCCCACCACGAATGGAATGCCCATGCCACCCAGGACCAGGTATCCATGGATCATTCCAAAAGTGTTAGGGAAGGGGAGAGGGAGGTCGCACAGTGAATATGTATAATACACATCATTTCTCAGAGATACAGCGTTATTAGCCAAAGGGTATAAGACACAAATGGATAATAGATGGTTTCAAGTTTGGTTCTGTTCCATAGGTTACTGAGTCCATTAATGACCCTAAAACTAAAAACAATAGCAGTCAAAAACCAATGAGTCATACATGGAGATTAAAAGGTGTTAATACAAATTTATCTTAAAAAAGTTACAAAAACTATTTTAATTCAAAGTCGTTATTCAGACCTTGTGGTATAAGGGTTTTGTATGAATGGATAAAATTAATTTCTGTTCTTGCTAGTGTATTGGTAATACTTCCACCTCTAATGTTTCCTTTAACTATATAAATATCAAAGAAGCCCATAATGTATTTGATGGAACTCTCATGGACTTCTTTAAAGTGCAGGGACTGGGCATGGGTATCTAAACCTTTTTTGATATTCCTCAAGTGCTCAGATATGCAGATTTTGAATTGCATTTATGTTCTACCAATATAGAATTTGTCACAAGAGCAGTAGATGGTGTAAACCACGTTTTTTGAGTTGCATGTTATACAATCTTTAATATTAACGTAGTTCCCATTTATCTCAATTTTCTCAAATTTATTAATGCCTCTATATTCAATGTTCTTACAGCCCTGACATCAACCACACCTATGGAAGCCCTGACATTTTGTTCTAGTTACTCTTAATGTAGCTGGAAGTGCACTTGACACCAGTTTGGACTTTAACTTTGGAGCTTTCCTGTATATATGGACAGGTTGATCTGGAAGTATGGTCCCAATCACAGGGTCCTTTTTTAGAACTGCCAAATGTTTCCTCACTATCCTTTCTACTGCCCTATATTGGTTAGTATACTCCATGATGAATGCCCACTAGTATTTACTGTTCCCTTCATCTTTTTTCACTCAAGTTGTCAAAAGATCCTTCCTGTCTACGTCACACACTTTATTGATTACCTCATCTATCTTTTGTTTATTATAGCCACAAGTTGCAAATTAAGTTTGCATCTCTGTAGCTTGTGTTAAAAACACCTCCTTCTCCGTACAATTCCTTCTAAGCCATTCTATCTGTCTATTTGGTATGGAAATTATCTAGCTCTCATGGTGACAGCTGGTAATGGGGATGTATGAACCCGAGTCTGTCGTTTTTGAAAAATTCTTAGTGTGAAATATGTTGTCCTTAACGTACACAATGATATCTAAAAAATGTATAGTTGTTTCACTTGCCTCAAAAGATAATTTGATGTTACGGTCATTTGTATTTAATAATGCTAAAAATTGTTCTAAAAGATGTCTCCCACCCTTCCAAATAAAAAAGATGTCATCAATGTAACGCATATAGGACACTAGGTTCACTCCAAAAGGGTTGTTGGACCAAATTACATCCAGTTCCCACAACCCCATGAAAAGATTAGCATAGCTCGGAGCAAACCTACTGCCTATAACAATTTCTGTTTTCTGAATGTAAAAATGATCTTTGAATAAAAATATATTATTGGTCAAAATTAACCAAATCCCTTCAATTAAAAAATTCTGTAAATCCATAGGTATACTGGACCTTTCTAAAAAAATGTTTTGTATCCTCTAAAGCTTGTTCGTGATTGATAATAGTGTAGAGGGAACTCACATCAGCAGTAACTAATGTGAGTCCCTCCTCCCAAGTCACTTTCATTAGATTTATTAGAAAGTCCCTGGTGTCCATCAAGTGTGACTGGTTGTTTTTTACCAATGGCTAAAGATAAAAATCAATAAATTGTGATAAGTATGCCGTGGTGGAGTCTACTCTGGAGATAATGGGTCCCCCTGGGGAATCCACCAGGTTCTTATGTACGTTGGATAACAAATAAGTGACCAGAGTTTTTGGATCATCATTCAGTATAAATGATGCCTCCTTTTCTATAATAGTCCCCATTTTTACAAATTTATCAACCAAAATATTACATATTTCTTGAACTGTTTTTTGTGGGTCACTCCTCAATTTCTTATATGTGTTATTATCGTTTAACTGTCTCAACATTTCACATTCATAATTTATCAGATCCATTATCATGATGCCCCCCCCTCCCTTATCTCCTGGTTTGATAATAAGGCCCTCATTACTTTTTAGTTCTTTAACGGCTTTCCTCTTTTTAAAGGTCAGGATGGGGATGGTTTTATTCCCTTTTTGTTTATTTTCAAGATTTTCGAATTCGTCCAGTACTAGAGTGGAAAATGTTTCTAAAAACGGGCCCTTTACATGTTGGGGAAAAAAATAGATTTAGGGCTCTTTTCTGCTATCTCCACATTGTCACCCTTATCTTTATCTTGATTAATAAATATTTTTTTAATGGTTAATTTCCTGATGAAATTTTGTACATCTAGAAGAAGACCATTACAAACTACAAATATCTAGCAGACAATTTTCCAGATAAGCAACAAAGCAACTGGTAATGGGTTACCTTAGTCTCTAGTTCTTAGGAAGCAAAAAAGTGTCACAGTGCCCAGTCTGTGTCGACGCATTTCAGCTCTACAGGAGCCTTTCTCAAGACATGTGGGCACTGTTAAGCCTGTAATGAACTTGGATATGCCTTCATGAATTGGGATTTTTTACCGTTTTTTTAATCGTGATTTTTAATGTATTTGTACTGTTTACTGCTTCTTTCTTTTTTGTGTATTCCACACCCCAATTGTGGGGCTTCTGTGAATAAATCATCCTTTTTTTATTGACGTGAATTGTTTTTTTTTTTTACAATTGCTCATTATTTTTGAATGGATGTGGAAATATACTGATTGGACATTTAGAAACACGTTGTATCACAAAGAAACCCAGATGGGATCTACCATCTAATAAAACCGTGAGTGTGGTACGTGCATTATTTTAAAACCATCTGTATAAAGAGAAAAGATACCTTTATATGTTTCATCTATATACCTCTAAAGTGAGTCTGATTCATCATATCAAGATTTTGAACAAACAAAAGGAATCGAGAAAGAATTACCTCCATTTACACACAAGGGATGTATAATATGTAACGTTTCTTACATTTTTGTTATTCTTGGGCACATATACAAAACTTTATCCCCGATCAACTTTTGGGTCCAACTTTTGCATTTGGGTGTGGTGACGCCCCCAAGGGATTAATTCAGTTAAAGTAGCCTTGCACACATTTTGAGTATCCCTACCTGTTATTTTGTTCTGAGATACAAAATAAATCTGCTCAAACCCAGGCCAAATGCTCTTCCAACATGACCACATTTACGCAAAGCCATATTGCATACCATTAACTTTTACTATTAACTAACTGCATACCATTAACTAACATTGACGCATCTCATTTCATTGACACTCACTCTGAACTGAATACTCATCTACATGTCAGTTGTTTGTGGGAAAAATGCAAGAACGCTTTTTCAGATATAAATGAATTAATTTACTTTGATTTAATATTTAGAAGAAAAAAAACAGAATGATGAACATTCGATATACCATGGCTGGATTATGTGTTATGGGGGTCCCTGGGCAACAAACTTGTGGGCTCCCCACAAAGATATACACTTGTTAGTGGGGGGAGCGCTCAGTGGGATCTCCATCCCCTCTTCCTCATACTCCTATCTGTCCTTTGAGTCTGCTTCCTCCACCGGACCTAGCACCAGACCATGGAAGTAGAGCTGCAACAGCGGGAGGAAGGCTCCGCATCCTGGGACAGCTTGGAGGCACATGTGGCCATCAGTTCAAGAGCGTCAGGACCTGCAGATAGCCCAGATCATGGAAACAGGTGGAGGAGGGGTGTGTGCCATGGTCTCTTTGCCTTCCACTCACTGGCCGCCGCAGCTGCTGGGGAGGGGGTGGAGACTACAACTGAGTTGCAGGGGAGTGAGAAAACTGGAGCTCAGGCACAAATGCTGTCCTACCCTCCAAAAATTTACTATTTTGGTGACTGTGTGGGGCCCTTCATGTGTGGGGGCCCCACAGCAACTGCCTCTTTCACCCTCCCCTTTATAATATAGTCCTATAATACAACACAAAATAGCAAGATATTTAATTGCTAAAACGTGTAAATAAAGTGAATTGTATGTGAGATTCTTTATCATCTCTTTAATAACAATGCAATTCACTTAATTTCTTTCTGGCAGGTTGAGTACGATATCCTGGTAGTCACTATCCCAACAGTCACAATACCGGCAGCGTTCAAATCCCAATTAATTTTGTTGAGTATTCTAACCCTTCAGCAGCCTAACTCTAACCATCCCATTCACCAGCCTAACCCTAACTGTCCCCTTTGACAGCCTAACCCTAATAGTCATCATAGGGATTCATCTGTATTTTGACCATCAGGATTGCACAGCCGGTTTTGTGACTGGCTGGATGCTGACCTCCGGGATCCTGACTACATCCCCTTCTGACAACACTTCTCCATCAAATCAGAATCAGGGGTGGGATGGCCCAGGAGGGCAGTTGCCCTTGGGCTGTTCCTTTCAGAGGTTTTTAACTGGTCAATCCAGCCACTATTTATCTTACTCTGCAGAGATAGGTCCATGTCTGATTACAGATGGTAATACAGCTATAGATTATGTAACAGACCTAATATACAGTATGCCTAGTTTGTGTTCTTTTTCACCAGTTTTAGCATAATATAATTGTCCATTAAATTTATTGTACAGTACATTTGTCTTAATGAACATTTTAAAACTCAGAAGCCATATTGAACAATACAGTAGAGTTTGCTACACAGGACTGCCCCAACCATATACTGTAAATGCATTCAGATTTATTATGCCACACTCCATTTGCTACTGGTATAAAATGCAAGGTAAATATAAAATAATATAAATCCACCAAACTGTTCTATATTGAATTTAAATGTAAACAAAAAATATTTGTTTTCTGAATATGTACAGTATGTATGTATGTATGTATGAATGTATGTATCTATCTATCTATCTATCTATCTATCTATCTATCTATCTATCTATCTATCTATATATCTATCTATATTTTTTCTGAATATGTATGTACATGTATGTATGTATCTATCTATCTATCTATCTATCTATCTATCTATCTATCTATCTATCTATCTATCTATCTATCTATCTATCTATATATCTATATATCTATCTATATTTTTTCTGAATATGTATGTACATGTATGTATGTATGTATCTATCTATCTATCTATCTATCTATCTATCTATCTATCTATCTATCTATCTATCTGTCTATCTATCTATATAGTAAGGAATGAAAACTGCACTCAGGATTAGATGCAATACATCAATGATTTTATTGTGTAAATCAGTGTGATTCTTTATCAACCTCAAACAAAGAATCACACTAGTTCGAAACATTGCTGTTTGCACAATAAGCTCATTGGTTTATTGCATCTAATGCTGTGTGACGTTTATTCATTTCTTGCTAGCAATACTGTACTCTGGCACTTGGACTTTGAAGATTTTCTTTGGATGTCTGACTATCTATCTATCTATCTATCTATCTATCTATCTATCTATCTATCTATCTATCTAGAGCACAGGTTCTCAAACTCGGTCCTCAGGACCCCACACAGTGCATGTTTTGCAGGTAACCCAGCAGGTGCACAGGTGTATTTATTACTCCCTGACACATTGTAAAAGGTCCACAGGTGGAGCTAATTATTTAACTTGTGATTCTGTGAGGTGATCTGCAAAACATGCACCGTGTGGGGTCCTGAGGACCGAGTTTGAGAACCTATGATCTAGAGTATATTACAGTAAACAAAGCAAATCAACCCAACTCATTGTACTATAAATGGATACATTATGTTTGTATATTTGACATTACTTAAATCTACAACATTGTATGTTCACTTACAGTAAGTCAGTGCTTAGAGTACATCCAAAGGTCAGTGGAAATCCCCAAGGAGTGAAGTAGTTAAACATATTAATTTAATGCTTCTATTAAAACTTCCGTATTCCTTTTAATAGTTGCTTTTCTGTGATGCTATCCTTTCATTGCCTTTTAGCTAGACTTTTAAGGTCTAAAAACCTCTATCAGCTTTCCGTTTGTTACATTATTTAGATTCAGAACAAAACACAGCATGTTCTCTGCAGCCTATTACTGCAGTCTACTGATTCTTTTAAGCTTTTAGGCTGTATATGGTCATCAACAGCAAAGCAGGTACTGTAGTTATTATTTTTCATATTTCTTAGGAATTTCATGAAAAGATGTTCTCCAGCACTGCTTCATGAGCAAACAGTAGTGCAAAATCTATAAGTAAAAGGTGTAAATGTCTGCTTTCCAGATCAGAGACACTTTTGAACTTAAATCTAGTTGTATTTTTGTAAACAGCATGTGCTGCTTACACACTGAGCAAGAATAATATAGCAAGCTTTCTGTAAATCTCACGCTATGCTTTTGGTAGAAGAGAAAGTTTCTTTATCCTTGTTGTTTCTGGGAAGACAAAATAAACTAAGTAACAGTCAAACAGAATTTCCCTTAATGTCATTATTATGCAATAAAGCATCCATATACTCACATAAAGACCTTTGGATAAATACATTATTCTCAATTACAGGACTAATTATTTATTTGGTACCTGAAGACTAAAATACTTTAGCTAAGCAGAGGAGCAGAATTTGGAACAGGAGGAGTATGTGTGGGGCTCGGACGAAGGTGAGAGATGCGCTTCAAAGTTGGCCCAGATGTATTAAGCCTTGAAAAGTGATAAAGTGGAGCGTGACTACCGACTAATCAGCTCCTGTCATTTTGCAAACCAGACTATAACATGGCAGTCAGGAGCTGATTGGCTGGTGCTTTAACAGTCTCCACTTTATCACTTCTCTGTGCCCACTATCAGCAAATATATTACCTGTAAAGGGGGGTACTCACGGGAGAGATGTGTGCTGAGCGATCTTAACACAGACCGCTCAGCACACATCTCTCACCCCGCTCAGCACAGCGCGATGTGCTGAGCGAGGGGGAAAGCCGACGGGGGGCCGCTCACTTCACACAACGGTGAAGTGAGCGACCCGCTAGATTGAGCCTGCATGCAGGCTCAATCTAGCACCGGCGATAGCGATGTGCGGGGCCGCGCATCGCTGTCGCTGGGGGGCATACACACGGCAGATCCGTGCTTAAAATCTAAGCAATCTAGCAAGATTGCTTAGATTTTAAGCACGGATCTCTCCGTGTGTACCCCCCTTAACTAGTAAGAAGAAGCATTTGGTAGAAGACACACTCTAGTGAGAACTCTATCCAGTGTCTATTTATCTCCAGAATTTATTATCCACAGAGATTGACTGATTTTAGGGACAGACACTTAATAGTGAGAATTGTCTCCAGTATCCATTAAAAGGAGCAACATACTGTACATACAGCATACTGTATAGATTTTATTTTCTTTCTTACATATCTTTATGGTTTTTAACCAATATTTTGCTGTTTTTTGCATATTTTATATGATTTTAACAAGAATACAATAAAAGTAAAATTTTATTATTAACCTTTTCTTGTGCCGAATACAGACTACCTTCCCTTTCTCTTTACTTTCCATGTATCTTTATTGGTCTGTGGCAGCACCCCCGTAAAAATATAATACTATAATATAGGCAGGTGCGGATTGAGATCGAAAACCAGCCCGGGAAATTTATGGAAGTAGACCTAAAAGGGGTGGGGTCTGTTGAGGGGGTGGAGTCTGGCAAGTGGGCGTGATTACTGCTCAGAAGGCCTGATTAAATGCAGGGATGAAAAGTGCGCGCAGCAAAATTTTAGGGTGGGGCTTTGTGGGGAAGGGGCATGGCCACATGCAGGCAACCGCCGCCAGCCGCAGCTGTGATCGCAGCAATGGCAACTGAAGCTTCTGCGCATGCGCAGAAGCTCAGTGAAGCATTTAAACAAAGGCCACCTTCGGAGCAGCTGCACAGCTGGTGGCAGCCTGCATAGGGGGGTGATGACCAGCCAATGAGTGGACAACTGGACCAGCCAAACGGAATATGGTCCATCTTCCCGGCATACCAATCTGCCCCTGAATATAGGGGGTCATTACGACCCGATCGCAAGTTGCACTTCCTCGCAGCGGTGCGATCGGGTCGGAACTGCGCATGCGTGGCGGCCGCATTGCACAGGCGCATCGTTGCCCGGCAATGGCCATCGCCGAGCAGCGACGCCGTGAACGAATAAAGCGGTTGCAGCGGTGACTGCAAGAAGATTGACAGGAGGAAGGCGGATCTGGGCGGCAACTCACAGTTTTCGGGGAGTGGTGAGTCCAACGCAGGCATGTCCAGGCGTTTGGAGGGCCGATATCTGACATCAGTTCCGGGACCTGCATCGCTGGATCGATTGCACAGGGTAAGTAACTCTTACCCTGGTTTTCTTTTGCATATCAGGGCTGCACAAGTGTTCGCAGCCCTGCTATGCAGAAATACACTCCCCCATAGGCGCCGTCTAGTTGATCGCATGGGCAGCAAAAAGTTGCTACATGCGATCAACTCGGAATGGCCCCCTATAGGTCTATCGATATATAGGGTATAATATCTAACAATAATCTAGAAATAAGTTCTTACGCAATAATAATCTTTTTTTTCTCTCAAGGCTTAGAATTACACTTGGTGTCTAGAAACACAATTTCATTTTGTGAGGTTAAATTATTGTAGTGATATAAATGGGGGGAGAAGCCATCTTACCCTGTACTTTTGATGAGGTAAGACCTCCCATAAACAGTGCAGTGTGTAATAAAAATGTAAAGTAGGAATAGGCAAACTGCACCCCTTAAATCCTTAACCAGCCCCAGTATTACACAGCTTTGATTGGGAACAGCCCCAATTCTTTTCTACACCCATATGCAAACCATTCATTTGACAAAAAGTTCTGGTGCTCTTTCCTGTTATTCAGGCTGCTGTGGTGTCCACATAATTAACAAGATCCTCAGTTCAGTGATCCCAGTAAAATTAAAATCCCAGAGTGATCCCAGAGTTACTTAAAATCCACTGGCAAAATACACATAAATGTATGTATGACATGTTCACCCAGGGAAATTAGAAGGATAATCTGCACCAATGGGTGTATCTAGCACTGTCTTGGGGGAGAGGTGCCTAGCAACACTCAGTAACATGTCTTGCTCTAACACTCTTTTCATGTCATCATCATTTAATCCCCCCCATATCATGCCCGACCCAATCTCTCCCACATCAACATATGCCCCATCAATATCCTAACTCTCCTAACTATAATCATATCATGCCACACAGTAATTATGGCAATTCACATACATTTCGCCAGTTCCAAACAGTAGTGCCTCCAGTATAGTGAATTGTATATAATACATGTACAACTACTGCACTACGCTGCCCTCAACTCTTCCCATGGAGGTAATTAGAATACAAAGTGGAGAGGTGGGCACTAAAATTTATGAGTCACTCAGTGACATATGCCGACAGAGCTGCTTGTGTGTCCTATTCATATCATTTCATTTTAGACGCATACTGATACGGATAGGGCACACAAGCAGCTCCTGCTGTTTAAAATGATATACGACATGTCTTTATTCTGTGTGTAATAGCAGCTGTATCTGCATACAAATTGTTATGCTACAATTTATTCCATCCAAACACTGTAACATGATTTGTATACTGATACCAGTGCTGCAAGTATGGCGGTAAGGGGTGGGACTGCGTACCGGTAAGAAATTCCAGCCGGTATGCAGTACCACTGGTCCGACCGCCATGCTTGCATGCCGCTTATGTGTGAGGGGAGGAGAGAACAGCGAGCGCCTCTCTTGCCCCTCAGTGCTTAGGGGTCATTCCGAGTTGATCGCACACTGCAACTTTTTGGAGCCCGTCTGATCAACTAGACGCCGCCTATGGGGGAGTGAATTTTTGCATAGCAAGGCTGCTTGTACAGCCCTGCTATGCAAAAAAGTTTGTGTACAACAAGACCAGGGTAAGAGTTACTTACCCTGTGCGTTCAATCCAGCAATGCAGGCCCCGGAATTGACGTCAGACATCTGCCCTCCAAACGCCTCGACACGCCTGCGTTTGGTTCGCCCAGAAATTCTTCTTGCTGTCGCCGCTGTGACCGCTTTCTTCATTAGTGGCGTCGCTGCCCAGTGACAGCCGTCGCCTGGCAATGACGCGCCTGCACAATGTGGCCGCAGCGCAGCGTGCGATCGGGTCAGAATGACCCCCTTAGTCCGGTCACTGGAGTCCGGCAGCAGTGGCATGAATCTTGAATGAAGCATTAGCCAATTGGAGCTCGAGGACTGGCAGCCGCAGCTACTGATTGGCTGCCGGTCCATGAGCTCTGATTGGCTAATGAACCGGCACCTCTTTTGAGATACACCCTGCCACCTCTGGAGACAGGACTGAACCCTGAGGGGCAGGAGAGGCGCTCACTGTGCTTTCCTCTCCTCACAGAGCAGCAGTAACAATGGCAACAGTGAGCAAGGAGATATGCACTGTGGGGGCATATCTGGCACTGTGGGGGCATTTACGTATCTGGCACTGTGGGGGCATTTGCGTATCTGGCACTGTGGGTGGGGGCATTTGTGTATCTGGCACTGTGGGGGCATTTGCGTATCTGGCACTATGGGGCATATGTGTATCTGTCACTGTAGGAGCATATCTGGCACTGTGGGGGCACATCTGTCACTGTGGGGGCATTTGCGTGTCTGACACTGTGGGTGGGGGAATATCTGGCACTGTGGGTGAGGGAATTTGTGTATCTGGAACTGTGGGGCATATTTGTATCTGGCACTGTGGGGCATATGTGTATTTGGCTCTGTGGGGGGCATATTTGTATGTGTCCCTGTAGGAGCATATGTGGCACTGTGGGGGCATATCTGGCATTGTGGGGACATATTTGTATCTGGCACTGTAGGAGCATATCTGGTACTGTGGGGGCATATCTGGCACTGTGGGGGCATTTGCGATCTGACAGTGTGGGTGGGGGAATATCTGGCACTGTGGGTGAGGGCATTTGTGTATCTGGAACTGTGGGGCATATGTGTATCTGGCACTGTGGGGCATATATCTGGCTCTGTGGGGGCATATTTTTATGTGGCACTGTATGAGCATATTTGGCACTATGGGGGCATATCAGGCATTGTGGGGACATACATATTTGTATCTGGCACTTTAGGAGCATTTCTGGTACTATCAGTACATATGTGTATCTGGCATGGTGGGGGCGTATCTGGCACTGTGGGAGCATATCTGTATCTGGCACTGTGGGGGCGTATGAGTGTGTTGCTTTAATCATAGGACTTTTGGGGGCCAATGGGTGAGTTTCTCAGACACTATGGTCCTACTATACTAAAAGACGCACTTCGGTTGGTTTAGAAAATATCAGACATTTTCTAGTCTATATACCGTGATAACTCAGATCCGATACACAGAAGCTGGAAAATAATAGTGATGTGCACCGGACATTTTTTGGGTTTTGGGTTTTGGTTTTGGATTAGCTTCCGCGGCCGTGTTTTGGATTCGGACGCGTTTTGGCAAAACCTCACCGAAGATTTTTTGTCGGATTCGGGTGTGTTTTGGATTCGGGTGTTTTTTTCAAAAAACCCTAAAAAACAGCTTAAATCATAGAATTTGGGGGTCATTTTGATCCCATAGTATTATTAACCTCAATTACCATAATTTCCACTCATTTCCAGTCTATTCTGTACACCTCACACCTCACAATATTATTTTTAGTCCTACAATTTGCACCGAGGTCACTGGATGGCTAAGCTAAGCGACACAAGTGGCCGACACAAACACCTGGCCCATCTAGGAGTGGCACTGCAGTGTCAGGCAGGATGGCACTTCAAAAAAATTGTCCCGAAAAAAAGAGGCGCACCAAGGTCGCTGTGTGACTAAGCTAAGCGACCCAAGTGGCCGACACAAACACCTGGCCCATCTAGGAGTGGCACTGCAGTGTCAAGACAGGATGGCACTTCAAAAAAATTGTCCCCAAACAGCACATGATGCAAAGAAAAAATAGAGGCGCACCAAGGTCGCTGTGTGACTAAGCTAAGCGACACAAGTGGCCGACACAAACACCTGGCCCATCTAGGAGTGGCACTGCAGTGTCAAGACAGGATGGCACTTCAAAAAAATTGTCCCCAAACAGCACATGATGCAAAGAAAAAAAGAGGCGCACCACAGGTATAGAATGTAGATGGATATTATACTTAATGACGACACAGAGGTAGGCACAGCAGTGGCCTTCTGTATCGTACTGCTATATATAGTATACTGGTGGTCACTGTGTCAGCAAACTGCAAAACTAAAATGCACCACAGGTATAGAATGTAGATGGATAGTATACTTAATGACGACACAGAGGTAGGCACAGCAGTGGCCTTCCGTATCGTACTGCTATATATAGTATACTGGTGGTCACTGTGTCAGCAAACTGCAAAACTAAAATGCACCACAGGTATAGAATGTAGATGGATAGTATACTTAATGACGACACAGAGGTAGGCACAGCAGTGGCCTTCCGTATCGTACTGCTATATATAGTATACTGGTGGTCACTGTGTCAGCAAACTGCAAAACTAAAATGCACCACAGGTATAGAATGTAGATGGATAGTATACTTAATGATGACACAGAGGTAGGCACAGCAGTGGCCTTCCGTATCGTACTGCTATATATAGTATACTGGTGGTCACTGGTCAGCAAAACTCTGCACTGTACTCCTCCTATATAATATTAATTATACTGGTGGTCCCCAGTCCCCACAATAAAGCAGCACACTGAGCACAGATATGGAGTGTTTTTCAGGCAGACAACGTATACTGGTGGTCACTGTCAGCAAAACTCTGCACTGTACTCCTGCTATATAATACAGCTGCTCCCCAGTCCCTACAATTAAGCAGTGTGAGCACAGATATATTATGCAGCACACTGTGAGCACAGATATGAAGCGTTTTTTTCAGGCAGAGAACGGATAAAACTGGTGGTCACTTATCAGCAAAACTCTGCACTGTACTCCTCCTAACAGCTGCTCCCCAGTCCTCCCCACAATTAAACAATAAAGCAATCAACTTCAACAATAAACGGAAGGACGCCAGCCACGTCCTCTCCCTATCTTCTCCAATGCACGAGTGAAAATGGCGGCGAGGCGCGGCTGCTTATATAGAATCCGAATCTCGCGAGAATCCGACAGCGGGATGATGACGTTCGGGTGCGCTCGGGTTAGCCGAACAAGGCAGGAAGGTTCGAACCTGCCTCGGACCCGTGTAAAATGGGTGAAGTTCGGGGGGGTTCGGTTTCCGAGAAACCGAACCCGCTCATCACTAGAAAATAAACGAATGCCATTACATTGGCCGAGTATCGGGAAATAGACGTACATTTGTAATGTCCGATGTGGTGCGATAATTTCCTGGGTGGCATTATCGGCTCACTTTACATCCCAGCCCATGTGTGCCTATGCCCACATACAAAAACATAAAATAAATATGAAATAAATAATAAATCAGTTTTCACTACTTTATTGAATGAAAAACTTTTTATGTACTTCCTTGATCCATTGTAGCTGAGAAAAAAAAGAACCTAAAAATCTTCATAAAATATGACCCATCCATACACTTTGAACTACATGCAGAATGATCTAAGCTGGAAATCCTTGTGACTAGTTTTCACAGCCTCAGAACCCAAACATTTGTTCACTCTGGGTGCTTTTTATTAAGATAAGGTGAAGGGGAATCCTGATTTTTCCTGTGTATAGTCATTATGCATTTGTTGTTCATAGCGAGTGGAAGATCTGTTTATTTACTGATTTTTTTTTCTTCAGATTTCCTCTTCCATTTGAACTACCACAGATCATATATTTTGTAATTTTATTTAATATAGTGGTATGTTTTGTTCCCTTTACTAAAATACAGTCTACTGTACATAAGGAGTCGCATAGTAGTTAGGATGCTGATCATAAATTAAAACTACAGATGTGCTTGTACCCTCTATTTTTGGTTTTGCCAAAAACACCATGGGGTATATGCAATTGCCGGCGAATCGCGGCAATTTTTCGCCCGTTTTTTAATTCGACACAATTCAACCATCGAATTCTGGCAGGTGGGTGCCAGAATTCAACATATTCAATAAAAAAACGGATTCGACAGTCCCGCTGTCGAAAAACGGCCGATTTGACGGATTTTGATTAGATTTTAAAAAATGTTAAAAAAACGGGGAAAAACTGTAAAAAACCCGAAAAAAAATTGCGTGGGCTCCCCCCTCCTAAGCATAACCAGCCTCGGGCTCTTCGAGCCGGTCCTGGTTCTAAAAATCCGGGGGAAAAACTGACAGGGGATCCCCCGTATTTTTAAAACCAGCACCGGGCTCTGCGCCTGGTGCTGGTGCAAAAAATACGGGGGACAAAAAGAGTATGGGTCCCCCGTATTTTTTACACCAACATCGTGCTCCACTAGCTGGGTAGATAATGCCACAGCCGGGGGTCACTTTTATACAGCGCCCTGCAGCCGTGGCATTTAATACGCAACTAGTCACCCCTGGCCGGGGTACCCTGGAGGAGTGGGGACCCCTTCAATCAAGGGTCCCCCCCTCCAGCCACCCAAGGGCCAGGGGTGAAGCCCGAGGCTGTCCCCCCCATCCAAGGGCTGCGGATGGGGGGCTGATAGCCTTTGGAAAAATGAAAGAATATTGTTTTTTCCAGTAGTACTAAAAGTCCCAGCAAGCCTCCCCCACAAGCTGGTACTTGGAGAACCACAAGTACCAGCATGCGGGAGAAAAACGGGCCCGCTGGTACCTGTAGTTCTACTGGGAAAAAAATACCCAAATTAAAACAGGACACAGACACCGTGAAAGTAAAAGTTTATTTCATACATGCACACCTACATTCACACATACTTACCTATGTTGACCCGCCGAATGCCACGTCTCCAATGTCGCCGACGATCCGGGGTACCTGTGAATAAAATTATACTCACCTGATCCAGTGTCCTATGGTCTTTTATTATAATCCACGTACTTGGCAAAAAAAAAAAACGAACACCCGGACCAGGCGGACTGAAAAGGGACCCATGTTTACACATGGGACCCCTTTCCCCGAATGCTGAGACCCCCCGTGACTCCTGTCACAGAAAGGTCCCTTCAGCCAATCAGGAAGCGCCACTTCGTGGCACTCACCTGATTGGCTCTGCGCGTCTAAGCTCAGACGCGCATTGCACAGCCCCCTCCATTACTTTCAATGGTGGGAACTTTGCGGTCAGCGGTGAGGTCACCCGCGGTCAGCGGCTGACCACGGGTAACCCCACCGCTGACCGCAAAGTTCCCACCATTGAAACTAATGGAGGGAGCTGTGCGATGCGCTGTCTGCCAGCTCAGACGCGCATACAGCCAATCAGGAGAGTGCCAAGAAGTGGCGCTTCCTGATTGGCTGAAGGGACCTTTCTGTGACAGGAGTCACGGGGGGTCTCTGCATTCGGGGAAAGGGGTCCCATGTGTAAACATGGGACCCCTTTCAGTCTGTGTGGTCCGGGTATTCGTTTTTTTGTTTTACCAAGTACGTGGATTACAAATCACAGGAAACTGGATTGAGGTGAGTATAATTTTATTTTCAGGTACATCGTGGATTCTACTTGGACAAGTGGACAGAGGTCGGCGTGTGAACATAGGTAAGTATGTGTGTGTCGACATGTGTGAAATAAAGTTTTACTCTCACGGTGTGCGTGTCCTGTTTTTATTTGGGTATTTTTTTCCCAGTAGAACTACAGGTACCAGCGGGTCCGTTTTTCTCCCGCATGCTGGTACTTGTGGTTCTCCAAGTACAAGCTTGCAGGGGAGGCTTGCTGGGACTTGTAGTACTACTGGAAAAAACAATATTCTTTCATTTTTCCAAAGACTATCAGCCCCCCATCCGCAGCCCTTGGATGGGGGGGACAGCCTCGGGCTTCACCCCTGGCCCTTGGGTGGCTGGAGGGGGGGGTCCCCTTGATTGAAGGGGTCCCCACTCCTCCAGGGTACCCCGGCCAGGGGTGACTAGTTGCGTATTTAATGCCACGGCCGCAGGGCGCTGTATAAAAGTGACCCCCGGCTGTGGCATTATCTACCCAGCTAGTGGAGCCCGATGTTGGTGTAAAAAATACGGGGGACCCATACGCTTTTTGTCCCCCACATTTTTAGCACCAGCACCAGGTGCAGAGCCCGGTGCTGGTTTTAAAAATACGGGGGATCCCATGTCAGTTTTTCCCCCAGATTTTTAGAACCAGGACCGGCTCGAAGAACCCGAGGATGGTTATGCTTAGGAGGGGGGACCCCACGCATTTTTCCCCCCAGATTTTTACCATTCCATAAAAAAAAAAATATTTTTAAAAATATATAAATAATACTTGTGCCTCCAAAATAGACAAACCAAGTACCTAATCCCTTCTAATATAAATAGATATGCTATTACCAATTAAAAAAACATAAAAAAAAACATGTTTTTAAATTTTTTTATTAGATTCCGCCAGCAAAGTGTGGCGGATTGAAAATGACGAATTTACTGTCTAAAAGCACTGTTGTCGAATTTACAATCTTCAATTGAATATACTATTGTCGAATTGCCGCATTTGTACCATTGCAGAAATGTCGAATTTGACAAATGTCGAATTTCAAAAAGTCGAATTTGGAAAGTCCGTTTTTTTTGGCGAAAAGTACTGAATTGCATTGTCGGGAAAATTGGCGAAAATGTCCCGTTTTTCGACATTTTCGGGAATTCGACCGCAATTGCATATACCCCCATGTGTTTTGTTTTTGTTTTTCAGTTTTGGCAAACTAATCTCAAAAGATACGGATTTGGTTTTGTATTTCTTGAATATTTATAAAAACAGCTAAAATAATGTAATTTGGACCTATTTTTGTTCATACAGTATCAATAACATTAATTTCCAGTAATTTCCAGTCAATTTTAACCACACTCTCCTGTGGGAAGTGGCACCTGAAATCATGAGGGAGGGACTTAAAACAATCCAAAACCCATGATTTGGTTCTTAAATACTGTACCAGGTCCGAATGAGGAAAGCTCCATATCGGGATTCAGTTTAACTCGGATCCCCTAATTTCGGTTGAGTTCGGATTTCTAAAAAAACTTGGGAGTCTTGCTGAAGACCCCAACATTACTGTAGACACTAACAACTACTGTACATTGCAAGGCTAACTGAGCAGGGACTGTGCTTGCACAATTCTGTATAGAGGGGGTCATTCCGAGTTGATTGCTCGCTAGCTATTTATTGCAGTGCTGCGACCAGATAGTCACCGCCTATAGGGGAGTGTATTTTTGCTTTGCAAGTGTGCGATCACATGTGCAGCCGAGCACTATCAAAAAGTTTTGTGCAGTTTCTGCAAAGTTTTGTGCAGTTTTCATTTTTCGGGTTTTGTGTTTTGGTTTTGGATTCGGTTCCGCGGCCGTGTTTTGGATTCGGACGCGCTTTGGCAAAACCTCCCTGAAAATTTTTTGTCGGATTCGGGTGTGTTTTGGATTCGTTTCTTTTTTTTACAAAAAACCCTCAAAAACAGCTTAAATCATCGAATTTGGGGGTCATTTTGATCCCATAGTTTTATTAACCTCAATAACCATAATTTCCACTCATTTTCAGTCTATTCTGAACACCTCACAGCTCACAATATTATTTTTAGTCCTAAAATTTGCACCGAGGTCGCTGGATGGCTAAGCTAAGCGACCCAAGTGGCACTGCAGTGTCAGGCAGGATGGCACTTCAAAAAAATTGTCCCCAAACAGCACATGATGCAAAGAAAAAAATAGGCGCACCAAGGTCGCTGTGTGACTAAGCTAAGCGACACAAGTGGCCGACACAAACACCTGGCCCATCTAGGAGTGGCACTGCAGAGTCAGGCAGGATGGCACTTCAAAAAAATTGTCCCCAAACAGCACATGATGCAAAGAAAAAAATAGGCGCACCAAGGTCGCTGTGTGACTAAGCTAAGCGACCCAAGTGGCCGACACAAACACCTGGCCCATCTAGGAGTGGAACTGCAGTGTCAGGCAGGATGGCACTTCAAAAAAATTGTCCCCAAACAGCACATGATGCAAAGAAAAAAAGTGGCGCACCAAGGTCGCTGTGTGACTAAGCTAAGCGACCCAAGTGGCCGACACAAACACCTGGCCCATCTAGGAGTGGCACTGCAGTGTCAGGCAGGATGGTACTTCAAAAAAATTGTCCCCAAACAGCACATGATGCAAAGAAAAAAAGAGGCGCACCAAGGTCGCTGTGTGACTAAGCTAAGCGACACAAGTGGCCGACACAAACACCTGGCCCATCTAGGAGTGGCACTGCAGTGTCAGGCAGGATGGCACTTCAAAAAAATTGTCCCCAAACAGCACATGATGCAAAGAAAAATGAAAGAAAAAAGAGGTGCAAGATGGAATTGTCCTTGGGCCCTCCCACCCACCCTTATGTTGTATAAACAGGACATGCACACTTTAACGAACCCATCATTTCAGCGACAGGGTCTGCCACACGACTGTGACTGAAATGACTGGTTGGTTTGGGCCCCCACCAAAAAAAGAAGCAATAAATCTCTCCTTGCACAAACTGGCTCTACAGAGGCAAGATGTCCACCTCATCATCATCCTCCGATTCCTCACCCCTTTCACTGTGTACATCCCCCTCCTCACAGATTATTAATTCATCCCCACTGGAACCCACCATCTGAGGTCCCTGTGTACTTTCTGGAGGCAATTGCTGCTGGTGAATGTCTCCACGGAGGAATTGATTATAATTCATTTTGATGAACATCATCTTCTCCACATTTTCTGGAAGTAACCTTGTACGCCGATTGCTGACAAGGTGAGCGGCTGCACTAAACACTCTTTCGGAGTACACACTGGAGGGAGGGCAACTTAGGTAGAATAAAGCCAGTTTGTGCAAGGGCCTCCAAATTGCCTCTTTTTCCTGCCAGTATACGTACGGACTGTCTGACGTGCCTACTTGGATGTGGTCACTCATATAATCCTCCACCATTCTTTCAATGGTGAGAGAATCATATGCAGTGACAGTAGACGACATGTCAGTAATCGTTGGCAGGTCCTTCAGTCCGGACCAGATGTCAGCACTCGCTCCAGACTGCCCTGCATCACCGCCAGCGGGTGGGCTCGGAATTCTTAGCCTTTTCCTCGCACCCCCAGTTGCGGGAGAATGTGAAGGAGGAGATGTTGACGGGTCACGTTCCGCTTGACTTGACAATTTTCTCACCAGCAGGTCTTTGAACCTCTGCAGACTTGTGTCTGCCGGAAAGAGAGATACAACGTAGGTTTTAAATCTAGGATCGAGCATGGTGGCCAAAATGTAGTGCTCTGATTTCAACAGATTGACCACCCGTGAATCCTGATTAAGCGAATTAAGGGCTCCATCCACAAGTCCCACATGCCTAGCGGAATCGCTCTGTTTTAGCTTCTCCTTCAATGTCTCCAGATTCTTCTGCAAAAGCCAGATGAGGGTAATGACCTGACTCAGGCTGGCAGTGTCTGAACTGACTTCACGTGTGGCAAGTTCAAAGGGTTGCAGAACCTTGCACAACGTTGAAATCATTCTCCACTGCGCTTGAGTCAGGTGCATTCCCCCTCCTTTGCCTATATCGTGGGCAGATGTATAGGCTTGAATGGCCTTTTGCTGCTCCTCCATCCTCTGAATCATATAGAGGGTTGAATTCCACCTCGTTACCACCTCTTGCTTCAGATGATGGCAGGGCAGGTTCAGGAATGTTTGGTGGTGCTCCAGTCTTCGGCACGCGGTGGCTGAATGCCGAAAGTGGCCCGCAATTCTTCGGGCCACCGACAGCATCTCTTACACGCACCTGTCATTTTTTAAATAATTCTGCACCACCAAATTCAATGTATGTGCAAAACATGGGACGTGCTGGAATTTGCCCACATGTAATGCACGCACAATATTGCTGGCGTTGTCCGATGTCACAAATCCCCAGGAGAGTCCAATTGGGGTAAGCCATTCTGCGATGATCTTCCTCAGTTTCCGTAAGAGGTTGTCAGCTGTGTGCCTCTTCTGGAAAGCGGTGATACAAAGCGTAGCCTGCCTAGTAACGAGTTGGCGTTTGCGAGATGCTGCTACTGGTGGCGCCGCTGCTGTTCTTGCTGCAGGAGGCAATACATCTACCCAGTGGGCTGTCACAGTCATATAGTCCTGAGTCTGCCCTGCTCCACTTGTCTACATGTCCATGGTTAAGTGGACATTGGGTACAACTGCATTTTTTAGGACACTGGTGACTCTTTTTCTGAGGTCTGTGTACATTTTCGGTATCGCCTGCCTAGAGAAATGTAACCTAGATGGTATTTTGTACCGGGGACACAGTACCTCAATCAAGTCCCTAGTTGCCTCTGAATTAACGGTGGACACCGGAACCACGTTTCTCACCGCCCAGGCTGCCAAGGCCTGAGTTATCTGCTTTGCAGCAGGATGACTGCTGTGATATTTCATCTTTCTCGCAAAGCACTGTTGGACAGTCAATTGCTTACTGGAAGTAGTACAAGTGGTCTTCCGACTTCCCCTATGGGATGACGATCGACTCCCAGCAGCAACAACAGCAGCGCCAGCAGCAGTAGGCGTTAAACTCAAGGATGCATCGGAGGAATCCCAGGCAGGAGAGGACTCGTCAGACTTGACAGTGACATGGCCTGCAGGACTATTGGCTTTCCTGGGTAAGGAGGAAATTGACACTGAGGGAGTTGGTGGAGTGGTTTGCAGGAGCTTGGTTACAAGAGGAAGGGATTTAGTTGTCAGTGGACTCCTTCCGCTGTCACCCAAAGTTTTTGAACTTGTCACTGACTTCTGATGAATGCGGTCCAGGTGACGTATAAGGGAGGATGTTCCTAGGTGGTTAACGTCCTTGCCCCTACTTATTACAGCTTGACAAAGGCAACACATGGCTTGACACCTGTTGTCCGCATTTGTGTTGAAATAATTCCACACCGAAGAGCTGATTTTTTTTTGTATTTTGACCAGGCATGTCAATGGCCATATTCGTACCACGAACAACAGGTGTCTCCCCAGGTGCCTGACTTAAACAAACCACCTCACCATCAGAATCCTACTTGTCAATTTACTCCCCAGCGCCAGCAACACCCATATCCTCATCCTGGTGTACCTCAACAGTGACATCTTCAATTTGACTATCAGGAACTGGACTGCGGGTGCTCCTTCCAGCACTTGGGGGGGGCGTGCAAATGGTGGAAGGCGCAAGCTCTTCCCGTCCAGTGTTGGGAAGGTCAGGCATCGCAACCGACACAATTGGACTCTCCTTGGGGATTTGTGATTTAGAAGAGCGCACAGTTCTTTGCTGTGCTTTTGCCAGCTTAAGTCTTTTCATTTTTCTAGCGAGAGGATGAGTGCTTCCATCCTCATGTGAATCTGAGCCACTAGCCATGAACATAGGCCAGGGCCTCAGCCGTTCCTTGCCACTCCGTGTCGTAAATGGCATATTGGCAAGTTTACGCTTCTCATCAGACGCTTTCAATTTTGATTTTTGGGTCATTTTACTGAACTTTTGTTTTTGGGATTTTACATGCTTTCTACTATGACATTGGGCATCGGCCTTGGCATTTCATCGTCTCGGCCATGACTAGTGGCAGCAGCTTCAGCACGAGGTGGAAGTGGATCTTGATCTTTCCCTATTTTAACCTATTTTAACCTCCACATTTTTGTTCTCCATTTTTTAATGTGTGGAATTATATGCCAGTATCAATAGCAATGGCCTACTACTATATATACTGTGCACAACTGAAATGCACCACAGGTATGGATGGATAGTATACTTGACGACACAGAGGTAGGTAGAGCAGTGGCCTACTGTACCGTACTGCTATATATTATATACTGGTGGTCAGCAAACTGTGCAAAAATGAAATGCACCACAGGTATGGATGGATAGTATACTTGACGACACAGAGGTAGGTACAGCAGCGGCCTACTGTACCGTACTGCTATATATATTATATACTGGTGGTCAGCAAACTGTGCAAAAATGAAATGCACCACAGGTATGGATGGATAGTATACTTGACGACACAGAGGTAGGTACAGCAGTGGCCTACTGTACCGTACTGCTATATATATTATATACTGGTGGTCAGCAAACTGTGCAAAACTGAAATGCACCACAGGTATGGATGGATAGTATACTTGACAACACAGAGGTAGGTAGAGCAGTGGCCTACTGTACCGTACTGCTATATATTATATACTGGTGGTCAGCAAACTGTGCAAAACTGAAATGCACCACAGGTATGGATGGATAGTATACTTGACGACACAGAGGTAGGTACAGCAGTAGCCTACTGTACCATACTGCTATATATATTATATACTGGTGGTCAGCAAACTGTGCAAAACTGAAATCCACCACAGGTATGGATGGATAGTATACTTGACGACACAGAGGTAGGTACAGCAGTGGCATACTGTACCGTACTGCTATATATATTATATACTGGTGGTCAGCAAACTGTGCAAAACTGAAATGCACCACAGATATGGATGGATAGTATACTTGACGACACAGAGGTAGGTACAGCAGTGGCCTTCTGTACCGTACTCCTATTTATTATATACTGGTGGTCAGCAAAATTATGCACTGTACTCCTACTATATACTACAATGCAGCACAGATATGGAGTGTTTTTCAGGCATACAACGTATACTGGTGGTCACTGGTCAGCAAAACTCTGCACTGTACTCCTCCTATATAATATACTGGTTGTCCCCAGTGCCCACAATAAAGCAGTGTGAGCACAGATATATGCAGCACACTGAGCACAGATATGGAGTGTTTTTCAGGCAGACAACGTATACTGGTGGTCACTGTCAGCAAAACTCTGCACTGTACTCCTCCTATATAATACAGCTGCTCCCCAGTCCCCACAATTAAGCAGTGTGAGCACAGATACATGCAGCACACTGAGCACAGATAAGGAGCGTTTTTTTTCAGGCAGACAACGTATACTGGTGGTCACTGTCAGCAAAACTCTGCACTGTACTCCTCCTATATAATACAGCTGCTCCCCAGTCCCCACAATTAGGCAGTGTGAGCACAGATATATGCAGCACACTGAGCACAGATAAGGAGCGTTTTTTTCAGGCAGAGAACGGATAAAACTGGTGGTCACTGATCAGCAAAACTCTGCACTGTACTCCTCCTATATTATACAGCTGCTCCCCAGTCCTCCCCACAATTAAGCAATAAAGCACAATCAAGTTCAACAATAAACGGAGAGGACGCCAGCCACGTCCTCTCCCTAACATTTCCAATGCACGAGTGAAAATGGCGGCGACGCGCGGCTGCTTATATAGAATCCGAATCTCGCGAGAATCCGACAGCGGGATGATGACGTTCAGGCGCGCTCGGGTTAACCGAGCCATACGGGAGAATCCGAGTATGCCTCGGACCCGTGTAAAATGGGTGAAGTTCGGGGGGGTTCGGTTTCCGAGGAACCGAACCCACTCATCACTAGTTTCTGAGTAGCTCACAACTTACTCAGCCGCTGCGATCACTTCAGCCTGTCTGGTCCCGGAATTGACGTCAGACACCCGCCCTGCAAATGCTTGGACACTTCTGCGTTTTTCCAACCACTCCCAGAAAACGGTCAGTTGACATCCACTAATGCTCTCTTCCTGTCAATCTCCTTGCAATTGGATGTGTGAGTGGATTCTTTGTAAAATCCATCGCTCAGCAACGATCTGCTTTGTACCCGTATGACGCGCCTGTGCATTGCGGTGCATACGCATGTGCAGTTCTGACCTGATCGCAGCACAGCAAAAAATCCTAGCATGCGATCAGGTCGGAATGACCCCCAGAGTGCTGTACATTATCATATAGTCTATGATTTTTACAGGAAAAGACAGAATTCCATTCCATAAAACTACAGAAACATAAAAGTTGTTAAATTTCTTATGAGCAAAAGTAGATAAAATATAAGTAAGAACTAGCAGGTGTTCATGAGAGAGGAAAAGGCTATGGACTCTGGGCCTAATTTAGACCTGATTGCAGCAGCAAATTTGTTAGCTAATGGGCAAAACCATGGGGGTAATTCCAAGTTGATCGCAGCAGGAAATTTTTTAGCAGTTGGGCAAAACCATGTGCACTGCAGGGGAGGCAGATTTAACATGTGCAGAGAGAGTTAGATTTGGGTGTGGTGTGTTCAATCTGCAATCGAATTTGCAGTGTAAAAATAAAGCAGCCAGTATTTACCCTGCACAGAAATAAAATAACCCACCCAAATCTAACTCTCTCTGCACATGTTATATCTGCCTCCCCTGCAGTGCACATGGTTTTGCCCAACTGCTAAAAAATTTCCTGCTGCGATCAACTTGGAATTACCCCCCATGTGAATCGCAGGTGGAGCAGATATAACATTTGCAGAGAGAGATAGATTTGGGTGGGTTATATTGTTTCTGTACAGGGTTAATACTGGCTGCTTTATTTTTACCCTGCAATTTAGATTTCAGTTTGAACACACCCCACCAAATTCTAAAGGGCCATACACACTAGAAGACTAGACCAATGTGAAAGATGAACAATGTGGACGATTACCAATTTCCCTTGAACTTCCCAGAGCCCTGACAAACAAAATTGAGTGTACACACTAAGCAATTTTTCAAACAATTTAAAAAATGAAAGATATCTTTGGAATTGGCACCTTATTTACATATTTTAATGTTGGGGAGGCATTTCTGGGTGTGTGGGCAGGGCTGTAGAAGGGGGAACCAATTAAGTTTTTTTCACCCACTGCCCCACCAATTTCCACTGTGCCACCAACTTAATTAAAAAATCATTATAATGGGTTCAATATATATAAAATATATACAGACCAGAGTGCCCGGCCCTCCCATTAGTCTTACTGCGCCGGGTGCCTCCACAAATTATAATCACATAAAGTCCAAAGGTGCGGCACTCCTAGCGGCTTGAATAAAGGACAACAGCAGGGCATGCATGTAGACAATGTTTCAATGCCTTTATTGCGGCATAATAGACCTGATGACAATGCCGCAATAAAGGCATTGAAACGTTGTCTACACGCATGCCCTGCTGTTGTCCTTTATTCAAGCCGCTTGGAGTGCTGCACCTAGCTGAGCCGCTGACAGGAGCCGCTGACCGCTCAGCATCTCTGTCCACTGCCCCACCAATGAAGTTAAAAACCCACTGTGCCACCAACCCACTGTACCATCAACTTAATATAAAATTAATATATTACATATTTATAACTTCATTGGTGGGGCAGTGGATGGAGACGCTGAGCGGTCAGCGGCTCCTGTCAGCGACTCAGCTAGAATGAAGCCACTGGCTGGGAGGGAGCTGCTGGTGGGGAGGGAGCCGCTGCCGGGGAGGGAGCCACTGGAAGGTAGGTGAGCAATGTCACATTGTGCACATCGCTCATCGCGGCTCTGTACACACATGCCATGATGAGCGATGTCACAGGTGACATTGCTCATATTGAGCAGGCAACACAGCCAACCGCCGACTTCCAATCAATGAGCACGGCTGCTTGCATCGTTGATTGGAGGTCCATACACACTAGACGATGTGAACGATAGATCTTTGAAAAATATCTTCTAGTGTGTATGGCCCTTAACTCTCTCTGCACATGTTACATCTGCCCCCTGCAGTGCACATGGTTTTGCCCATTAGCTAACAAATTTGCTGCTGTGATCAGGTCTGAATTAGGTCCTCTGTTGCATGGACGCATACGTCATGAACATGTTTCCATTGTGGACAGATCTATACTTCCTCATTCCCTCATGTCTCATATGTAGAGTATCCGTACTGTGATGTGATAAGTGCATACTGTACTATTCCTAATCCTTCATGCTCAGAATAAATAAATCATTTTTAATTGTATGGTATACAAGTATGATACCTAATTTTGTTATTACAATACATTTTAAATAGAGATGTGTGTTGTGTTTGGTCTTGGATCTGGATCCCCGCTCTTGTTTTGGATCTGTATTGGCTTTGCTAATACCACCCTTTCGGGTTTTGGTTATGGATCTGGATGATTTTTGAAAAAAAAACCCACAAAAACAGCTAAAATCACAGAATTTGGGGGTAATTTTGAACCTACGGTATTATTAACCTCAATAACATTCATTTCCACTCATTTCCAGTCTATTCTAATCACCTCACAATATTGTTTCTAGGCCAAAAGGTTGCACCGAGGTAGCTGGATGACTAAGCTAAATGACACTAGTGGGTGGCACAAACATCTGGCCAATCTAGGAGTGGCACTGCAGTGGCAGACAGGATGGCAGTTTTCAAAACTAGGCACTAATTAGCACATAATGCAAAGAAAAAAAGAGGTGCAACAAGGTAGCTGGATGATTAAGCTAAGCAGCACAAGCGGGCGGCACAAACACCTGTCCCATCTAGGAGTGGCACTGCAGTGGCAGACATGATAGCAGTATTAAAAACTAGGCCCCAAAGAGCGCATAATGCAAAGAAAAAAAAAAGAAGTGCAAGATGGAATTGTCTTGGGTCCTCCCACCCACCCATATGTTGTTTAAACAGGACATGCACAGTTTAATAAACCAATCATTTCAGTGACAGGTGGTCCCCTGGAAAAAGCTTGCCAAGTTCTCCAAATCATAGCTAGCTACAAACATACAACCTCCATATTTGATGACTTTTCACATTATGAGACGAGGCAAGAGGAAGAGGACAGTGTCAAGAAGGTGATTAAAAATTAGAGAGGCACACGCAATCAGGAACAATACACAGGCTTTCACCCCCACTCCTATATTGGTGTGGAACAGAATGGACTTCAACCACACAAATATTTAACTATTAATTACCACATTACTGGACAAACTGAAAAACTAGGGGCCAAAGCCTCAAAAATTGTACCCTCTGCTCCATTTTCAGGGATTAAGATAATCTCTGATTTAATGCTGGGATGCAAATAAACAGGTATATACCACAGGATCTAGATTGGATATTTTCCCCTCCATGGATTCTGGAGACTTGTTTTGTGAAAATCTCATGGGTTTCTTTTTTTCCATTTTTGTTATTGCATTTTTATTTACATATTTTGTTGCAGATGCCTTATTTTTGTTTTTCACAGCTCCCAGTTACATGCATGTGAGCATACCTGTGTGTCTTGATTATTTTATTCATATTAAGTACTAAGCATGACTATGCAGTAAATAGTTTTGTTATTGAGCCCCTGCCCTAGTGGAGCTTATCACTCTACAGTCCAAACTCATTTCATACTATAAGTAGGACTGTGGGAGGAAGCAGTGCTAACCTCCGTGCCCACAGCATGCCTCAGCCTGGCAAGCTATCTTCCTGGCTGTAAACCACCATGAGACTCCATACTGGGCCTTATTCAGTAACTGCGCCTCACATGAGCTCCTGGCCCATCTAGTGCTGCAGTGCAATGGAAAGATGATGCAATGCAAGATCACTGAAACTCCGTTCTTCTTACACCGCAAGGTCTTGCAATAACCCTATGCAGCCCTTAGGAAAAGAAGATACCTGTACAACAAATGCGCATTTTTAAAATAAATAATCCCAAAATGTGGAACATCAATAATAAATCAAACTTAAGGTTGACTAATTGGAACCATTTATTTGAGTGAGTCCCTAACATGAAATAATTGAGAAGAACCTCTCTCTAATGCTCTGGCAGAAAACATCACGTTTACCTCTCCAGCAGTTGCTCTGGATTATGATTCAGTCTCTTGTGAGTCACACTGACTTTGGCTACAAATGTGGTCTCTCACCACTTTACTTAAAAACACTTTCCATTTCCATTTCCACCATTGCAGCTAGTTTTCACAAATCTGTTTGTGATGTTGAAGCTTGTTTCATATCTGCTCTAGGCTTTCATTTAAACCTAGGATCAAGTACAGCAGCACACCTGGATTTATACAGCATAGGCAGCACCCCTGGAATGATGTGATAGACCAAGAAAAGACATGCTAGATGGAATTATCCTTGGTTCCTCCCACCCACCCTTATGTTGTATAAACAGGACATGCTGTTATGGTTGTCAGTACCCAGATGACCAAAGTTACCTGTATGGAGAGAGACATGGGCAAAGTGATAATACAATAAGAAATGGTGACTTTATTGTCACAAAAGAACCTGGACACAAATAATAATTACTCAGAGTCCAAAGCAGGAGAGACGGCTGAATGCTGATGATGCGACTGATAGTCACTCAGAGTTCAAAGCAGGAGAGACGGCTGAACACAGATGATGCGGCTGAACGCCAGTGATGATAAATGAAACGTAGAGTGACTATTGAGCTGTGGAAGTGGTTAGTGAGTCTATATTATGGCTAGGGAGCCAGTATAATAGTTTGTAATCAAACAGTGTGGCAGTTCTGCCGATGTTGTGGCTAGTGAGCCGATCTAGTAGTAATTTTACGGATGGTGCGGCGATTGCACCGATGTTGTTCCTAGTGAGCCAGTATTGTAGTTTGTTGAAGATGCGGTGATTGCGCTGAAGTTGCAGCTAATGCCGATATTGTAATCCGTTAGTTGAAGGTGCGTCGATTGTGCCGATGTTGTGGCTAGTGAGCCAGTATTGTTGTTTGTTTGCAGGCGATGTAACGATTGCACCGCTGTTGTGACTAGTGAGCCGATATTGTAGTTTGCTTGTTGAAGGTGCAGTGATTGTGCCGATGTTGCGGCTAATGCCGATATTGTAATCAGTTAGTTGAAGTTTCGGCGATTGCGCCGATGTTGTGGCTAGTTAGCCAATATTGTTGTTTGTCTGCAGATGATGCGGCGATTGCGCCGTTGTTGTAGCTAGTGAGCTGATACTGTTGTTTGCTTGCTGAAGGTGCGACCGGAGGCCGGAATTGCAGGATCCAGATGACCGCCAGGCAGATCAGGAAGATGCAGGTACACAATCTGGAGAAAACGATGTGGAGCTCACTGCAGGTAAAGTCTATGGTTTTACCAACCTTCAGATGAAAAAGGTGGCACTCCAGCAGAGCTGACTACTGGAAGGATTCAGCAATAATCTCATTAAAACTTGCAAGCTGAAAAGCATCTGGAAAGTCTGTGTTTGGAGACAGTATAATCAGCTCTGAGCACAGGGCTGTCAGTGACTTAAATAAGGCAGGGCCCAATCAGACAGCTCCTGGAGAGTAATTCTAAATCAAAAGCATGTGTGTACCTGCTCTGTAGACAGACAGCTAATTACTTAGTGAACACATTATGTGAACACACAGGGAGGCAGGAAAGACCAGCTAATCTGTATGAAAACAGAACCATGTTCGAAGCTATAACCCATAGCACCAAATTACCGAGACCTGCCAGCAAACTGATCCGCTACCTGTGGATCCTAACACATGCACATTTAAACAATCCAATCATTTCAGCGACAGGGTTTGCCACATGACTGTGGCTGAAATGATTGGTTTGTTTGGGCCCCACCAAAAAAGAAGCAATTCATTTCTCCTTGCACAAACTGGCTCTACAGTGGCAAGATGTCATCCTCACCCTCAAATCCCCCCCCACCCACCTATTTTGCCCAGGCATGACAATGGGCTATTTCATCTCATTGCCAATAACTGTCTCCATTGGTGCCTTATTTAAACAAACCACATCACCATCAGAATCCTCATCATCAGCTTCCTCCGCAGCACCAGTTATACCCATATTCTTCTCATCCTGGTGTACTTCTACAGTGACATCCTCAATCTCAATATCAGCAACTGGACTGGCGGTGTTTCTCTCAGCACTTGCAGGGGGTGTGCAAATGGTGGTAGGGGCCTCCTCTTCCCATACAGTGTTGTGAAGGTCAGGCCTAGACATCGCAACCACAGACAGTGCCAGCACCCCTGTATTTTCACAACACCCCTGTAATTTTACAGCATACAAGACAAGGCCAGTGTGCATTGATTTTCACTGCACCCTAGAATTATTACAGCATACAAGACAGGGCCAGTGTCAGGGTCGGATTGGGCCACCAGGACACCATAACAGATTCTGATGGGCCGGGCCCATATCTTCCTCAGCCATGCCTATTCACACTCAGGCTGGGCTGGCTCACACTGCTTCCAGTACTTGTGGTTCATTAGAATGCAATACGGAAGTTAGGCTAGCAGGCACTTCCAGGTGCCGCTAGCCATGAAAAATGGTAAAGCAGTACTACCAATGGGGGACCTGGAGAAAGTTAACCAGCCCAGTAGCATCCTCTCTCAGGCCATGGCCAAAGGTCTCTTCAACTAACCCGGCCCAGAAGCAGCAGCATAGCGATGGTCGGAGTCGGGTTTACTATACCCGCCGCCACCCTAGCTTCTCATTGAACTGGCCAGAGTGGTTATTTTTAGTTATATTATTTGCATTATCATGATGTTATAAGGGTCAGGGCATCCCCGGACACAATGTATGGTTTGGGGACTGGAAAGGAGCAGGACGTACCCTGTTCTCAGGATGCCAGCTGATCAGGCAGCACTCACAGCCAGCCCTGGGACAATCTCTAATGCAAAGTCCTTCAGCCCTATAGCTGCCCAATGTCTGTCCATGATGATGGGCCTATTTATGTAATGCGGTGGCTACGAATGTAATGTGGTGGCTACCTAAATGTAATGGGGTGGCTACATATGTAATGTGGTGGCTATGTATTTAATGTGGTGCTATTTGTGTAATGAGGTGCTATACATGTAATGTGGTACTAGTCGTATAAAGTGGTGTTATAAGTGTAGTGTGGTGCTATAACTGTAATGTAGTGCTATTTGTGTTATGTGGTGCTATTTGTGTAATGCGATGAGCACTGTGCTATTCATGTAATGTGGTGCTATTTGTGTAATAATGTGGTGGCTATGTAGGTAATCAGGGGCGGATTGGCCACTGGGACAGATTCCACTGCGCTGGCTCCCTGTGTCTGTGTTTCACTACTTGTGTGTGCTCCCCCTCCCTGTACTGTACTGTGCTGTATGTAGTGTGTGCTCCCTCCCTGTACAGTGCTGTATGTAGTGTGTGCTCCCTCCCTGTACTGTGCTATATGTAGTGTGTGCTCCCCCTCCCTGTACTGTGCTGTATGTAGTGTATGCTCCCTCCCTGTACTGTGTTGTATGTAATGTGTGCTCCCTCCCTGTACTGTGCTGTATGTAGTGTGTGTGCTCCTCCTCCCTGTACTGTGCTGTATGTAGTGTGTGCTCCATCCCTGTACTGTGCTGTATGTAATGTGTGCTCCCTCCCTGTACTGTGCTGTATGTAGTGTGTGCTCCCCCTCCCTGTACTGTGCTGTATGTAGTGTGTGCTCCCTCCCTGTACTGTGCTGTATGTAGTGTGTGCTCCCCCTCCCTGTACTGTGCTGTATGTAGTGTGTGCTCCCCCTCCCTGTACTGTGCTGTATGTAGTGTGTGCTCGCTCCCTGTGCTGTGCTGTATGTTGTGTGTGCTCCCTCCCTGTACTGTGCTGTATGTAGTGTGTGCTCCCTCCCTGTACTGTACTGTATGTTGTGTGTGCTCCCTCCCTGTACCATGCTGTATGTAGTGTGTGCTCCCTCCCTGTACTGTGCTATATGTAGTGTATGCTCCCCCTCCCTGTACTGTGCTGTATGTAGTGGATGCACCCTCCCTGTTCTGTGTTGTATGTAATGTGTGCTGCCTCCCTGTACTGTGCTGTATGTAGTGTGTGCTCCCTCCCTGTACTGTGCTGTATGTAGTGTGTGCTCCCTCCCTGTACTGTGCTGTATGTAATGTGTGCTCCCTCCCTGTACTGTACTGTATGTTGTGTGTGCTCCCTCCCTGTACCATGCTGTATGTTGTGTGTGCTCCCTCCCTGTACTGTGCTATATGTAGTGTATGCTCCCCCTCCCTGTACTGTGCTGTATGTAGTGTATGCTACCTCCCTGTACTGTGTTGTATGTAATGTGTGCTCCCTCCCTGTACTGTGCTGTATGTAGTGTGTGCTCCCTCCCTGTACTGTGCTGTATGTAATGTGCACCCCCTCCCGGTTCTGTGCTGTATGTAGTGTGTGCTGCCCCTCCCTGTACTGTGCTGTATGTAGTGTGTGCTGCCCCTCCCTCTACTGTGCTGTATGTAGTGTGTGCTCCTTCCCGGTACTGTGCTGTATGTAGTGTGTACTCACCCTTCCTGTACTGTACTGTATGTAGTGTGTGCTCCCCCTCCCTGTACTGTGATGTATGCAGTGTGTGCACCCCCTCCCGGTACTGTGCTGTATGTAGTGTGTGCTCCCTTCCTGTACTGTGCTGTATATAGTGTGTGCTTCCTTCCTGTACTGTGCTGTATATAGTGTGTGCGCCCTTCCTGTAGTGTGCTGTATGTAGTGTGTACTTTGAAACATATAAGGTTAAAAAAGGGTTTGAGGAATGAAAAATCAATAAAACCAGAAGTAGATTAAAGCATGACAGCAGTGTCAGTAGATACTGAAAGTGGGCATATCAGTCACTGTATATTCATTGTAGCAGCATATGCATAAAGTCGCAGGTAAACATAAGCATAATGTAAAGCAAAGGAGGCCCCAACTGTGTGTATCTCAGAATTAGGACCTCTGAGGAGTGACCCCGCCCTCTTGACAGGTAACAGATTCCGTCCCAATTAGGGCTGCTTCCATACATTTCCCGGGCTGGTGTTCGATCCCAATCCGCCCCTGGCCAGTGTACATTGATTTTTACTTCACCCTAGAATAATTACAACATACAAGACAGGGCCAGTGCACATTGATTTTCACTGCACCCTAGAATTATTACAGCATACAAGACAGGGCCAGTGTACATTGATTTTCACTGCACAATAGAATAATTACAGGATACAAGACAGGGCCACCCCTGAATTTTTACAACATACAGGGCCAGTGTTATGTTATTTGAACAGCAACACTCCTATATTTTCCAGCATACAGCAGTGTGCTTTTATTTTTTAACAACTACACCCCTGAATTTTTACAACATGCAGGGTCAGCAGTACCCCTATATTTTAAAGCATACAGGAGCAGTGTGCTTTTAATTTTTAGCAACTGCACCCCTGAATTTTTATAGCATACAGGGACAGTGTAATATTATTTGAACAGCAACACCCCTATATTTTACAGCATACAGGACCAGTGTGCTTTTCATTTTTAACAACTGCATCCCTGAACTTTTTACAACATACAGGGGCAGTGTAATGTTATATGAACAGCAACACCCCTATATTTTACAGCATACAGGAGCAGTGTGCTTTTAATCTTTAACAACTGCACCCCTGAATTATTATAGCATACAGGGCCAGTGTAATGTTATTTGATCAGCAACACCCCAACATTTTACAGCATACAGGAGCAGTATGCTTTTAATTCTAAACAACTGCACCCCTGAATTTTTATAGCATACAGGGCCAGTGTAATGTTATTTGAACAGCAACACCGCTGTATTTTACAGCATACAGCAGTGTGCTCTTAATTTTTAACAACTGCACCCCTGAAGTTTTTCAACATACAGGGCCAGCAGCACCCCTATATTTTAAAGCATACAGAAGCAGTGTGTTTTTAATTTTTAACAACTGCACCCCTGAATTTTTTCAACATACAGGGCCAGCAGCACCCCTATATTTTCCAGCATACAGGAGGACAGTGCCTCTGCACCCTGTACAACACAATGACAGCCAGGACAGCAACACCCATGTACAGCTGCAGTACATGAAACACCAGTGGCAGCCAGGACAGCCAGGACAGCACCCCTAACACAGCACTGGTACACCACAGTGACTGCAGCAGCACCCCTACAGAGCACACACTAATCCCACCCGACACCACCACCAACAGAGAGAGACAGAGGTCTGTCTCCCTCACTCTCCAAGTCCGGAGTAAAAATGGCAGCGATGCGCGGCTCTTTATATGGGATCCAAAACCCACAAGAATCTGTCAGCGGGTTGATGACGTTTTGCCTTGTTCTGGTTTCTGGGTCTGGCAGGAAGTCCCAAACCGGACTCGGATCCGGGCTCAGTATGTGATGTTCGCGGAAACCGAACCTGCTCATCTCTACTTTTAAATTACTACTATGTGATTATTTTTTTCCAATTAGTTGTCTACAAAGATAACCAGTAACTTTATACGTTCAAAACTTAAAGATCCAACTGCCAATATGTACTGTACTAGATATATGACCCATCGTATGTGTCACTGTGTTCCTGGGAGCTACGGAACTTACAGACATGAACGTTTTCAGAGTCTATTAATCATTAGAGATAAATGTTCTACTCAGCATGATATTCAAATACCTTGCTGAGCAGGGGAAAATAATTACATTTGGAATTTCTCAACTACCAAATTTATTGTGTATTACTTCAAAAGAAATACAGGGACAGTATAATCTGGCCATACTTGCTATTGAGTATTGAATTGAAGTATGCACATGCACACACAAGCACAAACACACACACTCAGAAAAATGAAACCTAATTAATTATTTCAAAAAAAGCAGCTCTGGGTTTAACTCCTGGGTGGCTAGCACAGCATGCTTTCCCGTTTGAGATCGAGATGTAGCAGTGACCTTGTATCCTTTATTTCTTAAGCCTGCTGAGAGTTGGAGAGGATGTTCTCTACACAGAGAAGATAATAATTTCTTTCATTTGGGAAAGACATATTTAGGATTTTGGGAAAAAGCTAAATTGAAAAAGCAGATGCTGTGTAGTTCATAATATAATGTAGTTAGTTTTTCCCTAAGAATTTGATTGATAAAATTATTATAACTATTATTTATAAAGTTTTTAGCAGTTCCATCTCCAAAATAGCTGTACAAAGTGAATGTCCTGTACTGATGATCTGTTGATCAGTTTACTGTAAATTAACACATTATTATCTCTTATTTCTAAATTGCTGACATGTTATGTAACGCTGTATATAGAAATGATCATGTCTACATATATTTATGCTTTTTTATATATATATATATATATATATATATATATACACACACACTGTATATTTTATATATATATATATATATATATATATATAAATAACACGAATAGTCCTGCACTCGCATCAATGATGTTAGCAACAGTGCGGTGCTCCTAGTGGGGATCTCCCTAAACGGGTAGACCCACAGTATTTAGAAAGAGTACAACAATGTGGAGGTGCACTCGTCCAGTCAAAAAGTCTCCAGCAGCTTCAATTTTCACAATAACTTTATTTCAGTTGATATCAGGCTTATTGTGGTTGACGTTTCGATCCTCAATTTAGGATCTTTATCAAGACAAGCTTCCGTATACAAAATAATTTGAAAGCATCACATATTGATTACTACAAAAAACACAAACATAAAAATAAGTATACATACAGACAAAAACAAAAACATAAATTGACTACCAGGTCCCAAAAGCTTATAACAACAAAACTCAATTCACCCCCGTGAGGGTCAGATAGATCGGGACCACATCTCTGTCAGAGTTCACCGTGAATTGAAAACGACACCATGTGCGTGAAACACCATGGACTGAGTACGAATGTTCAAAACATGCAGTACAGTGCAACTACCTAACAACACCAGTGTGTCAATGAATAATAGTATCATGCACTTACTCAGAAAAAATCAATGTGTCGTTTTCAGACAATATAATGGCTGTATGGCTTAAAATTCAAATGCCAGGAGGAGATTCTGTAGTGATGAGTCAGAAAAAAAATAAAATATATATATATGTATATACATATATATACATACACATGCATATACATATAACCATATACATATGTATAGAAAGGCCACCAATGGGTATACCCAAACAGTAATACTCACATATGCAGTTACTTAAACTCTCAGTCATACAGCACATCAGACAACCGAGGTAATCACTGTTGAGACAGTACCATAAACTCATATAACAATCACATGAGAACCTGTGTGGATACTCTTCCAAGCCAGAAAGATCATTCAGTACTCACCTCAGAGAATCAAATCTAACCCACAAGACCTCTACAGCCACACCTCCAGAAAGCTAGTGTGATGACCTTATATACCCCATAGCCGGAAGTGTACTGTGTGCATAAAAAACGGGACCTACCCCATACTCAAAGGTGTTTCAATGAAGGTACCAAGCACACCCGAACATATGCAACATCCTAAATAGCCATATAAACCAGGGAGCGTATAGATTAGAGTGTCAAAAACACAACAAGCCAGTCAAACAGCTCGTCGCGGTATCCGTGGAACGCATTGCGTTCCAACTTCCGGAAACCGGAAGTTCAGTGCGCTCCAGTATCAACTCAAACGGAGGCTGTTTAGGCTCAAAAAAACTCACATACAGCGCTGACAAGCAGCGCAAAGCTAGCAACACTCACACCATAATAAGGTGAACATTCAAGACATGCGTGCCCCATAGACATGGGTGCATCATTCAGTATGCATTCCAGAGCCGGGATACCAAGGGTCACCAACATACCACTCGGCTACTAGAGAAAACTACACTCTGGGATAGTAATAAATGAAAAAATAATAAAAGAAATGAAAAGACGATCATGTGTAAAACGTGCTAATAGACTTATAGATGCTGCACATTGTCACATACAAACTAACAGTTGATACTGAGACCATATAAGATCTAATCATACTCAAGGTGACTGTGGTCAGAGATGGATACTACCAATTGATAATAAATATTTGGGACCTAGAAGTCAAAGAGTACAGACAAAAAAATTAATTAAGAAAAACACACAAAAAAATATATATAATTTATATAAAATATAAGGCAAAGCACAATATATTCAACATAAACTTCTAATGTTAATTGTACATAAGTGGGACACCTATCTGTCCTACTAATCTATCAGAAGATATATATGTGTTAGATACATAATCATTGGTTTTATTTAAATATAACCTGTGCTGTGCCACCAGTGGCTAAAAAATATATACATGGTCAGTATAATACACCAAATTATCTCCAGATACCAGAACATCACCCCTTAATTCAGTCATTACAAATGAATCACTCGTAGGGATATAATTCATAGGAAAGTGTTCATGGCCGAATGCTCATTTAAGCCTTTGGGAGAGACTGTATTCAGGTGCGAGATCCAGAAACTCTCATGTATATGCAAAGCTAGAGTGCGGTCCCCCCCATAAGGTAGAGGTGGAACCCAGTCAATTAACCTACATTTCAAGTTCGCAACTTGATGTCCTCTTTGTAGGTAATGTCGAGCTACAGGCTTATCAGTAGTACCTGTTTGGATTGCCGTTCTAATAGACAAACAATGGTTTGCCATTCGTTCTCTAAAACAACGGGTAGTGAGTCCTACATAACACAGTCCACAAGGACATATAAGGGTATAAACCACAAAATCGAGCTTGCAATGTAGATGAAACCTGATTTTTATGTTCCTACCAGAGTGTGGATGTGGAATTGTAGGACCAGTGAGTATCTACAGGTGGTGCACTTTCCACATGAAAAACATCCCGGTTTACTACTAATAATCTGGAGGAAGTACAATTTGGTCTCAGGTACCAACGTCGGCCTCATCAACATCTGTCTTAAATTGGGTCCTCACTTATACGCCATCATAGGTGGATCCATATGCGTAAAGGGTAACCCCTGGTCGGACTTTAGAATGGGCCAGTGTTTACGCAATGTTTTTCTCGTGAAATGTGCATAGTTATCAAACTTAGTCGTGAAAACCATGCGGTTATCTTTGGCGGCAACCCTCGGTACATTACTACTAAAAATATTTCTAGCTTTGCGTAAACAATTACTGATCACCTTAGATGAGTAACCCCTTTCTCTAAACCTCAGCTTCATTTCATCCAACTGTTATCCCTTATTAATCCATCATTGTTAATACGCATTACTCGCAAAAATTGCGAGATGGGTAAGTTGTCCTTTAACGAGGGAGGATGGAAGTTGCTAGTCAGTAAAGTGGTATTTCTATTGGTGGACTTTCTATATAATGATGTGACAAATACACCATCCTTGATGGATACCGTCACATCAAGAAAGTGAATCGAATGGTTCGAGCTTTCACACGTGAATTTAACAGGACTATTGAGTGTATTGATGTTACTAACCATCTCAATAAAGGATTCATGCGTGTCCTCCCAACTCAGGAAGACATCGTCTATGAATCATTTATAAAAATAAATTTTAGAGCCATATATGGGCAAGATGTGTGTCTCTTCAAAGCTGGACATATAAAGATTGGCATATGCGGGCGCCAGGTTCGAACCCATAGCAGTACCTGATTGTTGCAGGAAATACGAGTCTTTATATTTAAAATGGTTAAGGCCCAAAACGAGCTTGGTCAGTTCTAACACATATTCAGTGGGTACATTACCGACTGGATTTCTAGTAAGTACCTCCTTGATAGCTTCCAATCCATCACTGTGTGATATAATCATGTACAATGATTGTACATCCATGGTGGCCAGAAGGCAGTTACCACTGGGTACATCAATCGATCCCAATTGGTTAAGAAAATCACTAGTATCGCATATGTAGCTATGACATTTACTCACGTGTGGCTGTAATATAGAATCCACCCACCTGGCTATAGGTTGTAACAATGAGCCTTCGGCTGCGATTATTGGTCGCCCTGGTGGCTTGGTCAAAGTTTTGTGAATTTTTGGAAGTGTATAGATGGTAGAACATTTAGGCTCTTCTACACTCAAAAAATCAAAGGTGTCTTGATCAATCCAACAACAGTCCAATCCTCTCTTTAGACTCAGATAAATGGTCTTTTTAATCGAAGGAATAGGGTTGATCATGACCCTACAGTAAGTATTAGTGTCTACCAACTGGCGACAAATCTCCAAGTTGTAGTCCGTCCAATCTTGGACTACCATGGCACCCCCCTTGTCGGCAGGTCGTATTACAATAGAGGTGTCATCCCTCAATTTCTTAATTGCCGTTCTTTCACCAGGAGTAAGATTGTCGAAGAGGTGTGATGGCTTAAAGTGCTGCACATCGTTGTTGACTAGTCTGAGGAAAGTCTTCATGCTCGGATTGTGCGAAATAGGATCAAATTTGGAACTTTTTAAAAAAAGTTTCTTATCAGCAGGTTTGGACTGACCCGCAAAATGTTCCTTCAGTCTAAGGTTTCTCCCAAACCGATATTGATCGACGGTTCCCTGAAATGCTTGATGTGGAAACTTCGGAATAAAAGACAATCCTCTAGCAAGAAGACTTAATTCAGACTGGTCAAGTGTTCGTTTGGATAAATTAAATATTGAATCTAATTTTGCTTCCTGCGACCCCTTCTTTTTATAATGGCCGCCCCTCCTTGTGTGCGTTCGGTGTTTCGCGAGTCCCCGTGGGCCGGTGGAAGGCCTGTGGGTGCCGTGGCCGTATCTAAAAAATGAGAGGAATTGCCCCGATGTGTGTCAGATAAATCCGTATCTGAGGTGGATATGGATGAGGCAATCTCACGCGGAAAAAGGGCCTGTCTACGTTTCCTGTATATATATAACAGTTTTGGCACTATGCCAGTGTATATCACAGATAATATAAGATTATAGGTCGATGAGAATTATTTTACTCAGAAGGATGAGCCCAGGAAGATCCACTAGTAAGGACCGACCAAGCTCCTTGTTAAATTGATTTTAACCAATATAAAAACTGAATTTATATGTTAGCGCAGTTGGTATTTCTTGTTTTGTTCATATTTATGCCATTGGGGTGAACGACTATCGCCCCCTCCCTAACAGCAGCTTAGAAAACCAGCCCAGTTACAGCGCCTGTTGTTTTTGCCATTCATGGTAAAAATTACTTTTTCTAAGCTCCTTGTTAAAGTCCACACCAACTCCTCTTAATTCGCAATGTAATTAGAACAAAGAGCGCCTCCTAGTGCAATAATTGGAACAACACCACTTTTGTGCTACATAAAACTATGGGCCTAATTCAGAGCTGATAGCTGCAACGGCAGTGATCACTCCCTGAAGCCCATAGTGTTGTGTGCACGCGCACACAGTGAGATGCAAAAGCATCTCATTGGTGCTATCACCTCTGCCTGATTGACAGGCAGAAGCGGTCACTGGGTGGGAGGGGGCATGCCAGCAGCATTTAGACGCCATTGGGGAGGGTAACGTGTTCCGGACAATGCAGGTGTGTCTGGACCATTGCTGGGTACATCACATGTGGCCGCTGCACCCCAAAACATGTCGAGTAGCCGCCTGCCTCCTCAGCTAGGCTGTGTAGGCGGGGAGCTACTCGCCGGGTGCGAAAGCATTGCTGCCTTGCGATGAATTTGCACCTCTGCGGGGGAAGGGGGAGATAGGGCTTGGCATGCGGGGCGGTCTAGCCATGTGCTGGGCGTCCCCTCGCATGTCAGAGATTGTGATCGTAGATGTGCTATTTTCAGCACATCTATGATCAGCTCTGAATTTGGCCCTATGTGTGCACTCGTACCGTAGTGAAATTTTTCAAACACTTATCTCATATCTTTTGCTAGTCCACACAGGATCACCGACAGCATGAAGGGTTTTTCACAAGTTTTGAAAAATTTCTCTTTGGTATGCGTTCACACATAGGGCCTAATTTAGACCTGATAGCAGCAGCAAAATCTTTCTCTAATGGGCAAAACCATGTGCACTGCAGATGGGGCAGATATAACACAGTTCAATTTGGGTGGGCTATTTTGTTTCTGTGCAAAGTATATACTGGCTACTTTATTTTTATACTGCAATTTAGATTTCAGTTTGAACACACCCCACCCAAAACTCTCTCTGCACATGTTATATCTGCCCCACCTGCAAAGTTTGCGATCAGGTCTGAATTATGGCCATAGTTTTATTCAGCACAAAAGTGGTGTTGCTCCAATTATTGCACTAGGAGGCGCTCTTTGTACTTATTACATTGTGTATGTATGTATATATATATATATATATATATATATATATATATATATAGACAAACGATACTGGTGGCACTCAGAATGAAATAACAGACGACAACCAAACTGGTTCCAGTCGACGTTTCGGGGACTGCTCCCCTTTATCAAGACACAACCAGTACCAATGAAAACAACATGTATAAATACATAACAGTAACTCACCAAACACCAATTGCGCCATTGGTGTTTGGTGAGTTACTGTTATGTATTTATACATGTTGTTTTCATTGGTACTGGTTGTGTCTTGATAAAGGGGAGCAGTCCCTGAAACGTCGACTGGAACCAGTTTGGTTGTCGTCTGTTATTTCATTCTGAGTGCCACCAGTATCGTTTGTCTACATGCTCCATGGAGAGGTTGTGCACCAGACCAGCATACAGCTGATAAGCGTGAGTGCCGGACATTTGTTTGTTCTTTTATATATATATATATATATATATACCCCCTGATGGAGTCCTTTGATGAAACGCATTGGACATAGCTTGGAGGACGCTGGAAGTGGTGATGTCATCGTCCGTGTTCCGGGCGCGGGAGATCCGAGTACTCTAGCCACCGCTAATTGCTGAGACTGGCCCTGGATCGCGAGGCTGAACATTACTTTCTTTGAATGTACGTTAGCTTGTATGTTTTAGTAAAAATCATTAGACCTTTACTCATTGCGTGCGCCCGCCATGTGTATCTCTTACATATTGCAAATCTAAGCCCGTGGTTGGGCCGAATCAGAGGTGGTTGCAAGTACATTTAAAAACTGACATTGGAAACTGACTTTTATACTGCATCAGGACGTTTGCGCAATTAGATCTATTGTGTATATGTTATTGCCTATAAGTAATGTAGATCGGGCCTCTGGGCAAGGGAGCAAGACCACCAAACTGGGTACTTCCACTTTAAAGGAAGGTTTTCTGTTTTTGGTTTTAATTAATTTTTTAAATTATATTTCTTGGGAATATGTGTATGATCGAGGCAAGAGTCAACATAAGCCGAATGCATGTTTTTATTGTACAAAATAATTTTTGTTAACTTTTGTAAAAAAATATATACAGGCTGAGTATCCTATATCCAAATATTCCAAAACACTGAATTTTTTGAGTGAGACAGATAGTGAAACCTTTGTTTTCTGATGGCTCAATGTACACAAACTTTGTTTAATCCACAAAGTTATTAAAAATATTGTATTAAATAACCTTCAAACTGTGTGTATAAGGTGTATGTGAAACATAAAGGAATTGTGTGTATGTACACAAACTTAGTTTAATGCACAAAGTTATTAAAAATATTGGCTAAAATGACCTTCAGGCTGTGTGTTTAAGGTGTATATGAAACATAAATGAATTCTGTGCTTAGACTTGGGCCCCATCTCCATGATATCTCATTATGGTATGCAATTATTACAAAACATGGAAAAATCTGATATCCAAAATATTTCTGGTCCCAAGTATTTTGGAAATGGGATACTCAACCTGTATATATTTCTACTGCTAAAGTTAGAAACTGTTGATATCACTGCGAATACCGTATATGGTCAAGTAAAGTAATATGTTGTAACCCCACAAAAAAGTCCATCATTCTTCTCCATCCTTCAGATCCCTAGGTTTAAACTTTGAACTTGTGTAGCAAATTATTAAATTCTTCTGGGATGTAATTGTAAAAACATATTTAAAAAATACATGAAATGCACCCAGACTATTTGTAAAGCATTGTTAATGAGATGCCTTTTATTGAAACATTCTTTCTACACGGGTAACTACTGTAAACTGTTTCAAAAAGAACTTCTACATTTGGAAAGAAAAAGAAAACATACCAAAAATAGGCAGATAGGCTCCATAAAAGTGTTCACCACTTTAAGGGAAGAGGCTTCATTACAGAATAAATAAGAAATTATTATGACATTTTTCCCCCCATATTCTATGGGTTAAAGGGCCTAATACAGACCTGATTACAGCAGCAAATTTGTTGAAGTCAGAGGCGATTTCCCTTGAACACTCATGGGAGCTACCCGGGACTGGTTCCATACGATTCCATACATTTTGGTACATTTTGCATGCGATATATCTTATGTGATACCAGCCATGCCTGCGGGAACCGACATATCATAAGTGCAGCACTAGGGGAGCACTCTAGGGGAGCCAATCTGACCCTCACGGGAACGTGCATCAGATCGGATCGGAAACACATCCAAAATGACCGATTTCACCCGATTTATCAGCCCGAATGCCCTAAATTGGGTAAAATCGGGCATTATCGTTCTAGTGTATGGGGCCCTTTACATTTGGGTGGGGTGTGTTCAAACTGAAATCTAAATTGCAGTGTAAAAATCAAGCAGACAATATTTACCCTGCACAGAAATCTAACTCTCTCTGCACATGTTATATCCGCACATGGTTTTGCCCATAAGAGAACAAATTTTCTGCTGCGATCAAGTCTGAATTAGACCCAAAGTGCAGTAACACAGAAATTTACTAGAGATGCACGGCGGACACTTTTCGTGTTATGGGGTTCATTCCGACCCGTTCGCACACAGTGGTTCTTCGCTGTAGTGCGAACGGATCAGGACTGCGGCTGCATGGCGCCCACAATGCGCATGCGCATCATTGCCCAGCGACGGTCGTCACCGGGCAGCGACGCCGCAAGTGCAGAAATTGGTCGCAGCGGCAATTGCAGGAAGATTGACAGGCGGGAGGCGTCCCGGGGCATCAACTAACTGTTTCCAAGGCGTGGTGAGGTGAACGCTGGTGTGTCCAGGCGTTTGGAGGGCAGATGTCTGACGTCAATCCTGGGACCTTCTTCGCTGGATCCGTCGCACAGGGTAAGTAACTCTTGTGTGTGACTGCGGCTCTATCTGCATACGAAATGCATTACTAATGTGCGTCATTATGTGTATAAGGTGTACTACAGTACTTGGTGGCAAAACGTATAGAAAGGGCACTACTGTGTGGTCTAATGTGAATAAATAGCAATTTGGTGTGGTGTAATGTGAATAACGGGCACTACTGTGAGGAGTAACGTGGTACTACTGCGTGATGAATAAGAGACACTATTGCATGATATAATGTGAATAAAGTTGCAGTCAGTGCTTAAAGTGGTCCTAGAGAGGTGGTGGAACTCACCCCCCCTTGTCCTATCCTTGGTTGCCACACCCCCGACCCCTCCCACCTGGCAGATACCACACCCCCAACTCCTCCCACCTGTCAGATGCCACACACCCCTGCCCCTCCCCTTCAAGTATATCCATTGTTTTTGCATTTGATGTTGGACTTTAAATTATAAAGCCATACAGTATATGTTAATCAGCTGTTCTTTTATTTTTTAATTTTACAAATCACAAGATTTTTTTATCCTTAAAAGATATAATATAGAAAATCATTGTAATTTCACAAAATTTGTATTTACAAACACACCCATTGCAGCGTTACTAGAACATTTTTCTCATCAGTATATTTGATCCTGTGCTAAACAGGATCTTATGAACTTTTAATAGGTCACATTCTGGTGTTAGTGTATTTTTAATGTAATGATATAAAATAAAGGTTTAATGCAAATCACAATTAGTCTAATTACCAGGTGACAGAGTCCTCTTATGGTGGTCGTTGCCATTGCCAGTTGACAAAATCTTTTGATGGTGGTCGTTGCCATTGCCAGGTGATGGAGTCTTAATACAGTGGTCGTCTTTGGAAAGTTCACCCCGCAGAGGAAGTAGGGGATGAGTGGTCAGGCTGTTATGTTGGCACTGTGGATGGAGCTGAACATGAAGAGAATACTGTGTTTTATATAAACTTTTAAGGCTTGGTGGGGGAAGTTACACACAGAACACCACTAGTGATACTTACCACATTGAGTCTGTGATTCCCTGGTGACGAAGTCTTTTGATGGTGGTCATTGCCATTCCCAGGTGACTGAATCCTAACAAGGTGGTGGTCTTTGGAAGGTTCATCCTGCAGAGGAAGTAGGAGATGAGGGGTCAATTTGTTAAGTCTGGATTTTCCACAATTCTACGTAAGGAGTTTCAAAACCTTATGAGCTGAAAATGGAGAATATGGTATTTTAGAAAAACTTTTAAAGGAAGTTACACACAGAACACCACTAGTGATACTTACCACATTGAGTCTTTGATTCCCTGGAGACGAAGTCTTTTGATGGTGGTCGTTGCCATTGCCAGGTGACGGAGTCTTAATACAGTGGTCGTCTTTGGAAAGTTCACCCCACAGAGGAAGTAGGAGATGAGTGGTCAGGCTGTTATGTTGGCACTGTGGATGGAACTGAACATGAAGAGAATAGTGTGTTTTATATAAACTTTTAAAGCTTGGTGGGGGAAGTTACACACAGAACACCACTAGTGATACTTACCACATTGAGTCTGTGATTCCCTGGTGACGAAGTCTTTTGATGGTGGTCATTGCCATTCCCAGGTGACTGAATCCTAACAAGGTGGTGGTCTTTGGAAGGTTCATCCCGCAGAGGAAGTAGGAGATGAGGGGTCAATTTGTTAAGTCTGGATTTTCCACAATTCTACGTAAGGAGTTTCAAAACCTTATGAGCTGAAAATGGAGAATATGGTATTTTAGAAAAACTTTTAAAGGAAGTTACGCACAGAACACCACTAGTGATACTTACCACATTGAGTCTTTGATTCCCTGGAGACGAAGTCTTTTGATGGTGGTCGTTGCCATTGCCAGGTGACGGAGTCTTAATACAGTGGTCATCTTTGGAAAGTTCACCCCACAGAGGAAGTAGGAGATGAGTGGTCAGGCTGTTATGTTGGCACTGTGGATGGAGCTGAACATGAAGAGAATAGTGTGTTTTATATAAACTTTTAAAGCTTGGTGGGGGAAGTTACACACAGAACACCACTAGTGATACTTACCACATTGAGTCTGTGATTCCCTGGTGACGAAGTCTTTTGATGGTGGTCATTGCCATTCCCAGGTGACTGAATCCTAACAAGGTGGTGGTCTTTGGAAGGTTCATCCCGCAGAGGAAGTAGGAGATGAGGGGTCAATTTGTTAAGTCTGGATTTTCCACAATTCTACGTAAGGAGTTTCAAAACCTTATGAGCTGAAAATGGAGAATATGGTATTTTAGAAAAACTTTTAAAGGAAGTTACGCACAGAACACCACTAGTGATACTTACCACATTGAGTCTTTGATTCCCTGGAGACGAAGTCTTTTGATGGTGGTCGTTGCCATTGCCAGGTGACGGAGTCTTAATACAGTGGTCGTCTTTGGAAAGTTCACCCCGCAGAGGAAGTAGGAGATGAGTGGTCAGGCTGTTATGTTGGCACTGTGGATGGAGCTGAACATGAAGAGAATAGTGTGTTTTATATAAACTTTTAAAGCTTGGTGGGGGAAGTTACACACAGAACACCACTAGTGATACTTACCACATTGAGTCTGTGATTTCCTGGTGACGAAGTCTTTTGATGGTGGTCATTGCCATTCCCAGGTGACTGAATCCTAACAAGGTGGTGGTCTTTGGAAGGTTCATCCCGCAGAGGAAGTAGGAGATGAGGGGTCAATTTGTTAAGTCTGGATTTTCCACAATTCTACGTAAGGAGTTTCAAAACCTTATGAGCTGAAAATGGAGAATATGGTATTTTAGAAAAACTTTTAAAGGAAGTTACGCACAGAACACCACTAGTGATACTTACCACATTGAGTCTTTGATTCCCTGGAGACGAAGTCTTTTGATGGTGGTCGTTGCCATTGCCAGGTGACGGAGTCTTAATACAGTGGTCGTCTTTGGAAAGTTCACCCCACAGAGGAAGTAGGAGATGAGTGGTCAGGCTGTTATGTTGGCACTGTGGATGGAGCTGAACATGAAGAGAATAGTGTGTTTTATATAAACTTTAAAGCTTGGTGGGGGAAGTTACACACAGAACACCACTAGTGATACTTACCACATTGAGTCTGTGATTCCCTGGTGACGAAGTCTTTTGATGGTGGTCATTGCCATTCCCAGGTGACTGAGTCCTAACAAGGTGGTGGTCTTTGGAAGGTTCATCCCGCAGAGGAAGTAGGAGATGAGGTGTCAATTCGGGTTGCAGGGATTTGCCTGCCCCAGTGCTTTTATAACATTGTCCTGTTCCTAAAGGAGAGTAAACATTAGGGAGGATTGTACATGTCATACAATTACATATTATTTGAAAATAATAAAACCATGGCATCAGATCTACCCACAGAACCCTAAAATATTAATCTGATTCCCCTCATTAAATGCCCCTTAAATATGGATGGTATAAGAAAGGTGCCTTAGCCTCTTCTCTTAAACTGAGCAACCTGAAGACCAAGCCATTCTATATGAAGATACTGTATGGCAGCTATTGGTCCAGTCATTACACTGCCTAACCCTAATGGAAACAACCGCATTCAGGGGACCCTATAGCATGTAAAAGATGCACTTTAGTGAGTGAGATCAATGTATATAATGATTAGGACAAAGCAAGAATTAGCAATAATGTTTGACTCACCTATAACAAACGCCACAAGTGCTGGAAACTGGAGCTATCCTCTTTTCTCCGTCGTGTTAGGCAGACATCTTGAAGAGCACTTCGTCTGCCTTTTGCTAACCAAGATTTCACATAAGGCACTGGATTCCATAAGTGAAGTGGAGGACCACATATGCTAATCATCATAAGTTCTGCTAGGTGAGGAATGGAAAGAGAACTCCTTATCTTGGTAGCTATTATGTTCATCACACTGAAACCTCTTTCACATTCTGCATTGCTAACTGGCACCGTTTGTATGCAGTGGAGAAGTGGCAACAAATCTGATGGTACACTTTTGCCTCCGTTGTGTTTGAAGTCTCGGAAAGCCATCTTTGTTTTTCCAAAATTAATTTGGAAACGGTCACATAAGGTTTTCAACTCTTTTTCACCAAACTCCATTGGCAAGACATCAGGCCAGAAGTCTTTGTAAATAACTTTAACAACTTCGTAAAACTTTTTGTCTTCTGATGACAGACAGCGATTTTCAATATTAGATTTTAGGCTAGCATAAAACTGTCCACGTCTGATGGTTTTTACTTTCGAATTTTTAATAAGTTCTACTCCTTTGAAATGTCCTGTCGAGATAGATTCAGAAGCCTCATTTGAGAACATTCCTGTTACATTGTCAATGCGTGACTCAAAAACATGAACCTGCCTCACTAATAGCCTTTGAGCTTTTACTAAGTGAATATTTCGGTCTTGTAAAGCTAATGAAAGGTCACGAAGTTCTGACAGAGCATCACACATTAAGGCTAAATTCATAAGGAACTCCTCACTTTGCAATTGCCTACTCAATGAGTAAAACTTTGTGCTTTCTTTACCTTTGCATTGCACCTGTTCTTGAAAATGCTTGAACAACACAGGATATGAACGCCATATAGCATATACTGTTCTGAAACTTGAGGCAACCCATCTGGTATCAAGTACACGACCTATACTTAAAACAATGTCATGGAGTTCTGCTGAACACTTCTGTAACTCTCTCAAATTCTTTGGACAACGGCTGTATAGTGTATACAGACTATCTACAAAAGACTGAAAGTGAAATATCTCTGTGAGATCCTTCACTGTATCTGAAACAGCTAGCTCTAGGCGGTGGTTTAGGCAGTGCCAACTGATGAGGTTTGGAAACTCCTTACGTAGAATTGTGGCAACTCCAGACTTAGAACCAAGCATTACTGCTGCTCCGTCACTTCCAAAACCAATTAGAATTTCTGACAAAAGACTTTTTGATAAGCCATGTTTGCTCAGAGTGGCTAGTATGGAATCATAAATGCCCTGGGCTGTTGTACTTTCAAGCTCAACTAAATCAAGAAAAAAAGTTGTGGGTTGGCAATCTTCAGAACTTTCACCTGCCATTGCCACCATAATTGCTCGCACATATAAGATCAGTGTGGTTTTTTTAGAGACACTTGTGCTTTCATCAACTTGAATGCTGACTTTTGGTTTTAAGGTTACTATATTCTGAATGAGTCGCTTTCTCATTTCTGATGAAATATGAGTAACTATATCTGTGCATACAACGTTGCTCTGCAATATTTTTCCTAGATCACATCCATTGGCTTCCTGTAGGTCAATTAACTGTGGATGATCTGTGAATGGACGGTTATTTTTAGCAACATGGTAAGCAGTTCTGAAAACTCTTACAGTTGTTTGAATATGTTCGTTGTATTGTTGGGCAACTAACTGTGGTAAAACATTATTGTTTTTTTCCTGTAACATCTTAACTGCTGCCTCATGTGCTTTTGAATAACGGTGGTCATGAATTTTTTTACGCAGCGATAATTGCTGCTTTGATTTTGTGTCACCATACGGACCTACATTGCTTGTTGCCCATTCTACGGATAATGTTTTACTACATCCACGTAATGTTTCAGCCCCAGATCCTAGTGTCTGAACTCTAGCACAAATATCACACCCAATTTTTCCTTTGGATATTTTTAGCCAGGCATATTTATCTTTAAACTGGGATGCCTGTTCATCTGTCCAGCAGTCGGGTATGGAACTCTCATTTTCATCTCGTACTCTTTTCTTACGCTGTTCACAATCTGCATTTATCTGTTCAACACTTGGGTCTATGGTACTCCCACTCGCATCCTCTGAAGCACCATGATGGGACTCGTCACTGTCACTAATTTCAACACTTTCTATTTCGATGACTTCCTTATTTTTTGGCTTGAAATAACTTAGCAAATTTCTTTTCATTATGTATCTGTGAATTAGCTTGCGATTACTTATTATTCCAAAGACTGTCTTTATTGTACACAGGTCCTAGCCTGGGACAAAAATATATAGTTTTATTACCACTTTGTATATTACAATTACTTAAAAAAAAAAAAAAAAAAAACATTTCTTCAGGAGTGTGACTTACTGTGCTTCCATCCATAAACGGCAAGCAAATGGGCAGCGAGTTCCACTGTATGGAGATGCAAAGATCGGCAGGTGTGATGTCCTTTCTGTACACGGGTCCTATGAAAAAGAATAGACATTTTTACTACCACCTTGTACACTAATTGCACATTTAAAAAAAACAAAAAACAAAAAGGATCTTTAGGAGAGTGATTTACCGTGCTTCAGTCTGTGAACGGCAGGCAAATGGGTAGCGAGTTCCACTCTACGGTGACGCAAAGATCTGCTTCCATCCAACGGCAGGCAAATGGGCAGCGAGTTCCACTGTATGGAGATGCAAAGATCGGCAGGTGTGATGTCCTTTCTGTACACGGGTCCTATGAAAAAGAATAGACATTTTTACTACCACCTTGTACACTAATTGCACATTTAAAAAAAACAAAAAACAAAAAGGATCTTTAGGAGAGTGATTTACCGTGCTTCAGTCTGTGAACGGCAGGCAAATGGGTAGCGAGTTCCACTCTACGGTGACGCAAAGATCTGCTTCCATCCAACGGCAGGCAAATGGGCAGCGAGTTCCACTGTATGGAGATGCAAAGATCGGCAGGTGTGATGTCCTTTCTGTACACGGGTCCTATGAAAAAGAATAGACATTTTTACTACCACCTTGTACACTAATTGCACATTTAAAAAAAACAAAAAACAAAAAGGATCTTTAGGAGAGTGATTTACTGTGCTTCAGTCTGTGAACGGCAGGCAAATGGGTAGCGAGTTCCACTCTACGGTGACGCAAAGATCTGCTTCCATCCAACGGCAGGCAAATGGGCAGCGAGTTCCACTGTATGGAGATGCAAAGATCGGCAGGTGTGATGTCCTTTCTGTACACGGGTCCTATGAAAAAGAATAGACATTTTTACTACCACCTTGTACACTAATTGCACATTTAAAAAAAACAAAAAACAAAAAGGATCTTTAGGAGAGTGATTTACCGTGCTTCAGTCTGTGAACGGCAGGCAAATGGGTAGCGAGTTCCACTCTACGGTGACGCAAAGATCTGCTTCCATCCAACGGCAGGCAAATGGGCATCGAGTTCCACTGTATGGAGATGCAAAGATCGGCAGGTGTGATGTCCTTTCTGTACACGGGTCCTATGAAAAAGAATAGACATTTTTACTACCACCTTGTACACTAATTGCACATTTAAAAAAAACAAAAAACAAAAAGGATCTTTAGGAGAGTGATTTACCGTGCTTCAGTCTGTGAACGGCAGGCAAATGGGTAGCGAGTTCCACTCTACGGTGACGCAAAGATCTGCTTCCATCCAACGGCAGGCAAATGGGCAGCGAGTTCCACTGTATGGAGATGCAAAGATCGGCAGGTGTGATGTCCTTTCTGTACACGGGTCATATGAAAAAGAATATACATTTTTACTACCACCTTGTACACTAATTGCACATTTAAAAAAAACAAAAAACAAAAAGGATCTTTAGGAGAGTGATTTACCGTGCTTCAGTTTGTGAACGGCAGGCAAATGGGTAGCGAGTTCTACTCTACGGTGACGCAAAGATCTGCTTCCATCCAACGGCAGGCAAATGGGCAGCGAGTTCCACTGTATGGAGATGCAAAGATCGGCAGGTGTGATGTCCTTTCTGTACACGGGTCCTATGAAAAAGAATAGACATTTTTACTACCACCTTGTACACTAATTACACATTTAAAAAAAAAACAAAAAAAGGATCTTTAGGAGTGACTTACCGTGCTTAAGTCTGTGAACGGCAGGCAAATGGGTAGCGAGTTCCACTCTACGGTGACGCAAAGATCTGCTTCCATCCAACGGCAGGCAAATGGGCAGTCAGTTCCACTGTATGGAGAAGCAGAGATCACCTAATGTGATGTTTTTTATGGAAAAACTTACCTTTGTTATCTCTTTCTTCGAGGTCCATAAATATACAGTTTTATTACCACTTTGTACACTATAATTACAGATTTTAAAAAAATATCGAAGAGTGACATAAATCAAGAGTAAACAATTTGCTCATAGAAAAAACTAAGCCATAAGCACAAGAAAATATAGAGAAAATTGCATTTGCAATTCAGTGATAGTTAAATATAAAAAGCAGATATAAAATGAAAAAATAGAAAGTGGTCAATAATGCAAATTTGCTAAAGCAAATCTGCATTTTTTAATACATTGCAAAAATGCGTGCACCTAAAAACTGCAAGCTATTAGAATACATGTTTTGTGACACTGGCTGAGTACACATGACTTTTCTTCAATACACGACATAGAAGTGTATGAGAAAGTGGGTAAATTATACTGAACCCCTAAGAAGAAGCAATTGAGATACTGTTGCAGGACCATATGGTAGTATGTTAGTGGCCATAAAGAAAGTACTGGAGGTTATTAAAATGGTATTAAAAATGGTATTAAAAATATATTTTTTAATGTTGGAAATGACAACTAGAAAGTTTTTTATCAAGCAAATTAATAACCTTTTCAGCAATTTGCAGTACAGAAAAATGTTACTAAAGTGATTTTTCAGTGATTGCAGATTAATTCCATATCCCTTACACCAGGCATGCCCAAACTGCGGCTCTCCAGCTGTTGTGAAACTACATATCCCAGCATGCCCTGACACAGTTTTGCTGTCAGAGAATACTAAAGCTGTGTCAGGGCATGCTGGGATGTGTAGTTTCTTAACAGCTGGAGGGCCGCAGTTTGGACATGCCTGCCTTACACTATCCACGCTAGTATAAAATTCACCCCACATGCGCCTTAAACAAGACAAATGGAGGTGAGACAAGAGCTCTCTCTACCAGCAGGCAGCCTAAGCTTACACACACACACACACACACACACACACACACAGGGGTAAATTTACTAAGATGGAAGTTCTATTTAAGATGTGATGTTGCTCATAGCAACCAATCCGATTCTACTTCTCATTTATCTAGCACCTTCTAGAAGATAATATCTGAAATCTGATTGGTTGCTATGGGCAACATGCCATCTTAAATAGAACTCCCATCTTAGTAAATTTACCACATGCTCTGTTCCTGTGACCTCTCTACCAGCAGACAGCCCAATGCTTCTTTCACTCAGTGCCAGAAAGCCCCATTTATCAAACAATATTTATTTTTATTATTATCTTTTATTTATATGGCACAACAGGGGATCTGCAGCGCCCATTACAGGGTACATAAATGAGTAAAACAAGAAAAAAGCACTTTCAGTTTGAGACAATATAGGAAAACTACAAGGTATGGCCCTCATTCCGAGTTGTTCGCTCGGTATTTTTCATCGCATCGCAATGAAAATCCGCTTAGTACGCATGCGCAATGTTCGCACTGCGACTGCGCCAAGTAACTTTGCTATGTAGAAAGTAATTTTACTCACGGCTTTTTCATCGCTCCGGCGATCGTAATGTGATTGACAGGAAATGGGTGTTACTGGGCGGAAACACGGCGTTTCAGGGGCGTGTGGCTGAAAACGCTACCGTTTCCGGAAAAAACGCAGGAGTGGCCGGAGAAACGGTGGGAGTGCCTGGGCGAACGCTGGGTGTGTTTGTGACGTCAAACAGGAACGACAAGCACTGAACTGATCGCACAGGCAGAGTAAGTCTGGAGCTACTCTGAAACTGCTAAGTAGTTAGTAATCGCAATATTGCGAATACATCGGTCGCAATTTTAAGAAGCTAAGATTCACTCCCAGTAGGCGGCGGCTTAGCGTGTGTAACTCTGCTAAATTCGCCTTGCGACCGATCAACTCGGAATGAGGGCCTATATACAGAAAACCTGATGTTTGGTGCACTCAAAGGCAGTACTGAGTAAAAGATACTGTAGTGTATGGAAGAGAAGGAAAGGCACATGAGGGGAGAAGGCCCTGTTCTTATGAGCTTACAATCTAAAAAATATTTGCAGCTAAGCCCCCCAAAACACCCATTTTTGGGGATTAGCCGTAAATTTTAAGTATCCTCCGTATGTCAGACAGAGGAATTGCAGCAGGTATATCAGATCCCTGCTGCAATCTAATTTCCTGCCGGCATCCGCATCCCCCATAGGTTTCTATTGGAGATACGATGCTGCCAGATGTATAGATAACAGGAATGAGAAGCATTCCTGTTATTGATCTCTGCTGCTACTACAATCTTCAGACTGTGGTAGTCCATTGTAGCTTATGGCCTACACTTAGGGCATGTAGTTCCAGCAGGATTCCCCGATTACCACACATGCAGTAACCCCAGCAGCACACTCAGCACATTGCTGGCTCCCTTCGGAGCCCCTGTATCTGTGGGGGTCAATCAGAGTTGATCGCTAGCTGCTTTGGTTCGCTGTGCAGCGATCAGGCAAAAAAACGGCACTTTTGCGCATGCGGCGCAATGCACACGCGCATCTTACTGTTACAACGAACTATGTAGTTTCACACAAGGTCTAGCGAAGCATTTCAGTCGCACTGCTGACCGCAGAGTGATTGACAGGAAGAGGGCGTTTCTGGGTGTCAACTGACCGTTTTCAGGGAGTGTTCGTAAAAATGCAGGGCGTGCCAGGAAAAACACAGGGCGTGTTTGTGACATCAAAACAGGAACTGAACAGTCTGAAGTGATTGCAAGCGCTGAGTAGGTCTGAAGCTACTCTGAACCTGCACAAAAATATTTTGTATCCGCTCTGTGATCCTTTCATTCGCACTTCTGCTAAGCTAAAATACACTCCCATAGGGCGGCGGCATAGCGTTTGCACAGCTGCTAAAAACTGCTAGCGAGTGAACAACTCAGAATGACCCCCTGTATGCATTGGATGATACATTTGACCGATGTGATAGCATTCCACAGTGCGATCCTGGGTGCTATTGTCACACCCAGATTGCATTAAAAATGCAAACAGTGGTAAATGGGCCCCCCTTGAGCCATTTAACATTTATGTCCCCGTGAGCTCTCGAAGGTGGTCATTCCGAGTTGATCGCTCGTTGACGTTTTTCGCAGCGCATCGATTAGGTAAAAAAATCGGCATTTATGTGCATGGTACGCAGCGCGCATGCGCTAAGTACTTTCACACAAAAGTTTGTATTTTTACCCAAGCTCGAGCGATGTTTTTCAGTCGCTCAAGTGTATGATTGACAGGAAGTGGGTGTTTCTGGGCAGCAACACGGCGTTTTCAGGGAGTGTGCTGAAAAACGCAGGCTTGCCAGGGCAAAACGCAGGAGCGGCTGGAGAAACGGGGGAGTGTCTGGCCGAACGCAGGGCGTGTTTGTGACGTCAAACCAGGAACTAAACTGACTGCAGTGATCGCAAGGAAGGAGTAGGTCTGGAACGTTCACATTCACTAACTGGATACAGAGTGTACTGTCTGTCCACAATTCCCCTTATATACAAGTGGACACAGAGGCAGTGCAGCTGTTACAAGGAGTTCACTTATAAGGGGACAGCCTGAGGCAACAGAAGGGGGGGGGGGGGTACACTGGTAGCAGCAGAGCAATGTAATAATATAATACTCATAGGGGACAGAGTAGACTGAGGCAGCATAAGGTGGAGGGGAGATACACTGGAAGCAGAGCAGGGTAATTTAGTATAATAATATGCAGTGGAGGTGGGAAGGGGAACGTTATAATAAATTATTATAGCACATTCCTATTTTTTTTATATTTGGACTCCATGATATAGCTGAAATAGCTAGGAAGGAGAAAGTTACTCAGTTTTAACTTTTACCAGTCTCTCTCCCAGTCAGTCTCCCTTCTATCAGCATCCGCATGGGCACTCTGTCAGAGCGGTGGCTTTTCTCCCGCCTCACATCAGAAGACAAGGACACGTGAGGAGGAGGTGATGTGACGACATCACTCTTTCCCGCCGCCAGAAATGGGCGGGTTAATCTTTAGCACTGCCCACCCCCCTCTCACTACGTCCAGTGACACAGCACAGCCATAGCAGTAGAGAAGAAGCCAGTCTCAGCCTGACAGCCTGCACAAAGATAAACACTCTAAAACACTATATACAGCTAAGCTGCTGTGTCAGCCTGACACAGTGAGCTGAGTAGTCACAGTCACTCTGTCAGGGCTGCAGTGCTCACCATCACGAATGCGATTCACTGACCTGAGCCTCATTACCCAGGCGGCCGCCCCCCGTCTTACTGGCTGCCGAAGTGCCCGACTCTGCCCCCCTCCGTATTACTCCGCCCCCCATCCGCATTACTGGCTGCCGAAGTGCACGACTCTGCCCCCCTCCGTATTACTCCGCCCCCCATCCGCATTACTGGCTGCCGAAGTGCACGACTCTGCCCCCCTCCGTATTACTCCGCCCCCCATCCGCATTACTGGCTGCCGAAGTGACCGACTCCGCCCCCATATCTCTGTGCTTATGACCGAGACTCAGACTATACATCTGCGATCTGCTTATGGCTGCAGTGCTATCAGCGCCTCCAGCAACACAGTAAGCAGCGAGAGAAGGGGGCGGAGTCGAGCACGTTGTCAGCCAGTAAGACGGTGACAGGGGGCGGGTGCTAGACGCCGGGTCAGTGAATCGCTTCCGTGACTACGGTGACTTCAATGCTGTTCATTGCTCACTCTGTGTGGGCTGGGGGCGCGGCAGAACATTGACTCATTGACTGTACATGTACAGACAGACAATAGTGCTGTGCTGTAGATATCCTAACTAACAACTTGAAAAAAGTGGGCGGGACGGCGGCGGAACTGCGTTCCGCCTCCAATTGCAAGTGCCGGAACGCAGTTCCGCCCCGTTCCGGCCCACTTTAACCCCTGGTTGCAGTACTGTGTGGTGTAATTGCAACTGGGGTTATTATTATGTGGCCATGCCCCTTCCCAGCAAAAACACACACCATTTTGGGCTGTGCACTGAATGTGCGCACTGTTCCTATGTAAAATATAGGAGGTAGGAGCACCAAAATGAGGACTGCTATGGGTGAGGGGTAATGGTGCTGGGAAAGGGGTTCAGGGTGAGAGGCAGAACTAGCATCTTTACAAGGGGCACCAGCCAAAATCTTGCCTAGGGCATCATATTGGTTAGGGCCGGCTCTGGCCACCAGCATAGATGTGTATGAAAGCAGCACAGCGGAAGGCTTTCATAGCCCTCCCTGCACCGCATACTCTCTGAGCCCCGGAGCCTCCTCGGCGCATGATGTCACAGAAATGCCTCCCCGCCACAGCCGTTCCCACCACAGCCGAGGCCCTGACGCCACAACACAGCACCTGGGCTGCCGGCCTGGAAGCCCCGAGATGGCTAAAGTAATGGATAGAGTGGGTGATATCGCGGAGGGTAATGTTTGGACGCTGAATCAATGTAAAAGGTGACAGTGCTGTGCAGTGCAGTGGTTGTGCAGTGTCACTGACACTGCACAGCACTCTCACCTTTTACATTAATTCAGTGAGTCAGTCAGTTCTGCCAGCCAGTCACTATTGTTAGCGCTGGTGTCCCAACGTGCCACACTACAGGGAAGTAGACACACTAAATAAACTACAGCTCCCAGCAGCCCTTAGTGCCGAAGAATACTGGCACTAAGGCCTGCTGGGAGCTGTAATTTATTGAGTGCATCTTCTTCCCTGTAATGCAGCGCGTTGGGACACCGGCGCTAACAATAGTGACTGGCTGCTTGGCTGCTGTGCGAGTCTCCGGGAGTGCCACTGCCAAAGGGAGGACAGCAGTTTAGCTGCTTCCAGGAGGAGAAGCAGGAGAAGCATTACCCGCCTCTCCCCCACACGCAGTACCTCCGGGCCCCATCCACAGCACCCCCACACACCCTCCTCCACCACCTGTGGTGGCTACGGACCCCCTCCCCAACCCGCAGCACCCCAGCACCTGCCCCTCCACGACCCACTGCACCCCCGCAACCACTCCTCCCTCACCCGCAGTGGCTCCGGACCCCCACCCGCAGCACCCGCCCCTCCCCCACCAGCGGCACCACTGCACCAGCCTCTCCCCTACCCGCGGAACTCCCGTAACCACCCCTCCCCCACCCGCAGCACCCCGGACCCCCTCCCCCATCTGCGTATCCCCCGCACCCACCACTCCCCAAACCAAAGCTCCTACTAGGTTATTCATCAGGCCCTGCATGCACTGTTCACGCCGTAGCAAGGGGCTATGACCCCTTAACCATTGCACGCCCTTTGTCCGTGCAATATTTAACCACTTACACAATTATGATTGGAGGTAAAACTCCATATAATACAAATATTGCATGCCACAAGGGCGTGCATGGGCTAAGGGGGCGTAGAAGAGCGCCCGTAGGGCGCGATGAAACACCTAGTGCTATAATAATTTAAGGCATACAAGAGCTGGCAAAACTAGCCAAAAAAGTCACAATATTACACACTGTATATTATTATGTGTTTTAAAATCCTGATTTTTTTTAAGTTACTAACCAGGCGTACATTAAAAAAAAACACAATAAGGGCAATTTAGGATAGAATTTGAATTTGAAGAGGGACTGACACTTACCTTTCAACATCCTTGCATGCCAGGAGTGTGCAAGAAGGTTCAGTTATTGGTGAAGGGTTCCTGTGTCCCCTATTTCTGTGATATCATCTGGTCTCTGATATCTCTTGTGGAAGACCTGCACCTATATCAGGAGGATGGCGATCCACAGACTCAAACCATATGTTTCTCCTATTGCATTCTGTATTAGATCAATTCGGAAGGGTTAGAACGGAGGTAGTTATAGTTTTGCTACCAATGAGTCAGCTAAAGGTTTATACCACTGGCATGTGAAAAGGGTGCGCAGTGCTTTATATGCCGTACAAATGGTTCATTCTGCTTCATAAGACAAAAACTATATAAAGAAGTTAGTAATCATCCTCATATTTCAAATTACACAGTGACTGATACTGTGTGCTTTGAGTAATAGGCCTATGGCTTAATATAACTTCTTTGCATAGGTGTTGGAACATTATCGGCACAAGAGGCGGCTCCCCCCAAAAAAAAGAAAAAATTCTGAGAGGTGTCAAAGTACTGGGTCGAGGAAAGCAATGTGGTTGCCATCTATAGTTAATATGGGCAGTGTCAAGAGGGAAATAATCCTTTTTCCACCTGTTCCACCTCCTCCCTCCCCACAGCCCTTCTCTGCCTGCCTCCAGGGCCTTCTGTCCTTTTGCACCCAGCTCCAGTCCCTACTGTGTGTGGATAGTTACTGTGGGCTGGCCCCTCCTCTGTGACCATCCATGCACCCTTCTCACTTCCCACTTTATTGGTTCCTCACCTCTGCCACCTCCCCTTTGTCATTTCCTCTTTGTCCTCCCACCCCCTTCCCTCATGACACCCTCTGACCTTACCCCATTTCTGACTGGGTTCAGCTGAAAATGTACCTTGTAAAGTCTGCACAATGTACTCACCTGTGATCCATAGGATTGTATGGCTTTATAAACTCCTTTGAATGGGTCGCATGCGAGTGCAGCTAGTTACCATCACAATGTGACCACACATGCAACCTATCTGCAGGTAAACTTATGGTGGCCACATCTGTAGATAGACAGATATCTCTGTCATCAGGTAGGTGATAGGGTAGGTAAGTCCAGGTGCCCATAGGGGCAACATTCATCGATTTAGAGGCGCCAAAATGAAATTATATGTTTCAGACACAGTTATCTCTCTAGACGATATCATAGTCACCTCTTCTGCTCACCAACCAACATTAATCAATAGTATGCATGACTCTTATTGCCCCCCCATTGCTCTCATTGCCCCACCATAACTCTCTCATTACCCATTTACTTCATATATCTACCTGCCCCTACACACCAGTGCCTTTTCAATGACCCTCTCATTGCTTACTCTTAGGTCTCCCACTGCCCTTTCCTAGCTCTCTCACTGCCCCTCCACAGACTTCTCTATTGCTGCTGCTCCTCTGCACATTTCTGTAAGGCAGATCAGAGAAGTCACATTAGCAAACAGTATCTCGGTGCAACCGATGGCATACCTTATCCACCCACATACAGTGCCCACAATCTTCTCCAGCCCCAGACTAGCTGCATCCTTGGTGCAGGTGTAAAATATGCAGTGCATACAAGGCGAACTTACGTCTTTATTTAGATTTGCACATATTTTACACATGAGACACGTTTTAAGCTTATCAACATACACTTTCAGCACTTTATGATACTGCCGCATACTTGGGCCAATGGCATTAAAGTGTTAATCAAAGCTTTCACATAAGTTAACAACAGAGTTAGCCCCCCCACCCCCCCAGACAGGCCGGATTTAACAGCTAAAAATGGCTATAGCTAACCAAAGTGCTGGGTCACTTTTCACACATTTCAGCTCACCAGCACAGGGGGGCTATGAGTAGAAATGTGGCTCTCCGCTGCTCATCACGCCTGAACAGAGAAACCATTGAATTGCTCAGTTGGTGCCATCTAGTGGTGGCTGCAGGGAGAAACAATTGAATTACCTCCAAAGTGTCTTCAAAGCGCTAATGCGAGTTTCCATAGGGCTAATGCAAGGATCCATGTGGCTTCAAGCAGGAAACTGCTCTGCCCACTGTTTTTTGTCCACAGCTGTCACCTTCATCATTACAAATGGCACTTGCACGTGCCCCATGCTACGTTTAAGAGATCCATCTTAAAGAGGATTCCCTACTCCATATGCATGACTCAGAATTGCATGAAACTCAGGCTACCCTCCCATGACCCACCTATGACACTCCCACAAGACAAAACAGTTCTATTTATTAACATTGTTGCCACCCACTTTCCATCCTGAAATGCACATTTCAAAGAAAGAGAAATCCAGCAAATATCTTTCTGATAAACAAAAATGCATACATTTGCTTCTGCATAAGTACTGTATTCCAAAATTCACCATTTGTGTCCATGCAAAGAGATTTGTCTGACTCAAAACCATCTCCTAAAACAGCATTACCCTTGCTATAATGTGACAGCCTGAGCCTGTTCTGCATTTCAGAATTACTGTACCTAGGTGAATAGAGGGGATATGATCGATGCTGGCATACTGACCCCACTCAGGACACTGGCGCCGGAACACTCACAGCCGACATCCTAAATGTGAGTATCGGGGTATGGGTTAGCATTAGGGCCCGGGGAGAGGGGTTAGGGTTAGACACTAGGGGGGTTAGGCACTAGGGAGATGGTTAGCCATAGCCATAGCCGCCACCCCCCAAGGGTTAGCCGAAGCTGTCACCCCCGGAGGGTTAGCCATACCAGTCACACCCGGAGCATTATGGTTAGGGTAGGGGAGGTAAAAAAAACCCAATCCACAGTTGGGATCTTCAGTGTCGCGATGTATCCCGACCGCTGGAATTAAATACCGAACCCGAATAGACCCCCATAGGATAAAAACAGTATTAAAACCATGTAGATTAAACATACTGCTCACATTTTCTCTGATTGGTCAGGACATGAGAAAGCTGCTTTGATTGCACCATGTGCAATATGATAGCTGGAATGATCTACACTAATACAATACAGTTTACTAGTACATGTAGCTGATATTTTATTAATGAACTATAGTATATTGTCCTGAGCTCCTCATCGCTGCGGCGGTGGGCGGCTCCTCCTGTTCTTCAGTCACAGCGCACGGACGTCATGACATCGTGCGCTGTGCCCAAAAGGAAAAAAAAAACCTTTATTGTGCTGGTGACGGCGATGCCGGGAGAGCTGAGAGCATCCATCCCTCCTCCTCACGCAGCGCAGCGACAGAGCACTGATGCCAGTGGCAGCACAGTGTTAGCTGCTGGCGGGACTGCAGCGCCCTTGCTAAAGGCAGGCGCCTGGAGCATGAGCTCCACCGGCACCGCCCTTGCTCGCCTCTGCATCCGCACACATGCAGAGTGGATCCTGCGCATGCGCAAAGTACCAAACATTGGTACTTTGCGCATTAGGGCGTACATCCAACCACATCTGAATCAGGCACGCAGTGCATAATAGAACAAGAATGCAGAAAAAATATCTATACACATGTTTTACACAAAAATCTTTAAACTGCACTGTCTTGAAACATTAAATCTAAATAGCCCTGGAACCCATTAACAGGCATGCCATGCATAGTACATACAGGGATACCTTAACCCCCCCCATAAATACTGCATCCATTACTGTATAATTTAAAGATATGAATCTTTTAATATAATGATGGCACACCCCATGGCTGCAGAAATGGCAGCTCTGTAATGTTTGGAAGTGGTATTATGTAGTGTTTGAGCAGACCAGTATACATGTACACTGGGAAGAGAAGCAGCTGACACCGTCTTCCGCTTGCCAGGATGACAAAGTTGTCAAGACAACCAAAAGCCCTAAAGAGGATGTTACCAGTAGCATTACACTGAAGCTTTCAATTAATTCACCATAGCGTTTTCTACCCTCTATAGTTAATTTTAATAATAGGCATGCCCTTCTGTGTACATTCAGAGCACCTGCCTTATTAAAATAGTATGTGCTATTTACTTAAGTACACTTATCTGTCAGACAAACACAATGTGAAATGAGGGAAAAATGGAAGACACTTATTATTGCTGCTATTTAGTAGCTTCATGTTAAAACTCCAGGGTTATCTTCCTGGATATATGTTGCTGAAAAAAATGATTTTTATTATTATTAATTTGGACCTTAACATTTTGTATTGTAACAGAATCTGTATCACTTTAATATGAAGCAGTTGGGAGATTTTTCTACTTTGATGTTCTATGTAACACTGAGCGTTATCTTTGAAATAGACAGCAGACAGGACATGTTCAAGGCCATTTGTCTGTAACAATGTTGCCTATTATTTTGTTATACAGTAGACGTTGTACATGGCATGCTATTTGAGTTGTATTGTAAGTTGAAAAAAATAAACCAACACAAAATACTGTTAAGCAGTAAATTAAAAACATTAAATAATAATAATAATATTTATAATAATAATAATAATAATAATAATAATAATAATAATAATAATACCAATGCACTTCAGTTCTTCTGCAGTAAGATCAGAAATATGAAACAAAAGCCTGACCATTTTCTGGAGCATTTCCTATAAGCAGAGGGAATGACCTTGCTCTCATGTATGTGCAAGAGAAAACATTGTAGCATTTGCAAGTGATGATTTATATTTGGCATCAGCATTTGTGTACTTTAATTTATTACTTTTATACTCTTGTGTTTGTTTCTTATTGGCATCATATTTTTGCTCAAAAGTGTAGGCAACTTTGTAATAACATAGGTGTATAAATTAAGTTACTTTATTCGGGTGAGTTCTACAATTTGTACAAATTGTTCCCCCAAAACCAAGTAGTACCCATCTTTGTTATAAATTGAACCTCATTATCCTTGCATATAACAAGCAGGACTGTAACAACTGTCTAGACTGTCGCTTTCAGTTGCTACAAACTGACTCAGGGGTCTATTCAGACCAGTGATGTGCGGTTAGGTGAGACAGGTGAGACAGAGCCTTTCCTGTCATCCTAACGTTTGCGCCAAAGTTTTGACTATATAAAGTATATGAAAAATACAAAGAATATATAAGAAATATCTTCTTTGTATTATTGGCACATATATTGTGTGTAAATCTGGCTCTGCTACTACACAGTGCCTCCTGAGCCATTTAGCTCACCGCATGTCCCTGATTCAGACCCAGCTGCAGCCACGCATCTGTACTCAGCAGCTGCATCCAGAGGGTCTGCGCAAGCATACCGGCCACAGTGCATGTGTGCGACCATTCTCTATTATTATTATTATTGCATTTTATTTATAAGGCGCCACAAGTGTTTTGCAGTGCCATACAAAGGGCATACACAATAGAACAGCTCCATACACAATAGAATACACAACACAGCACCATACACAATAGAACAGTACAGGGAGACAGAACTTAACATTACAGTAAAAAATAACATAAATTGAGTACAGGTAACGAGCACCACAATTCTCAATACACAATACAGCTTAGATGTAAGTAGCAAGGAAATAATCGGTGTACTACTAGGGGCTGGTGGCCATAGATAGAGATGAGTCTTTACCAGCAGAAGAATATGCAGGCAAAGATGGTCACTGAGTAGGAGAGAGCTGTAAGTGAAATATGAGGAGAAGAGGGCTTTGACAACAAGAGGGAAGAGGGACCTGCGACCAGGGCCAAATTTAGGGATCAGGCCACCCCCTAGGCCAGGCATTCCCAACCACAGTCCTCAAGGCACACCAACAGTGCAGGTTTTAGTGATAGCCAGCTTTCAGCACAGATGGTTTAATCAAAATAACTGAGCTACTAATTAAGTCACCTGTGCTGAAGCCTGGATATCACTAAAACCTGCACTGTTAGTGTGCCTTGAGGACTGTGGTTGGGAATGCCTGCCATAGGCACATCATTGCCCCCTTAATTTTGGGTGCCAGTCTGGATGCCTTTCCACACCCTACTACCAACTCCTGGACCACAATTTGCTGTCCATTGTCTTACCCCCATCATTTGTTAAATAATTATATATATATATATATATATAAGAGATGGACACCGGAAATTTTTCGGGTTTTGGATTCGGTTCCGCGGCCGTGTTTCGGATTCGGGCGCGTTTTGGCAAAACCTCCCTGAAATTTTTTTGTCGGATTCGGGTGTGTTTTGGATTCAGGTGTTTTTTTTACAAAAAAACCCTCAAAAACAGCTTAAATCATAGAATTTGGGGGTCATTTTGATCCCATAGTATTATTAACCTCAATAACCATAATTTCCACTCATTTCCAGTCTATTCTGAACACCTCACATCTCACAATATTATTTTTAGTCCTAAAATTTGCACCGAGGTCGCTGGATGACTAAGCTAAGCGACCCAAGTGGCCAACACAAAAACCTGGCCCATCTAGGAGTGGCACTGCAGTGTCAGAAAGGATGGCAGATTTAAAAAATAGTCCCCAAACAGCACATGATGCAAAGAAAAAAAAGGGTGCAATGAGGTAGCTGTGTGACTAAGCTAAGCGACCCAAGTGGCCGACACAAACACCTGGCCCATCTAGGAGTGGCACTGCAGTGTCAGACAGGATGGCAGATTTAAAAAATAGTCCCCAAACAGCACATGATGCAAAGATAAATTAAAGAAAAAAGAGGTGCAAGATGGAATTTTTCTTGGGCCCTCCCACCCACCCTTATGTTGTATAAACAGGACATGCACACTTTAACAAATCCATCATTTCAGCGACAGGGTCTGCCACATGACTGTGACTGAAATGACTGGTTGGTTTGGGCCCCCACCAAAAAAGAAGCAATCAATCTCTCCTTGCACAAACTGGCTCTACAGAGGCAAGATGTCCACCTCCTCCTCATCGTCCGATTCCTCACCCCTTTCACTGTGTACATCCTCCTCTTCACAGATTATTAATTCGTCCCCACTGGAATCCACCATCTCAGGTCCCTGTGTACTTTCTGGAGGCAATTGCTGCTGGTGAATGTCTCCACGGAGGAATTGATTATAATTAATTTTGATGAACATCATCTTCTCCACATTTTGTGGTAGTAAGCTCGTACGCCGATTGCTGACAAGGTGAGCGGCTGCACTAAACACTCTTTCGGAGTACACACTGGAGGTGGGGGGGGGCAACTTAGGAAAAATAAAGCCAGTTTGTGCAAGGGCCTCCAAATTGCCTCTTTTTCCTTCCAGTATACGTACGGACTGTCTGACGTGCCTACTTGGATGCGGTCACTCATATAATACTCCACCATTCTTTCAATGGTGACAGAATCATATGCAGTGACAGTAGACGACATGTCAGTAATCGTTGGCAGGTCCTTCAGTCCGGACCAGATGTCAGCACTCGCTCCAGCCCTGCATCACCGCCAGCGGGTGGGCTCGGACTTCTTAGCCTTTTCCTCGCAGCCCCAGTTGCGGGAGAATGTGAAGGAGGAGCTGTTGACGGGTCACGTTCCGCTTGACTTGACAATTTTCTCACCAGCAGGTCTTTGAACCTCTGCAGACTTGTGTCTGCCGGAAAGAGAGATACAACGTAGGTTTTAAATCTAGAATCGAGCATGGTGGCTAAAATGTAGTGCTCTGATTTCAACAGATTGACCACCCGTGAATCCTGGTTAAGCAAATTAAGGGCTCCATCCACAAGTCCCACATGCCTAGCAGGTTCGCTCCATTTTAGCTCCTCCTTCAATCTTTCCAGCTTCTTCTGCAAAAGCCTGATGAGGGGAATGACCTGACTCAGGCTGGCAGTGTCTGAACTGACTTCACGTGTGGCAAGTTCAAAGGGTTGCAGAACCTTGCACAACGTTGAAATCATTCTCCACTGCGCTTGAGTCAGGTGCATTACCCCTCCTTTGCCTATATCGTAAGTAGCTGTATAGGCTTGAATGGCCTTTTGCTGCTCCTCCATCCTCTGAAACATATAGAGGGTTGAATTCCACCTCGTTACCACCTCTTGCTTCAGATGATGGCGGGGCAGGTTCAGGAGTGTTTGCTGGTGCTCCAGTCTTCAGCACACGGTGGCTGAATGCCGAAAGTGGCCCGCAATTCTTCGGGCCACTGACAGCATCTCTTGCATGCCCCTGTCGTTTTTTAAATAATTCTGCACCACCAAATTCAATGTATGTGCAAAACATGGGACGTGCTGGAATTTGCCCACATGTAATGCACGCACAATATTGGTGGCGTTGTCCGATGTCACAAATCCCCAGGAGAGTCCAATTGGGGTAAGCCATTCTGCGATGATGTTCCTCAGTTTCCGTAAGAAGTTGTCAGCTGTGTGCCTCTTCTGGAAAGCGGTGATACAAAGCGTAGCCTGCCTAGGAACGAGTTGGCGTTTGCGAGATGCTGCTACTGGTGCCGCCACTGCTGTTCTTGCTGCGGGAGGCAATACATCTACCCAGTGGGCTGTCACAGTCATATAGTCCTTAGTCTGCCATGCTCCACTTGTCCACATGTCCGTGGTTAAGTGGACATTGGGTAAAACTGCATTTTTTAGGTCACTGGTGACTCTTTTTCTGACATTTGTGTACATTCTCGGTATTGCCTGCCTAGAGAAATGGAACCTAGATGTTATTTGGTACCAGGGACACACTACCTCAAGCAATTCTCTAGTTCCCTGTGAATTAACGCTGGATACCGGAACCACGTTTAACACCACCGAAGCTGCCAAGACCTGAGGAATTTATTTGTCAGTGGACTGCTTCCGCTGTCACCCAAAGTTTTTGAACTTGTCAATGACTTCTGATGAATGCGCTGCAGGTGACGTATAAGGGAGGATGTTCCTAGGTGGTTAACGTCCTTACCCCTACTTATTACAGCTTGACAAAGGCAACACACGGCTTGACACCTGTTGTCCGCATTTCTGTTAAAATAATTCCACACCTAAGAGGTGATTTTTTTTGTAATATGACCAGGCATGTCAATAGCCATATTCGTCCCACGGACAACAGGTGTCACCCCGGGTGCCTGACTTAAACAAACCACCTCACCATCAGAATCCTCCTTGTCAATTTCCTCCTCAGCGCCAGCAACACCCATATCCTCATCCTGGTGTACTTCAACAGTGACATCTTCAATTTGACTATCAGGAACTAGACTGCAGGTGCTCCTTCCAGCACTTGCAGGGGGTGTGCAAATGGTGGAAGGTGCCTCCGCTTCCCGTCCAGTGTTGGGAAGGTCAGGCATTGCAACCAACACAATTGTACTCTCCTTGGGGATTTGTGATTTAGAAGGGTGGTCTTCTGTATGCCGAATGTCGGGATCCCGGCACACAGTATACCGGTGCCGGAATCCCGACACCCGGCATACCGACAACTATTCTCCCTCATGGGGGTCCACGACCCCCCTGGAGGGAGAATAAAATAGTGTGGCTCCTTTGTGCTCACCACGCTGTCGGTATGCTGGCGGTCGGGCTCCCGGCGCCAGTATGCTGGTCGCCGGGAGTCCGAGCGCCGACATACCGTACGACACCCATTTAGAAGAACGCACAGTTCTTTGCTGTGCTTTTGCCAGCTTAAGTCTTTTCATTTTTCTAGCGAGAGGATGAGTGCTTCCATCCTCATGTGAAGCTGAACCACTAGCCATGAACATAGGACAGGGCCTCAGCCGTTCCTTGCCACTCCGTGTCGTAAATGGCATATTGGCAAGTTTATGCTTCTCATCAGACGCTTTTAATTTTGATTTTTGGGTCATTTTACTGAACTTTTGTTTTTTGCATTTTACATGCTCTCTACTATGACATTGGGCATCGGCCTTGGCAGACGACGTTGATGTCATTTCATCATCTCGGCCGTGACTAGTGTCAGCAGCTTCAGCACGAGGTGGAAGTGGCTCTTGATCTTTCCCTATTTTACCCTCCACATTTTTGTTCTCCATTTTTTCATGTGTGGAATTATATGCCAGTAATATATCAATAGCAATGGCCTACTGTACCGTACTGCTATATATTATATACTTGTGGTCAGCAAAATTATGCACTGTCCTCCTAATATATATACTGCGCACAACTAAAATGCACCACAGGTATGGATGGATAGTATACTTGACGACACAGAGGTAGGTAGAGCAGTGGCCTACTGTACCGTACTGCGATATATTATATACTGGTGGTCAGCAAAATTATGCACTATCCTCCTACTACTGCGCACAACAACTAAAATGCACCACAGGTATGGATGGATAGTATACTTGACGACACAGAGGTAGGCAGAGCAGTGGCCTACTGTACCGTACTGCTATATATTATATACTGGTGGTCAGCAAAATTATGCACTGTACTCCTACTACTGTGCACAACAACTAAAATGCACCAGAGGTATGGATGGATAGTATACTTGACGACACAGAGGTAGGTAGAGCGGTGGCCTACTGTACCGTACTGCTATATATTATATACTGGTGGTCAGCAAAATTATGCACTGTACTCCTACTATATATACTGCGCACAACTAAAATGCACCACACGTATGGATGGATAGTATATTTGACGACACAGAGGTAGGTAGAGCATTGGACTACTGTAACGTACTGCTATATATTATATACTGGTGGACAGCAAAATTATGCACTGTCCTCCTACTATATATACTGCGCACAACAACTAAAATGCACCACAGGTATGGATGGATAGTATACTTGATGACACAGATGTAGGTAGAGCAGTGGACTACTGTACTGATATAATACTGGTGGTCACTGGTCAGCAAAATTCTGCACTGTCCTCCTACTATATACTACAATGCAGCACAGATATGGAGCGTTTTTCAGGCAGAGAACGTATAATACTGGTGGTCACTGGTCAGCAAAACTCTGCACTGTCCTCCTACTATATAATACTGGTGGTCCCCAGTCCCCACAATATAGCACACTGAGCACAGAGATTTGCAGCACACTGAGCACAGATATGGAGCGTTTTTCAGGCAGAGTACGTAGATATTTTCAGCACACTGAGCACAGATATTTGCAAGCACACTGAGCACAGATATTTGCAGCACACTGAACACAACTGAGAGAACGCTGCATGTCCTCTCCCTATCATCTCCAATGCACGAGTGAAAATGGCGGCGACGCGCGGCTCCTTATATAGAATATGAATCTCGTGAGAATACGACAGGGGGATGATGACGTTCGGGCGCGCTCGTGTTAAACGAGCAAGGCAGGAAGATTCGAGTCTGCCTCGGAACCGTGTAAAATGTGTGAAGTTCGGGGGGGCTTCGGATTCTGAGGAACCGAACCCGCTCATCTCTAATATATATATATATATATATATATATATATAGATCCCACAAAATGGAGGCACTCGGCGAAATAATAACTGACACCACCACAGCCGGTACAGTCAACGTTTCAGGGACCTCTCCCTTTTATCAAGACACAGTGTATAATATATAATCATCTGGCCCTTATCAGCCAGGTGTGCCAACCCCCAACAAGTGCCGCCCCTAGGCACGTGCCTCACGTGCCTAGTGGGAAATCCGCTACAGTCTGCAGCCATATCCCAGAAGGATGCAAGTGCATAGTGATTGACAGCGGTGGCCATTCTGGGGGTGGCATTTCGGTGGCATGGGGGCATGTTGGGAGCATTTTCAGGATGGCTGCAGGCAGGTGGTAACCTCTAATCAATGCATTCATAATTAAATTGAAAATGCATCACGGGGCGGCACCACACAAACGCTGGGCAACCTTGCCCTGTGCCGGGCGTCCCCAGCATGTGAGTAGATGGATGCAGATCTTGCTGCAGGAAGCAAGAACCGCATCCATCTCTGAATAAGCTCCTCAGTGATATATTACTGCTAATTAAAAGCAAAACAGTGAAACAGCAAAACCTTAACATTGATAAAATCAGAACAATTGGGAAATATACCTTGGTGTATGGAAAAAAGAATAAATACAAGTTTAAGGTTTAAAATATTATATTATTTATGTAATGTACTGTAACTAAATAACATTAAGCCATCTATCAATTTATGTACTATTTCATATTAATAAAGGGAACAATACACATTTCACATATGTAATATCAGTTTGAAATGCTTGACAGTAAATGAGCCACTTGTCAAATATCAATTTGATGTGAATAACTGAAACTAAACCTATGATATATATACTATACAATAATTATAAATCATATACTATACAAGTAATATATACTATATTCAACATCATTTACAATTGTTACATTTTTTTTTATTTACAATCAATCAATCAATCAATCAATCAATCAATCAATCACATTGGTTAAGCAAGTGGTAGAATAAATGAGCAAAACACCTGATATGATTTTAATTATTTGAGTTATCATACTTTTACTGTTTAGGAAATTATCCACTTCTACAATAAGAATTTCTGTATGATCATGTTATATTTCTTATATTTCTATTTCAGAGTAGTCTATAAAAGATAAATAAATCAAGCCTTCATTCAGTCTGACTTGGCTTAAGCTTTTAAATATAAAGGTCCACATGACCTTCTGTCTTAAAAAAATGGCTACATTTTATTTATTTGGTATTTACAAAAATTGGAATGCTTCTGCGTGCCTATTTTGTTGCCAGAGATCGCAGAACTCTCCTGTGTTACAGCAAAGTACATATGAATACTAACATTCCTGTACAAAAGTGCGGGATAGTAAATGAGGCAAAAGTTGTAAAACACACAGAAAAACAAAAAACAAAAACATTTTTTTTGTGACTGACTTTTGACCCTGTCTAACTTTTGACCCTGTATGACTTTTGACCCTGTCTGGCTTTTGACTTTTAGACTTTTGACCCTGTATGACTTTTGACTGTCTGATTTTTGACCCTGTCTCACTTTTGACCCTGTCTGACTTTTGACTGTCGACCATATAGTGTCTAACTAATGACTATCTTTTAACTGTCTGTCTATAGACAGGAACCTGTCCTACAGTATTTGTGAGGGTGTGGTTCATAGGGTCGACCACACTTAGGTCGACAGTGTCTAGGTTAGGGGTGGGCAACGTGCGGCCCGCGGGCCGGATGCGGCCCGCGAACCGATTCTGCCTGGCCCCGCTGTCTCACACCAGTGTGCAATGACAAGCGGCCCGACTGGATGAGCCGCTTGTCATTGCGCTACATAACTCCCAGACGCGGCGCCGCAGAGGAAATCCCGGTCACGTCACAGGGTCTGCTGACCGGGATTTCCACTGTGACGTCAGTCGCTGGGCGGCACGGGGGGCGGGGCCATGGCGGGAGTGGGCAGCATCCATATCTGCAGCGACTCGGTGCGGGCAGCGGGAATCTGGCAGCAGGCAGCGAGCAGCGGATCATCTCGGCAGTGGATCTGCCACTGTGTAAAAAAGGTAAAGGGATCTGTGGCCAAATTTAAAAGACTGCTTTATTGGTTCGGGAGGGGGGGGGGGGAGGGGGAGGGGTAGGAGATTAGGGACTGCTATACGGGTTCAGGGGAGGGTGGTGAAGAGGGGACCGACCTCTATATGGGTGGGGGGGGGAGTAGAGACTGCTACATGGGTCTGGGGGAAGGGGGGGGGAGCTAGTAACTGTGCCCAGGGAGAGACAGAGCTGTGAATACCAGCATTACACAGGATGCTGTTTGTTTTCAGCACTGTTTTTTATTTATTTATTTATTTATTTCTAATATGTGTTTTTTAGACATTTTGTATTTGCCTGTAAAAAACTGGGTGGTCTTCATGTGACCGCCGGTCAGCTGACCGACAGTCACATGACCTCCTCGGTGAGCCCGACGGCTCACTATCCCGATGGTCGGCATGCCGACCAACAGGGACTATTTCCACTCGTGGGTGTCCACGACACCCATAGAGTGGGAATAGAACCTGTGGCGACCACAGGTCGTCACCGAGCCCGCAAAGGGCTTGCTGCACTCGCCCCTCCCCGCCGGGATCCCGGCGTCGGTATGCTGCCGGCGGTCAGGAGACAGTCGGTCCCCCGTACTACACCCTAAAAAACTATGTATGTAATGTATATTGTGGTGTATGTTTTATATATATATATATATATATATATATATACACTATGTTTTTATAGTTATATACATAACTATGGGCCTAATTCAGACCTGATCGCTAGCAGGCAATTTTTGCACTGCTGCGATCAGGTAGTCGCCGCCTACAGGAGGACGGGGTAATCGCTGTGCAGGGGTGCGATCGCATCTGCAGAGAACTGCACAGCCCAGGACTTACTCTTCCAGTGCGATGATCAGGACCGGAGCTGACGTCAGAAACCCTCCCTCCAAACGCTTGGTCCCTCCTTCATTTTTCCGGACACTCCTCTAAAACGGCCAATTGCCACCCACAAATGTCCTCTTCCTGTCAATCACTGTGCGATCGCTTTGTTCGTACCATCCCGTCGCTGCCCGACGCGTCTGCACTTTGCATACCGACGCGCCTGCACAGTACAGACCCGATTTTACAAGATATTTGGTGTGTGGCCCTCGACTATTCACTGGAAGTGTTAAGCGGCCCCCCAGCTGAAATAATTGCCCACCCCTGGTCTAGGTTGACCACTACTGGTCAACAGTGACTAGGTTGACACCCAAAATAGGTCGATGCAAGCATTAGGTCGACATGAACAAGGTTGACATGAGGGTTTTTTTTAAAAATTTTTATCATTTTCTTTGTAGAGTGACCGGGAACCCCAATTAGTGCACCATGTCACCTTGCATGGCTCGCTTCGCTCGCCATGCTTCGGGCAAGGTGTTCTGGGCCAGGTTACTTTTTCCAATTGTAGTCCACGTGGATCGTAATGTATGAATAAGTTAAAAAAATGAAAAAAGTGAAAAACTCATGTTGACCTTTTGTCATGTCGACCTAGAACATGTCAACCTAGAAACCCTATTGACCTAATGCATGTCCACCAATAGTTGTTGACCTAATGATTCTTGACCTAAGTGTGGTCAACTTAGAGACCGGATACCATATGGAAGTGTATGCATGTGAACACAATTGGGACATGCCTGAAGTGTAATCTTTTGCCATTACAATCAGTGGCGAAAGAGTAGTTTTTACTATTCGTGGAGACAGCTGCTTCTTGGAGCAGCTATGCCAGCATGCCCACAACCTCCCCGCTCGACCCTATCCCCTCCCACCTCCTCCGTTACCTCTCCCCTTCTGCCTGTTCCCATCTTGCCCACCTTCTCAATCTCTCCCTTTCATCAGGCACTGTCCCCTCTGCCTTCAAGCATGCTCTTGTCTCCCCTATTCTTAAAAAACCTACCCTTGATCCTAACACTCTCTCCAACTATCGACCCATCTCTCTCCTCCCCTTTGCCTCCAAACTTCTTGAGCGTATTGTCTATAATCGCCTCACTGCCTTTCTTTCCTCTCACTCACTGCTTGACCCATTCCAGTCTGGTTTCCGTTCTCTCCACTCCACTGAAACTGCCCTCACAAAAGTCTGCAATGACCTCCATGCAGCCAAATCTAAGGGCCACTACTCTCTGCTTATTCTTCTTGACCTCTCTGCTGCTTTTGACACTGTGGACCACCCTCTCCTTCTGCAAATCCTTCACTCTCTTGGTCTGCGTGATACTGCCCTCTCCTGGCTGTCCTCCTACCTCTCTGATCGTTCCTTCTCTGTCTCCTCTCATGATGCTACCTCCCCCCCACTTCCACTAACTGTTGGTGTCCCCCAAGGCTCTGTTCTTGGTCCTCTCCTTTTCTCTCTCTATACGTCCTCTTTAGGTGAACTCATTAGTTCTTTTAACTTCCAATACCACCTCTATGCTGATGACACTCAAATCTACCTCTCCTCCCCTGATCTCTCCACGGCTCTCCTCACTCGTACCTCAAACTGTCTTTCTGCTATCTCTTCCTGGATGTCTCAGCGCTTTCTTAAACTCAACATGTCTAAGACTGAGCTGATCATCTTCCCACCCTCCCGCACAGCCTCACCTCCCACAATCTCATTATCCATTGATGGCACGACTATCTCCCCTAGCCCCCAAGTACGCTGTCTTGGCGTAATCCTTGACTCCTCCCTCTCCTTCAAACCGCAGATTCAGCACCTCTCACAAACCTGTCATTTTCATCTCAAAAACATTTCTAGAATCAGACCTTTTCTCACCCAGGATGCCACTAAGATCATTATTCACTCACTGATTATTTCCAGACTGGACTACTGTAATCTCCTCTTAACTGGCCTCCCTGACAATTACCTCTCTCCACTCCAATCTATCCTCAATGCTGCTGCCCGGCTCATCTTCCTCACCAAACGCACTACGTCTACCTCCCCTCTCCTACAGGCCCTCCACTGGCTTCCCTTCCCTTTCAGAATCCAATTCAAACTTCTCACACTCACTTACAAAGCCCTCACCCACTCCTCTCCCATCTACATCTCTGACCTTATCTCCCTTTATATCCCACCCGTCCTCTTCGCTCTGCTAATGCACGCCGACTCTCCTGTCTTCTGATTACTTCCTCCCACTCCTATCTCCAAGATTTTTCACGTGCTGCTCCCTTTCTCTGGAATTCTTTACCTCTCCCCCTCAGACTCTCCACCTCTCTACAAAACTTCAAACGGTCTCTTAAGACCCATTTCTTTACCAAACCTAGCCAAATCTCAACATAACCCTCTGTTCCACACTCTCTATGTACCCCATCTGTGTCATCCCTGTCTGTTTACCCCTCCCCTTAGAATGTAAGCTTTCACGAGTAGGGCCCTCTTCCCTCATGTGCTTATACTTTTCTTACTTTAATAATCCTCAACTGCCCAGATCCCACAGTTTTTTGACCACCTGGAACTTATCTCTATGTTTACTGGTGTAGTTATGCTTAGTTGCCCTGTACTTGTACTATATTGTATTAAACTGTAAGTCACTGTTTTCCTATTTTTATGTGCATTTGTACTCTGTAATTGGGCGCTGCGGAACCCTTGTGGCGCCATATAAATAAAGGATAATAATAATAATAATAATAATAATAATAATGATACTTCATCTATTATCTTTGCAAATTGAACTAGTTTCTGGGAGACCAGGAGACAATTACTAAGGGTCCTAATTAGGCTCCTTAATATGCATTGAATTTATATACTGTATGATCAATTGCTGAAACTGACAAATACTGTCACCTAAATAAAGCAGTGGGTAGCTAAATTTGGCTACAATAAATAACTCCTACAGAATCACAACTAATAAATTATTTAATGCCACATTTTTGGGCATCCCTAAATTTTTTATGCTTCAATAAACAAATCCTGAAAATTGTAAATACCTCCACCCTTCCCATGCCATCTAGAGGATACTGAATAAGCAGTTTACAATCTACAAGATATCACAGTTTCTGGGTTGCATCGATGGTTTGATAGTAGAGGCCTGCTATAGCCTCCTTTCAATGACCCTCCTTTCCCTGGTCATTCCTCCCAATCCATCTTTCCAACTCTGACTTCTTTTCCTCCTATAAGTGGAGATGAAGTAATGGCCTTCATCAGGTCCCTCCCCCCTCTACCTCCCATCTTGCCCACTGTCACGAGCTATTGTCAGGCGACTGGGATGCTTGCAAACTTCTGCTCCCCATTCGCTGGTCCCATGGCAACCTGGCACTGAGCTGATGCGGCAGTCACGGTTGCTAGGAAAAAAGAGGCACCAGGGAACTTCTGCCTGGATGCTTCTGTGAGTGCCTGGTTACACTGACGCTAGGAGCTCACAGGAAGCTTCTAGACATGCAGTAGGACAGCTATAGGGAGTTCTTCATTAGGGGAGGCTTGGCTGTGTAACTTTTCTGATTGGTTCATGTTCCCTTTATATTCCTTGACTACCTGTCACTCCTTGCTGGTCATAGTTCATGGCAGCAGCAGCTTGTCTTTTGGTTCAAGCACTAGCCTGTGGATTCCTTTGGCTGGTTTCCTTACTATCATTCTCTGCAGAGCTCCTGTGTCAAGCCCTATGTCAGTTGCATAATCTGTCACGTTGTTCAATTGTTATTTCTGCTAATACTACCTCTTGTCTATTACTATTGAGTTACGTGTTTCCTCTGTGTTCTATTTCTCATGCAGTTTTCCAGTACTCCCACTTCCAGTAGCTCGACCTATTGGTTCTGAGCCTTCAGTGTTTTCATGCTCTTATTTCCTCAATACTCTTTAGCTCATATTACACCTGCCTCGTTCTTGTCTGGGTCACTACCATTTTAATACCTCTGGCTCTCCCGATTTTCCCTGACACCATAATGTCATTCTCTTTCTCTTGTCTTATTATCTTTGTGCTGCTCCTCTCTTCTTTTGGGTCTTCCCTACCACCGGCATTGATTCGGGTCACTCGGGGTTAAGTTCATACTGCCAGCAGTGACATAAGTCCTGGTGGCATTCAAGTACCAGTAGGCACATCATGCCTAATGGGAAAAGAGGCTATTACAGGCAAAAAGACCTGCTGGTGAGTTCTACGAGTCTTAACCGGGGGTGTACAAAGGTCACTGCTCAGAAGAGTTCCAGAAACCTCAGTCTCCTCGGAGAGAAATTTCTTCAGTCGTAACACCCACATCCACAATCTCTCTAATACACTCTCTTCAACTATCAACCCATCTCTCTCCTCCCTTTTGCCTCCAAACTCCTTGAATACATTGTCTACTGCCTCCTAACTGCCTATCTTTCCTCCCACTCACTGCTTGACCCATTCCAGTCTGGCTTCTGTCCTCTTCACTATACTGAAACTACCCTCACAAAAGACTGCAATGACTTCCATGCAGCCAATTCCAAGGGACACTACTCTCTGCTTGTTCTCCTTGACCTCTCTGCTGCAATTGACACTGTTGAGACCACCCTAATCTCCTGAAAATCCTTCACTCCATTGGTCTGTGTGATACTGCCCTCTCCTGGCTGACCTCTTACCTCTATGACAGCTACTTCTCTGTCTCCTTTCATGACTCAACCTCCCTCACACTTCCCCTAACAGTAGGTGTCTCCCAAGGTTCTCTCCTTTTCTCTCTCTATATGTCCTCTTTAAGTGAGCTCATTTGCTCTATCAACTTCCAATATCATCTCTATGCTAATGATACACAAATCTACCTTTCCTACCCTGACCTCTCTCCTTCTCTCCCATTCTCTCCTCACTGGTATCTCAAACTGTCTCATAGTAACATAGTTACATAATTATATAGTTAGTGAGTTCAACCTGTATCTGTATTAAGCAGTGCACATTATAATGCACCAACCAAAATAATGGTTTCATACCTATTGACAACTATATTTCGTATTACTCCCATATACATAATGTCAATATATTACATGCTATAGCCTTGGATGCCTTTTTCATCTAGAAAACTGTCCAATCCATTTTTACATGCATTTACAGAGAACGCCATTATTACCAGGGATTTCCAAATCCTTATTGCCCTTACAGTGAAGAACCCTTTCCTACATTGTGTATGGAATTTTCTCTCCTCTAGCCTTAGTGAGTGCCCACGTGTCCTATACAGAGTTTTATTAATAAACAAATCCCCTGCTAACTCTTTGTATTGACCCTTTACATATTTGAAGATATTAATGTCTCCTCTTAGTCTCCTCTTTTCAAGGGAATACAAATTTAACCCAGTAAGCCTTTCCCCCAGTGTCTCTAACCCTTTAATCAGTTCAGTAGCGCGCCTTTGAACTCTTTCGAGCTCCTCGATATCTTTTTTATAATATGGTGCCCAAAATTGAACACAATATTCCAGATGCGGACATACCAATGATTTATACAGAGGCAGGATTACATCCGCGTCCCTTGACTCAACACCCTGTTTTATGCATGCAAGAACTTTACTTGCCTTCTTTGCTGCATGTTGACATTGTATACTGTTATTAAGCCTATTAGCTATGAGCACCCCCAAATCTTTTTCCACCACAGTTACCCCTATCTTTTCCCCATTTAGTGTGTAGGATGCAAGTTTGTTTCTAATCTCAAAGTGCATAACTTTGCATTTATCAATATTTAATTTCATTACCCATTTAGACTCCCAAGTTTCAAGTTTAGATAAGTAATTTTGTAAAGACTCCACATCGATTTCTGAATGAATTACCTTACACAGTTTAGTATCATCTGCAAAGATTGACACTGTGCATTCCAGGTCTATTCCTAGATCATTAATAAATATATTAAACAGGAGCGGGCCAATTACGGACCCTTGTGGTATTCCGCTGACTACTTGTGCCCTTAATTTGATGATCAGTCTCCTGTGAGGCACTGTATCGAAGGCTTTTGCAAAATCTAAAAAGATCACATCCACTGCTTTACCCTGGTCGAGATTATCGCTCACTTCCTCGTAGAAGCTAATTAAGTTAGTTTGACACGATCTGTCCCTCACAAAGCCATGCTGACTATTGCTAATACACTTAGAATTCCGTAGATAATCCTCTATGCTATCCCTCGAAATTTCTTCCAATATTTTACCCACTATAGAGATTATACTAACTGGTCGATAGTTCCCAGGATGATTTTTAGATCCCTTTTTAAATAATGGTACTTCCTCAGCTATACGCCAATCCCTTGGTACCATACCTGATTTAATTGAACTATAGAAAATCAAGTATGAGGGTTTTGCCAGCTGAGCCCTCAGCTCCATAATAACCCTCTGGTGAAAGCCATCTGGGCCCGGTGATTTATTAATCTTTATGTTGATTAGTCTCTCCAGGACTAATTCCTCACTTAAACAAGTATTTAGCCACGAATCATTATCATCTCTGTCGTTATGTATTACTGTCACCGTCTGATCCTCCCTGGTGAATACTGTTGAAAAAACATTGTTCAGTATATCCGCTTTTATTTTGTCATCATTTATCAAGGCTCCCAGTTCATCTTTTAATGGACCTACATTCTCCTTTTTTAACCTTTTACTATTTGTGTATTTATAAAACGTTTTAGGCTTAGCTTTACGCTCTATAGCTATTTGCATTTCGTTTACAATTTTAGCTGCTCTAATTACCTTTTTGCATCTTTTATTGCATTCCTTATAATACTGGAATACCTCCTCCCCTCCAATTGATGTAAATGCTTTGAGAGCACGCCTCTTAATAGGCATTTCTTTTTTGACCTCCTCATTAAGCCACATTGGTCTGTGTTTAGTACTCCTGTGTTTATTACCCATGGGAATGAATTTGTGAATATTGCTATCAAGCAAACCTTTTAAAGCATCCCACATTTCCGAAGTGTCCCTACCCTGAAACAAAACTTCCCAGTCAATGTTGTTTAGTGCCTGCCTCAGCCTATTGAAGTTAGCTTTTCTAAAGTTTAATGTTTTGGTTGATCCCTTATAGCTTTGTTTTTTTAAACTAATGTCGAATGAGATCATATAGTGGTCACTGTTTTCCAAGGTCTTCCCAACTGTAATGTTTGATATAATGTCCACATTATTGGTAATAACTAGGTCCAGAATATTTTTAGCTCTGGTTGGGTCCTCAATTAATTGAGGCAAGTACTGATTCTTTAATGTGTTTAAGGATCAGATAGCTTTTACACATGAATCGTTTCTCCAATTTATATCAGGATAGTCGAGATCCCCAATCACTAGGATGTCCCCCATTCCCGCAGCTTTTTCAATTTGCTGCCAGAGTTGTTCCTTGTACTGTACGCTAATATCCGGTTGTTTGTAGCTTCAATGCCCTCGCTTGCGATCACAACCCATAGTGATTCCACGTTATCTCCAGTCCCCTCGCAAAAAACATCTAATATGCTTGGCTTTAGAGATGGTTTTACAGAGACATATCCCTCCTCCCCTTATGGTAGCCCTATCTCTCCTGAAAATTGTATACCACTCCAAATTTTCAACCCAGTCGTGGGAGTCATCCCACCATGTTTCCGTAATTCCTATAATATCATAATGATTTTTTGATACAAGCCATTCAAATTCCCCCATTTTACCTGATAGGCTTCTTGCGTTTGCAAGCATACATTTTAGCTTAATATTTCCCTTGCCAGTTTGTTTTAATGGAATGTTATCCTTATTTACAAGTGCCTTTCTAGAATTACTCTTACCAGCTGTTATTCTCCTCCCTCCCTTTGCACCCCCATCATACTTAATACAGCCTTCTTAACTACTACTATAAGACATATTAGGTCTTTCAACCCCCCCCCCCTCCCCCTGATGAAGGTATTTTCCCTTATGCTATGGATATCATATTCTATATACCATACTGTAGGGCCATAATCGTCATAAGATAACAAAGTCGGGAAACCATGGGCAATACCTTTGCCTGTAATTTCTGTGTCAATACCCCCAGCTGATCTTTCCCTCCCACCTTCACCACCCCCAATTTGTTCACTACCCCCATCATTACTGTTCTTATTGTTTGACCTGTAACTTCTAGCTAAACCCTCCCCCCAGGCTCCTAGTTTAAAAGCTCCTCCAACCTTCTAACCATCCTGCCCCCCAGCACCGCAACCCCCTCCTCATTCAGGGGCAATCCATCGCGACAAAAAAGATGGTGCCTGACTGAGAAGTCCGCCCAGTGTTCCAAGAACACAAACCCGTATTTCCTACACTAGTCCCTAAGCCACACATTTGCCTCCCTGATCTCCTTCTGTCTCCCTGGACTAGCGCGTGGCACCGGTAATATTTCAGAGAATATTACCCTAGATGTCCTTTCCTTAAGTTTCTTGCCTAATTCCCTATAATCTTTCTTAAGGACATCCCACCTACCACTAACTTTGTCGTTGGTGCCGACATGCACCAAGACCACCGGGACTTTACTAGCCCCTCCCAACAATCTGTCTACCCGGTCTGCGATGTGCCATACCCGAGCACCCGGGAGACAACAGACCATACGGTGATCACGGTCCCGGTAGCAGATTCCCTGTTTGCCTTCCTGATAATAGAATCCCTTACCACCACAACCTGAGTAGGTACTTCACTATCTTTTTTCCCTTCTGTACTGGAGAGACCGCTCCTCTGGTTGCTAGAGGGAACAGTCTCCTCTGGCTCCGTCATTTCCCCACTGCCATCCCCAGAATCCTCATCCATTTGGGCGAATTTATTGGGGTTTGGCAGATCGGAGATGTCCTGTTTCCCCCTCTCCCTCTTCTTCTTCCTTCTATCCATGACCCAGCTGCCTACCTGGTCATCCTCGCCTACCAGTGTTCCCCCCTGCAGCTCCTCCACCGTTCTATCTAAACTTTGCTCGAGATTGTGAATACTCCTCAGTCGCATAACGGTCTGCTCTAGATCAGTCACCTGGGCTTCCAGGGCAGCCGTTCACATCTCGCACAGATGTACCCACACTCGGACTGTTGTTCCAGGTGCGCATACATCATGCACGACACGCACTGAGAGAGATCCTCAATCGCGGCCACCCCCATTTTTGCTAAGTGTTACTCCCTGTTACCTTTAGAAAAACGAAAATCGAGAAGAGGGGGAAAAAAGACAATATATATGTATATAAAGGGAACAATACAATATAGTCACCTAAACAGTAATATAGTTAAGATAAGTCGGAGTATTATGTACACGTATATAAAATGTAAGTACCGGATGGATTCTTGAGATCAGGCCTGTCTGTCTCTCTCTATTCTTGGTGGCTGTTCCCCACTGGTACGGGCTTGGTGTCAGCCACCAAGAATAGAGAGAGACAGACAGGCCTGATCTCAAGAATCCATCCGGTACTTACATTTTATATACGTGTACATAATACTCCGACTTATCTAAAATACTACACCATATGGCGCTTGTTCTTCTCCCCTGCCTCTACAGAATTGCATGACTGAATATACCCAGGTCATATTTTGAAGAACTGAGCAGCCACCAAAGAAGCTTGGGAGGTGTCTATTGACGGAGCATTCACGACCGATTAAGTCCAAACATCTGGACTTTTTGACGACCCCTTCCTTCAAAGGAACATTTGAACGTTAGACTAAGCGCACTGACCTATAAAACTCTTTCCACAGTAATATAGTTAAGCTTATACTTATCTTCCCTTGAGCACCCGCTGATCCTTTTCACTTATGCAGCAGGAGTCCCAGGCCCCGTACAGCAGGGTCCTCTAGCAGCAGCAATGTTTACAGTTGGCCCGGTCGCAGCAGCGTCACCTGGCAGCACTAATGTGGGGGGAGTCAGGACCTCCTGCCGCAGAACCTGCTCACAGGTCCCTGCTTTCCATGGGGTGGCTCTTGTCTCCTACTCCCAAAACTCACAGCTTCACCTCCTGCCAAAAAAGACAGAGAGAAAAAAAAGAACTTCTCTTTCACGTGTAGCCCACTCCTTCCAGTAGCTGCCTCCCTCACACACACACACACACACACACACACACACACACACACACACACACACACACACACACACACACACACCCTCTGGTCCTCTTACATGGAGCGGCTGCCTGCACTACTTAGCAGTGCTCCATCCCACTCACTCAAGTGGCTCCCGGGTCCCGGTAATCAGCCCTCCACCTTACCCCAGTTACGACTCCCGGCTCCTCTCTCATGTGTTCATCCTGCACCCCGGAGCTTCCGGTCCCGGAAAAGCGTCACACACACAGCGTCTCCAACTCCATGATACAAGTCTCCACCTCCATCTCTGTTAACTCTTCTTGGATGCTCCAGCACTATCTTAAACTTCACGGGCCATTTTCAAATGATATATCACGCCCAATCTCCTTTCTAAAGTGATCCCCATTATCACGCATATCGCGCCCATAGTAATCAGGTTTAGCTGTGTAATGTGTTGGGTGCCCTTACTACCGCGGGGGTAGTGAGCTGAAATGATGATACCACGCCCATCAGCAGAAACAGAATGGGACTGGAAAGGGGGGAAAAGAATTGAATACCACCCTACATGTCTATGACTGAGCTAAATTCTTATGGAACTTAACGCAGAGATATCTAGACCCCTATATTTGATTTGCAGTGAGTCAATTGCATCAGGAATGATACCGAAGGACTGGCGTATAGCAGAGGTAGTCCCAATATTTAAAAAGGGTATTAAAACTCATCCCGGCAACTATAGACTGGTAAGTTTGACATCTATAGTGGGGAAAATATTGGAAGGTATATTAAGCAATAGCATACTAGAGTACTTGTATACCTCCAAGGTTATTACTAAGAATCAGTATGGTTTTGTGAAGGACAGGTCATGTCAAACTAACTTAATAAGCTTCTATGAGAAAGTGAGTAATAATATTGATCAGGGTAAAGCAGTGGATGTGATATTTTTGGACTTCGCTAAGGCCTTTGACAAGGTCCCACATAAGCAGGGTCGGCTCCAGGCCTACTAGCACCCTGAGCGAGAAAATGTCAAAGTGACCCCTCTCCATGTGAGTGCCTAAGGCGCGTGCGCTCCTGGAAAAGTGGGTGTGGCCTCGCAATTTCATATTATCAAACTATAAATAAATATATTTTCACACCCCCTCTACACACACAAGTAACAGCCTTACACATAACAGCCACAGTAGTGTTACTTACACATAATGTCTCCAGTATAGTGCCAGATACACATAATGTCTACAGTAGTGCAGTGCCAGATAGACATAACATGCCCCCAGCAGTGCCAAATAGACATTACAAGCCCCCCAGCAGTGCCAGCTACACATGATATGCCCCTCAGCAGTGCCATCTACACATGATATGCCCCCTCTGCAGTGCCAGCTACACATGATATGCTCTCAGCAGTGCCAGCTACACATGATATGCCTCCCAGCAGTGCCAGCTACACATGATATGCCCCCAGCATTGCCAGATACACATGATATGCCCCCAGCAGTGCCAGCTACACATGATATGCCCCCCAGCAGTGCCAGATAGACATGATATGCCCCCCAGCAGTGCCAGATAGACATGATATGCCCCCCAGCAGTGCCAGTTAGATATGATATGCTACCCAGCAGTGCCAGCTACACATGATATGCCCCCCAGCAGTGCCAGCTACACATGATATGCCCCCCAGCAGTGCCAGCTACACATGATATGACCCCTAGCAGTGCCAGATACTTATATGCCCCCACAGTGCCAGATACATATATGCCCCCACAGTGCCAGATACAGAAATGCCCCACACAGTGCCAGATACATAAATTCCCCCACAGTGCCAGATACTTAAATGCCCCCACAGTGCCAGATACATATATGCCCTCACAGTGCCAGATACATAAATGCCTCCACAGTACCAGATACATAAATTCCCCCACAGTGCCATATATGCCCCCACAGTACCTGCTGTGCTGGCGGCAGTGTGTCGGCAACAAGGGAGGGGGTGGTGCTGTGGACCACAGGCGGACTAAAGCTAAATGATTCAGTGCGCGCTATGCGCGTTGTGCGACGCTGGCATCTGACATCAGACGCCAGGGCCACACAGCATGCACAGAGCAGTTTAGGCTGTTAGCAGGCTGGCTCCAGGCTCGAATATGGCAGCGCCAGCGTGCGGCACCAATTAAGGGTGGCGCCCTGCGTGGCCACTCAATTCGAACATGCCTGGAGCAAGGCCAGCACATAAGAGACTAATTTTAAAACTAAGAGAGCTTGAGTAAGAAACACTATTTATACTTGGGTGACTAATTGGCACAACGAGTGGGGATTAATGGGATGTTCTCTGAATGGGCCTCAGTGCTCAGCTGAATACCGCAGGGTTCAGTACTCGGGCCTTTGCTGTTTAACATATTCATTAATCACCTAGGAGTGGACCTAGAAAGCACAGTGTCAATTTTCGCAGACGATACTAAACTATGTAGGGTAATTAATTCAAACAAAGATGTTGAGTCTCTACAGAATGACTTATCTAGACTTGAGGTCTGAGCGGATAAATGGAGAATGAGGTTCAATATAGACAATGTAAAGTTATGCACTTTGGGACTAAGAACAATCGAGCAGCATATAAACTAAATGGGGAAAATGTAGTTGAAAAAGATTTGGGGGTGCTCATCGATTATAAACTTAGTAGCAGTAGGCTATGTCAAAATGCAGCGACTAAGCAAATAAGGTGTAAGCATGCATAAAACGGGGATTGGAGAAAAGGGATGAGAGTGTAATCCTGCCACTGTTTAAATCATTGGTGCGACCACACCTGGAATATTGTGTACAGTTCTGGGCACCTCACTATAAAAAAGATATCTTGGTACTCGAAAGGGTTCAGAGGTGAGCCACCAAACTGGTTAAGGGGTTAAAGCCACTGAATTATGAGGAAAGACTCGAAAGGCTAGATATGTTTACACTTTAAAAGAGGCGATTGAGAGGGGACATTAATAATATTTATAAATACATAAAGGGACAATACAAGGATTTATCAAACTATTTCTTTATAAAAAATAATCAAAAACACAACACAGGACACGAGGATACCTCCTGAAGTTAGAAAAAAAAATTTCATACACAATGGAGAAAAGGGTTCTTCACAGTAAGAGTAGTAAGGATTTGGAATTCTCTGCCAGAGAAGGTAGTAATGGTGGATTAAATCAATAAGTTTAAAAATGTATTACACAAATTCCTAGCTGAAAGAAATATCCAAGGATAGATCACTTAATTAATATAACATTTATAATACAGGTTTAACTCGATGGACATTTGTCTTTTTTCAACCTCAACAACTATGTAACTATGATCATCTTCCTACCCTCCTTCATAGCCCCCTTACCCTTCCAAATCCAGTTCAAGTTTCTTACACTCACTCAAAGCTCACACCCATTCCTCACTCATTTACATATCTGACCTTATCTCCCCTTACACTCCCACCCACCCCTTTCACTCCACAATAATGCAGGTACAACCCATGAAACACTAGAGATCAGTAAAATGTGCTGGGGGCATGTGCATCTGGAGCTGGGGGCATGTGTGCATCTAGCGCTGGGGGCATGTGTATCTGGCACTGGGGGCATGTGTATCTAGCACTGTGGGCATGTGTATCTGGCACTGGGGGCATGTGTGCATCTGGCGCTGGGGGCATGTGTATCTGGCACTGGAGGCATGAATATCTGGCACTAGGGGAATGTATGCATCTAGTGCTGGGGGCATGTGTATCTGGCACTGGAGGCATGTGTGCATCTGGAACTGGGGGCATGTGTGTATCTGGTGCTGGGGGCATGTGTATCTGGCACTGGGGGCATGTGTATCTGGTGCTGGGGGCATGTGTTTCTGGCACTGGGGGCATGTATATCTGGTTCTGGGGGCATGTGTATCTGGCACTGGGGGCATGTGTGCATCAGGCGCTGAGAGCATGTGTATCTGGCACTGGAGGCATGTGTATCTGGCACTAGGGGCATGTGTATCTGGTGCTGGGGGCATGTGTATCTGGCACTGGAGGCATGTGTATCTGATGCTGGAGGCATGCGTGCATCTGGCACTGGGGGCATGTGTATCTGGCACGGGGGCATGTGTATCTGGTGCTGGGGGCATGTGTATCTGGTGCTGAAGGCATGTGTATCTGGCACTGGGTGCATGTGTATCTGGTGCTGGGGATATGTGTATCTGGTTCTGGGGGCATGTGTATCTGGCACTGGAGGCATGTGTGCATCTGGAACTGGGGGCATGTGTGTATCTGGTGCTGGGGGCATGTGTATCTGGCACTGGGGCATGTGTATCTGGTGCTGGGGGCATGTGTGTATCTGGAACTGGGGGCATGTGTGTATCTGGCACTGGAGGCATGTGTATCTGGCACTGTGGGCATGTGTATCTGGCACTGGGGGCATGTGTGCATATGGCGCTGGGGGCATGTGTATCTGGCACTGGAGGCATGTATATCTGGCACTAGGGGAATGTGTGCATCTGGTGCTGGGGGCATGTGTATCTGGCACTGGAGGCATGTGTGCATCTGTAACTGGGGGCATGTGTGTATCTGGTGCTGGGGGCATGTGTATCTGGCACTGGGGGCATGTGTATCTGGTGCTGGGGGCATGTGTGCATCTGGCACTGGGGGCATGTGTGCATCTGGCGCTGGGGGCATGTGTATCTGGCACTGGAGGCATGTGTATCTGGCACTAGGGGCATGTGCATCTGGTGCTGGGGGCATGTGTATCTGGCACTGGAGGCATGTGTGCATCTGGAACTGGGGGCATGTGTGTATCTGGTGCTGGGGGCATGTGTATCTGGCACTGGGGCATGTGTATCTGGTGCTGGGGGCATGTGTGCATCTGGAACTGGGGGCATGTGTGTATCTGGCACTGGAGGCATGTGTATCTGGCACTGGAGGCATGTGTATCTGGCACTGGAGGCATGTGTATCTGGCACTATGGGCATGTGCATCTGGTGCTGGGGGCATGTGTATCTGGCACTGGAGGCATGTGTATCTGGCACTGGAGGCATGCATGCATCTGGCACTGGGGGCATGTGTATCTGGCACTGGGGCATGTGTATCTGGTGCTGGGGGCATGTGTATCTGGTGCTGAAGGCATGTGTATCTGGCACTGGGGGCATGTGTATCTGGTGCTGGTGGCATGTGTATCTGGTTCTGGGGGCATGTGTATCTGGCACTGGAGGCATGTGTGCATCTGGAACTGGGGGCATGTGTGTATCTGGTGCTGGGGGCATGTGTATCTGGCACTGGGGCATGTGTATCTGGTGCTGGGGGCATATGTATCTGGAAATGTAGGCATTTGTATCTGGCACTGGGGGCACATGTATCTGGTGCTGGGGGCATGTGTATCTGGCACTGGGGGCATGTGTGTATCTGGCACTGTGGGCATGTGTATCTGGTACTGGGGGCATGTGTGCATCTGGCGCTGTGGGCATGTGTATCTGGCACTGGAGACATGTTTATCTGGCACTGGGGGCATGTGTATCTGGTGCTGGGGGCATGTGTATCTGGCACTGGAGGCATGTGTCATCTGGAACTGGGGGCATGTGTGTATCTGGTGCTGTGGGCATGTGTATCTGGTACTGGAGGCATGTGTGCATCTGGCAGTAGGGGCATGTGTATCTGGCACTGGAGGCATGTGTGTATCTGGCACTTGGGATATGTGTGTATCTGGCGCTGGGGGCATGTGTATCTGGCACTGGAGGCATGTCTGTCTGGCACTGGGGGCATGTGTATCTGGTGCTGGGGGCATGTGTATCTGGCACTGGAGGCATGTGTGCATCTGGAACTGGGGCATGTGTGTATCTGGCACTGGGGGCATGTGTATCTGGCGCTGGGGGCATGTGTGCATCTTGCACTGGGGGCATGTGTATCTGGCACTGGGGGCATGTGTATCTGGAACTGGGGGCATGTGTATCTGGTGCTGGGGGCATGTGTATCTGGTGCTAGGGGCATGTGTGCATCTGGCACTGGGGGCATGTGTGCATCTGGCACTGTGGGGGCATGTGTGCATCTGGCACTGTGGGGGCATATAATGTATGTCTGGCACTGTGGGGGCATATAATGTGTGTCTGGCACTGCTGGGGGCATATAATGTGTGTCTGGCCCTGCTGGGGGAATATAATGTGTATCTGGCACTTGTTGTAGCATATAATGTGTATCTGGCACTTTTGGGGGCATATAATGTGTATATGGCACTTGTGGGGGCATATAATGTGTATCTGGCACCTGTGGGGACATATACTGTGTATCTGGCACTTGTGGGGGCATACTGTATAATGTGAATTTTTCCACTTTTGGGGGCATATAATGTGAATCTGGCACTTATGGGGGCATAAAATGTGAATATGGCACTTGTGGGGCATATAATGTGAATCTGGCACTTGTGGGGGCATATAATGTGAATCTGGCACTTGTGGGGGCATATAATGTGAATCTGGCTCTTGTGGGGGCATATAATATGAATCTGGCACTGCACTGTGGGGGCATATAATGTGAATCTGGCACTGCACTGTGGGGGCATATAATGTGAATCTGGCTCTGCACTGTGGGGGCATATAATGTAAATCTGGCAATGCACTGTGGGGGCATATTATATGAATCTGGCACTACACTGTGGGGGTATATAATGTGTACCTGGCACTGTGGGGGCATATAATGTGTATCTGGTGCTGTGGGGGCATATAATGTGAATCTGGCACTGCTCTGTGGGGCATATGTGTATCTGGCACTGCACTGTGGGGGCATATACTGTGTATCTGGCACTGTGGGGGCATATAATGTGTATCTGGCACTGTGGGGGCATATAATGTGTACCTGGCACTATTGGGGGCATATGTGTATCTGGCACTTCACTATTGGGGGCATACAGTATGTGTATCTGACACTATACTGGGGACATTATGTAATAGGAAGGGGTGAAAATATATAGATTTATAGTTTTATAATATAACGTTACAAGGCCACGCCCACTTTCCCAGGAATGTGCGCGCATTTGGCGTGCAGATGGGGGAGGGGCCTTCAAAATTTCTCGCTCTGGGTGTTAGTAGGCCTGGAGCCGGCCCTGTTTACAGAAGACACCTCCTGCTGCATTTGCATAATTTAGCAGCAGCGGCTGTGATAACCATCACAGCTGCTACTGCACTGCATCCATCTCTGAATCACCCCCACTTCCTGGCTTTTTCCAGCAGTGGGAAAGATTGGAGGTATGTTTCAGTCACCACTGCTCGGCATATAAATACCATACCTGCCACTGGTGCATCCCTTTATTTATAATAAAGTAAAAGTAACATTTTTGTATACATTCACTCATATGTTTAATTTTTCTCTTAGTTTTCATCTATTTCTAGTCTTCTCTACTGTATCACTTCATTTTACATCATTATACTTTCCCCCTCGCTAGAAATTAATTCTGTTCCTCAGGTAACTTAGCAACCTCTAACTTCCCCCACACGTCACTCCTAACACTATAAACACTCCCATATTGATGCATCATTAAGCTAGCTGCCTAGCAATGGGCAGCTGCTTCCCTATTACACTGCCTGCAATCTCAATATAGAGATCATTGGCCAGCGCCATGGTCATGTTTTTGTTTGCACCTTTATCCATTCCTCTACCCAGATCACCATCATCCATATGTTGTAAAAGCCATCCATAGCTGTTAGTCTTTTTTACATCTGCACTAAACTTGCCCTTTGCTCAGATAGAACAGATCTTAAGTTTATTTTTTACCCTTAACACAACTATTTTTCCACAATTTTTATCAAGTAAGTACAGTATGTTACTTATATTACATTTCAACAATTTAGTTTCTATCTTTATATTCTGAAATCCACTTTTGTTCTGAATCCAGTTGTCCATGTCCTCTACTCTACCTTAAAATATGAATTAAGTACTGACTCAGTTAGTCTTTAAGAGGAGGATCAGTCTCATTCAACATCAGTTGCCTGTGGTAGCGATAAGCTATAATGTGAAACATGTTGGTCAACATCCACCACTGAAGGAAAAGTTTGATTGTATTTTTATTTTAGCGATACAGAGGAATAAAGACACACAAATGACCATAAAGTACACAATAAAAAGTAAATACAAATACAGATAAAGAAAATAAAATAAAATAGTAAAATAGTAAAACTATCCCTTTGATTGCATGGTCACTACAAAACATGTAAAATAATAGGAATAAAACACATAAAGCATGTTTAGAAAAAAATAATTGTTAAGTAGTAAGGGAAAGGTGCAATCGGAACAAAAGGACCATAGAGTTTCTGGGAGCAGCACCAATGGAGGAAGGGAGTCATTTTTATTTATTTTATGGTTCGTTTTTTGAAAATGTGTGTGTTTGTATATATATATATATATATATATATATATATATATTCCTCCAAGTGTGCCGGCACTCCTTGCTAGATAGCAACTGGTCCCCTTGCTACAGTGCACTGTGGCACGGGGACCAGTTGCTATCTAGCAAGGCGTGCTGGCAGACTTGGAGGAATGTACTGTGCATTGGTCAGGAGATCATAGCATGAGTTGCATGGCACCACTGCTAAATTGTTGAATCATTTAAAACAATATTGCTACTGCATCCGAACAGTATTTTCTAATACACCAAGTGATATGCTTTTGTCTGGATACAGCTGGCTACCAGGACTTTAAAACACTTACTGGCAAGATCTTTAGCTTTGCAGCTGATCAAATAGAAGGGATCCTATTTAAAGATACAATAACTATAACAGATCCTATCCATAATTTGGATGATCTACATCACCAATTATTCAAGCTCAAGTGGTGTGAGATTGATTATTTAATGCATGGGTCCATTGTTTCTGATTATTTCTGGGAATGGAAAATTCCACGCGGCTTCAAGGTAAATAATGCACCGCCCATAGGGAGGCAGAATCCGGACTTTGTCCAGTGTGCTCTGGACCTAATGGTCCTAGTAATAGAGGAAGCAGGGCGTGAGCTGCAAATCACGCAAAATAAAATACAGAATTTTGAAAGAGAATATCAAAGTATATTGGAAAATGACTTGAATGCACACTGGCGCACCAAATTGCAGCAACAATGCGACCAATATAAAAAGAACTTGATTAAGTTCAAAAGGAACAAAAAGTACACGGTTGATGCAGGCTACAAAGAAAATCATGTCTACAAGTGGTTATCAGGTGGTGGATCACGAAGCAATAGTAGTGCATTAGAAAGACGCGGTAGGCCATGGCAGCAGAGACATCCACAGAGCCGCAATCAAAATATGACTCCCCAAAGAAACAGTGACAGCGAATTTGTGTATCTGAGACTGATGAAATGTCTACGTCAGAAAATGTCCCTTTAGGGAAGGCGCCCATTGCCCAATCACATGGAGAAAGGCCACCTGCAGGGGCAAGCAAAATCAAAGAGGCGCGCGAGGTCAGGAGAAATCCCTTTCACAAAAAACAGCTTAATATTTAACTTATCTGAAAGAGTTCTGACAGATATGGAAATACAGGTGCTACAGAAAGGTCTTTCATTTGTACCTACTAACTTCCATGATGATTTTACATGGCATATGGACCATCATAGGTTTGCAAGAAACCTACACCTGAAGGAACATTTCCAACATCAGAGTGATGTTGCAGAACCTACAGTGTTAGAATCTTTTCTGAAGGGCAAATCAAGGTCAAAGTTTGACCCAGTCTCAACCAATCCATCTCTTAAAATGTTTAACCGCCTATTAGATTAATCTGTTACTAAGTTACCGTTGGTGCCTGGAAAAATACATAAAAACCTCATGAAGGGGGAGTCTGTGGCTTTAAAAAATCTTGGCTCTAACGAAGATATCATTATTAGGCCTGCCGACAAAGGCGGGGCCATAGTGATACAGGATATAGAAAAATATAGTACGGAGATCAGTCGACAATTGGCCAAAGAAGGAGTATACTTACAACTGCATGGGAATCCTACTATTCAATATCAGAAGGAGCTGTGTGAAATTCTATCTACAGCTATATATCAAAATCATGTAACAGCCAAAGTTGCTAAAGCCTACCGAGCTGCAAAAAAATAGTAAAGACAGAGACTGACTCATCCCATACAAAAACAAAGGTGTTGGATTTTAGGAAGGCTGATTTTGTAGGGATGGGAAAATGTGTAAGTGATTCTTTGACAGAGTGGAGGAACTTGGAAGCAGTGCAGGAGAGGTGGGAAACAATAAAATGTGCAATATTAAAGGCAACAGACCTTTGTATCAAAAGTGTTAGGAAAAACACAAGGAAAAGGAAGCCAGTGTGGTTTGCGCTAGAAGTAGCAAATATTGTGAAAGCAAAAAAGATGGCTTGTAGGAAATATAAGCAGACACAAAATAATGAAGACAAAGATATATCTTGTTAGACAGAAGGAGACTAAGAAGGTAATCAGATGTGCAAAGGCACAAGCTGAGGAGAAAATGGCCTAGTCAGTGGATAAAGGAGGCAAAACTTTTTTTAGGTATATAAGCGAAAGGAGAAAAACAAAAGGTGGAATTATAAAACTAAAGACAGACACTGGGAGTCTTGTTGAGGGAGACAATGTAATAGCAGATCATCTTAATAATAATGTTTGCTCAGTATTTACTACTGAAAGAGAGGGAAGGGGCCACAGTTAAGTTGCAGGCATATTCAGGAAAATGAAACAAGTACATTTACAGAGGAGAAGGTCCTAACAGAACTCTCAAAGCTGAAAGTGGACAAATCTAAGGGGCCAGATGGGATACATCCAAGGATACTAAAATAACTTAAAGAGGTGCTGGAAGCACCATTGACAGAATTATTCATCCAGTCATTAGCTACAGGAGTAATTCCAGAGTACTGGAAAAGAGCAAATGTAGTCCCCCTACACAAAAGTGGAAGCAAGGAAGAGGCAAACAACTATAGACCAGAGAGTCTAACATCAGTAGTTGGGAAATTGATGGAAACACTCTTAAAAGAAAGAATTGTAGATTATCTCAAATCCGTCAATTTACAGGATCCCAAATAGCATGGATTCACTGGGGGGAAATCATGTCAAACAAATATTATTGACTTTTTTGACTGTGTGACTAAAGTGATGGATAAAGGTGGAGCCATGGATATAGCTTATCTAGACTTTAGTAGAGATGAGCGGGTTCGGTTTCTCTGAATCCGAACCCGCCAGAACTTCATGTTTTTTTTCACGAGTCCGAGCGACTCGGATCTTCCCGCCTTGCTCGGTTAACCCGAGCGCGCCCGAACGTCATCATGACGCTGTCGGATTCTCGCGAGGCTCGGATTCTATCGCGAGACTCGGATTCTATATAAGGAGCCGCGCGTCGCCGCCATTTTCACACGTGCATTGAGATTGATAGGGAGAGGACGTGGCTGGCGTCCTCTCCGTTTAGACACTTGATTTACTAATTTTGGGGAGCATTAGGAGTACTCAGTAGTGTACAGTGCAGAGTTTTGCTGATAGTGACCAGTGACCACCACTTTTATTTATAATCCGTTCTCTGCCTGAAAAAAGCGATACACAGCACACAGTGACTCAGTCACATACATACCATATCTGTGTGCACTGCTCAGGCTCAGGCCAGTGTGCTGCATCATCTATATATATTATATATCTGTCTGACTGCTCAGCTCACACAGCTTATAATTGTGGGGGAGACTGGGGAACACTACTGCAGTGCCAGTTATAGGTTATAGCAGGAGCCAGGAGTACATAATATTATATTAAAATTAAACAGTGCACACTTTTGCTGCAGGAGTGCCACTGCCAGTGTGACTAGTGACCAGTGACCTGACCACCAGTATATAATATTAGTAGTATACTATCTCTTTATCAACCAGTCTATATTAGCAGCAGACACAGTACAGTGCGGTAGTTCACGGCTGTGGCTACCTCTGTGTCGGCACTCGGCAGCCCGTCCATAATTGTATATACCAGTGACCTAACCGTGGTTTTTTTTTCTTTCTTTATACATACATACTAGTTACGAGTATACTATCTCTTTATCAACCAGTCTATATATTAGCAGCAGACACAGTACAGTGCGGTAGTTCACGGCTGTGGCTACCTCTGTGTCGGCACTCGGCAGCCCGTCCATAATTGTATATACCAGTGACCTAACCGTGGTTTTTTTTTCTTTCTTTATACATACATACTAGTTACGAGTATACTATCTCTTTATCAACCAGTCTATATATTAGCAGCAGACACAGTACAGTGCGGTAGTTCACGGCTGTGGCTACCTCTGTGTCGGCACTCGGCAGCCCGTCCATAATTGTATATACCAGTGACCTAACCGTGGTTTTTTTTTCTTTCTTTATACATACATACTAGTTACGAGTATACTATCTCTTTATCAACCAGTCTATATATTAGCAGCAGACACAGTACAGTGCGGTAGTTCACGGCTGTGGCTACCTCTGTGTCGGCACTCGGCAGCCCGTCCATAATTGTATATACCAGTGACCTAACCGTGGTTTTTTTTTCTTTCTTTATACATACATACTAGTTACGAGTATACTATCTCTTTATCAACCAGTCTATATATTAGCAGCAGACACAGTACAGTGCGGTAGTTCACGGCTGTGGCTACCTCTGTGTCGGCACTCGGCAGCCCGTCCATAATTGTATATACCAGTGACCTAACCGTGGTTTTTTTTTCTTTCTTTATACATACATACTAGTTACGAGTATACTATCTCTTTATCAACCAGTCTATATATTAGCAGCAGACACAGTACAGTGCGGTAGTTCACGGCTGTGGCTACCTCTGTGTCGGCACTCGGCAGCCCGTCCATAATTGTATATACCAGTGACCTAACCGTGGTTTTTTTTTCTTTCTTTATACATACATACTAGTTACGAGTATACTATCTCTTTATCAACCAGTCTATATATTAGCAGCAGACACAGTACAGTGCGGTAGTTCACGGCTGTGGCTACCTCTGTGTCGGCACTCGGCAGCCCGTCCATAATTGTATATACCAGTGACCTAACCGTGGTTTTTTTTTCTTTCTTTATACATACATACTAGTTACGAGTATACTATCTCTTTATCAACCAGTCTATATATTAGCAGCAGACACAGTACAGTGCGGTAGTTCACGGCTGTGGCTACCTCTGTGTCGGCACTCGGCAGCCCGTCCATAATTGTATATACCAGTGACCTAACCGTGGTTTTTTTTTCTTTCTTTATACATACATACTAGTTACGAGTATACTATCTCTTTATCAACCAGTCTATATATTAGCAGCAGACACAGTACAGTGCGGTAGTTCGCGGCTGTGGCTACCTCTGTGTCGGCACTCGGCAGCCCGTCCATAATTGTATATACCAGTGACCTAACCGTGGTTTTTTTTTCTTTCTTTATACATACATACTAGTTACGAGTATACTATCTCTTTATCAACCAGTCTATATATTAGCAGCAGACACAGTACAGTGCGGTAGTTCACGGCTGTGGCTACCTCTGTGTCGGCACTCGGCAGCCCGTCCATAATTGTATATACCACCTAACCGTGGTTTTTTTTTCTTTCTTTATACATACATACTAGTTACGAGTATACTATCTCTTTATCAACCAGTCTATATATTAGCAGCAGACACAGTACAGTGCGGTAGTTCACGGCTGTGGCTACCTCTGTGTCGGCACTCGGCAGCCCGTCCATAATTGTATACTAGTATCCAATCCATCCATCTCCATTGTTTACCTGAGGTGCCTTTTAGTTGTGCCTATTAAAATATGGAGAACAAAAATGTTGAGGTTCCAAAATTAGGGAAAGATCAAGATCCACTTCCACCTCGTGCTGAAGCTGCTGCCACTAGTCATGGCCGAGACGATGAAATGCCAGCAACGTCGTCTGCCAAGGCCGATGCCCAATGGCATAGTACAGAGCATGTCAAAACCAAAACACCAAATATCAGTAAAAAAAGGACTCCAAAACCTAAAATAAAATTGTCGGAGGAGAAGCGTAAACTTGCCAATATGCCATTTACCACACGGAGTGGCAGTGCCACTCCTAGATGGGCCCGGTGTTTGTGTCGGCCACTAGGGTCGCTTATCTTACTCACACAGCGACCTCGGTGCAAATTTTAGGACTAAAAATAATATTGTGAGGTGTGAGGTATTCAGAATAGACTGAAAATGAGTGTAAATTATGGTTTTTGAGGTTAATAATACTTTGGGATCAAAATGACCCCCAAATTCTATGATTTAAGCTGTTTTTTAGTGTTTTTGGAAAAAAACACCCGAATCCAAAACACACCCGAATCCGACAAAAATAATTCGGTGAGGTTTTGCCAAAACGCGTTCGAACCCAAAACACGGCCGCGGAACCGAACCCAAAACCAAAACACAAAACCCGAAAAATTTCAGGCGCTCATCTCTAGACTTTAGTAAGGCTTTTGACACTGTTCCACATCGCAGACTGCTTAATAAACTTGAAAGTTTGGGATTGGATATTATGATTATTGAATGGATAAGATCTTGGTTGAAGGATAGAAAACAGAGAGTTGTGGTAAATGGAGTGCATTCACAGGAGGGAAATTTTACCAGTGGAGTACCCCAGGGATCTGTACTTGGACCAGTGCTTTTTAATATCTTCATTGGTGTCATTGCAAATGGCATTAAAGGGAAAGTATGCCTTTTTGCAGATGACACAAAGGTATGCAACAGGGTAGACATACCAGGTGTGGTAAAACAAATGATTGAGGATCTAGGTAGACTAGAGGAATGGTCAAGAGTATGGCAATTACAGTTTAATGCCAAAAAATGCAAAATCATGCACTTGGGTCTCAAAAGTCCAAAAGCTAAATATAGTATTAATGGCACTATACTGGAAACTACTGAGGAGGAAAGGGATCTAGGAGTCACTATTTCAGGTGACTTAAAGGCAGGTAAGCAATGTAACAAAGCAATGAGGAAGGCTAGTCAGATGTTTGGCTGCATTGGAAGAGGAATCAGCAGCAGAAAGAAAGAAGTAATAATGCCACTGTATAGGTCATTGGTACGGCCTCATCTAGAATACTGTGTTCAATTCTGGAGGTCATATCTCCAAAAGGATATTAATACATTAGAAACTGCACAAAGAAGGGCAACTAAAATGGTGCATGGCCTACATCACAAAACATGCCCAGAAAGATTAAGAAATCTCAATATGTATAGTTTGGAGCAAAGAAGGGAAAGGGGAGACATGATAGAAACTTTCAAATATATCAAGGGTTTTAACAAAGTCCAGGAGGGAAACATTCTCCAAATGAAAAGAAGCAATAGGTCACGAGGACATGCACTGAGACTGGAGGGTGGGAGGTTCATGGGAAATTTGAGGAAAAATTACTTCACAGAAAGGGTAGTGGAATAGCCTACCATCAGAGTGTTAGGGTCTCCTGCTCTGTGCTGCCACGTCGTCATGGCAACCGGGAGACAAGTGCTAACGGAGTAACCTGAGCATAGCTGATACTCCGGTTCGGGTCTTTTGCTGTGCAGTGGTTACAGGCTCTGTGCACGGCAGGGGATCCGGTGCTGGTTTTTGTGCTCACAGTCTGTGAGGTCTGAGTGGGTTGTGGACAGCACCTGCTATATAAACCCTCTTCTCAGGTTAGGCAGATGCTGCTGAATCTTTGTTGGTTAGTCAGTTCCTGAAAGTTAGCTAGTACTGTGTAACTTTGTATTTGTTTGTTGCTTACTGCAAATAGGCCTTGGGATTTGGTACTACACTCTGCCAATCCAGACCTAGCAGTAAGACTGGAGTCAGTCGTTTAACCTGCTGGGGTTCTTTTGCTACTCTGTGAACCTAGCAAGTTTGCGGCTGTATTCTCAGACTTGCCTGCCAAAATCCTTTCTCACTGTGCAAGGTGTTCAGGTGTCAGTTTAGTGGCAGTAAGCTGAACCAGTGCACTGCAAGTGAGGACTAGGATTGTGCAGACTTTCCTTGTGTCTATTATTCCATCTCTGACCAAGGAGTTTACTGCCACACCCGTTGGTAACCCTTTAGGGTTTGACTGTTGCCCTTAGCAACAGCATTTCGGGTTCTCTACGTATTAAATCACAACATCTCGCTTCTTTCCATCTGAGCATTCCTAATACAAGGGAGACACCCAGTTTCTTAGCCTTTGGGCTTCTCTGTTCACTTTGTGTTTATTTTGTTACCCTATCACCTTCTGTGTATGTAATGTCATATTCCCCAGTCTGTCTGTGAGTTCATTTGTTTTGCATCCCTCTCCGTTCAGACACCAGTACATTCCTGCTGGCACTGGTGTGCATAACATATTCAGCAGCCAAATACTCCTGTTGAAATTTTGTGGGAATATGGAGCATACCCCTCAAAATACTTTGCAACAGGTGGTCGATCAGGTGCAGGTCCTGACTCGACAATTTAATGATTTGTCCATTAAAATGCACACCTCGCAGGCCGCTGGCGGAGCTCCCACAGCAGCAGTACCTTCAGGGGTTAAGGAGCCGAAAGTAAATCTCCCGGATCGTTTTTCTGGAGATCGCTGGCAGTTCTTTTGTTTCAAGGAGAGCTGCAAGCTATATTTCCAGCTTAGGCCTCAGTCTTCTGGGTCGGAGATTCAGCGGGTGGGCATAGTGATTTCCTTGCTACAAGGAGACCCACAGGTCTGGGCATATGGGTTGTAGCCTGACTGTCCGTCGCTTAAAAGTGTTGATGCTTTTTTTACGGCACTGGGCATGTTGTATGATGACCCTGACAAGACGGCCTCAGCCGAGGCTCAGATTTCGATCCTTAAGCAAGGGCGAAGGCCAGTTGAGGTTTATTGTACGGAGTTTCGGAGGTTGGCCCATGATACCCAGTGGAATGACCCAGCCCTGAGACACCAGTACCGAAGAGGTCTTTCTAACCAGATAAAAGACCAACTGGAACAATATCTCTTGCCTGATAGCTTGGATTAGCTCATGCAGTTATCCATCCGGGTGGATAGACGGCTGAGAGAGCGTAGGCTTGAAAGGGAGACCGAGGTTTCCTTCTTTCCCAAGGGAACCTCAGACTCTGAGGAATTTTCCGAGGAACCTATGCAGATTGGGGCTACCCGCCTCTCCTCGTGTGAGGAGACGCGGAGGAGACAGCAGGGGTTGTGTTTGTACTGTGGGAATAAAGGTCATGTGGTAGTATCATGCCCAGAAAAGCCGGAAAACTTCAGGGCCTGAGGGTGATGGGAAATATCCTGTCAGGCCAGAAGTCAGAATTTCCCAAGAAGACTTTTATCATTCCGGTGACCTTGAAGATCCTCGGTCAAACTGTCAAGACTGAGGCCTTTGTGGACAGTGGGGCCGACGGGGTTTTTATGGACCGCCAATTCGCCCTGAAACACTCTGTTCCCTTAGTACCCTTGGCATCGGAAATTGAGATTTGTGGGTTAAACGGGGAACCATTATCCCAGGGTAAAATTACCTCTTGCACTAGCCAGATTTCTTTGTTTATTGGAGCCACACACTCTGAAAAATTGTCCTTTTATGTGACTGTCTGTACTTTTGCCCCATTGGTGTTGGGGTTACCCTGGTTAAGGGCCCACAATCCTCAATTTGACTGGGTCTCTGGGGAGATTCTTAGTTGGGGTACTGATTGTTTCAGGAGTTGCTTGAGCCTTCCAGTCAGGCTTTCGCAGATAAGTTTGCCAGGATTGCCAGGATGTTATGCAGATTTTGCGGACGTGTTCTCCAAAAAAGTTGCAGAGGTACTACCTCCCCATCGCCCCTATGACTGTGCCATTGATTTGTTGCCGAATGCTAAGCTTCCCAAGAGCAGGTTGTACTCCCTGTCACGTCCTGAGACTCAGGCTATGGCAGAGTACATTCAGGAGAACTTGGCTAAGGGATTTATCAGACCTTCACAGTCTCCAGTTGGGTCGGGGTTCTTCTTCGTGGGTAAAAAGGACGGTTCGTTGCGACTCTGCATCGACTTCAGGGAATTGAACCGTATCACGATTAAAAACTCATACCCACTGCCTCTCATTTCGGTCTTGTTTGACCAGCTTCGTACTGCCACCATTTTTTCTAAGATTGACCTACGCGGTGCGTACAATCTAATCTGAATAAGAGAGGGGGATGAATGGAAGACTGCCTTTAATACCCACTCAGGGCATTATGAATATTTGGTGATGCCTTTTGGGCTCTGTAATGCCCCGGCAGTCTTCCAGGACTTCATGAATGAAGTGCTCAGGGAATATTTGGATAGATTCTTAGTTGTATACTTAGATGACATCCTAATCTTCTCCCATTCCCTGGAGGAACATCGGAAGCATGTACGCTTAGTCCTCCAGAAACTCAGAGACCACCGGCTTGGGGCGAAGCTGGAGAAGTGCGAATTTGAAGTTCAGCAAATCGCATTTCTAGGATATATTATCTCCCCAGAAGGTTTCCAAATGGAGGGTTCCAAGGTACAGGCAGTCCTGGATTGGGTGCAGCCCACTAGTTTGAAGGCGCTTCAGCGTTTTCTGGGCTTTGCGAATTTTTATAGACGATTTATCGCTGGATTTTCGTCTATAGTGGCGCCCTTGGTGGCACTCACTAAGGAAGGTGCTGGATGTTGCTCACTTGTCTTGTGAGGCCAAAGCGGCTTTTGCCCGTCTCAAAAGGGCATTTGTCTCGGCCAAGGTGCTGCGACACCCAGATCCAGAGCGTCCTTTTGTGGTGGAGGTGGATGCCTCTGAGATGGGTATTGGGGCAGTGCTCTCTCAGATGGGGGTGTCTGATAATCGCCTTCATCCCTGTGCTTACTTTTCCCGTAAATTTTCGCCTGCCGAGATGAATTATGACGTGGGTAACCGGGAATTTTTGGCTATTAAGGATGCACTCGAGGAGTGGAGACACTGGCTTGAGGGGGCTAAGTTTGTGGTCTCAATTCTCACCGACCATAAGAATTTGGCATATTTAGAGTCAGCGAAGCGCCTCAATGCCAGGCAGGCACGATGGGCTTTGTTTTTTGCTCGCTTTAATTTTTTGATAACATATCGCCCTGGGTCAAAAAACATCAAGGCTGATGCGCTCTCGCGGAGTTTTGCTCCAATATAGGAGACCACCGAGGATCCATTGCCCATTGTGTCCCCATCATGTATTAAAGTGGGCATTACCCAGGACCTCTTGTCATTAGTCCTTAGAGCACAGGAGCAGGCTCCTCCAGACCTTCCGGTAGGTCTTTTGTTTGTGCCTCCTAGGTTAAGACAGCGAGTGTTCCTGGAATTCCATGCCAAGAAGTCGGCAGGTCACCCGGGTATTGCCAGAACTCGGGAGTTGCTATCTAGGGCGGTGTGGTGGCCCTCGGTGGCTAGGGATGTGGATCAGTGGGTTCGGGCATGTGACATCTGTGCCCGAAATAAGACTCCTAGAGGGGTTCCTGTTGGCCCATTACATCCACTCTCTATTCCATCTAAGCCATGGACCCACATTTCAATGGATTTTGTGGTGGACTTGCCCAAATCCTCGGGGATGACAGCCATCTGGGTTGTCGTTGACAGGTTTTCGAAGATGGCGCACTTCGTTCCACTGGTTGGGCTGCCATCGGCCAGACTGTCTGCCGGCAGACACTCGCACTTTTCTGGACCTGTGGCATTCAATACCTTTCTGAACCTGTGGCATTCTGGACCAGTGGCATTTAAGTAAGTTTACATATGACACATTTCCGGCTAAGAGTGCTGATTTAATCATAGAAAGACATTGATGTGAGTTAAGGACTAACTGCTGCGATGAGCAGAGCCATTTGATCCATTTGGGCACAAGCTTCTTTCTGGAAACACAGATTATATTTCCCCAGTGAAAAATTTCAATTTTCCAGCGAGGAATGACAACATGCTTGGAAAATTGTAACTGTGGACTTTTTAAGTGAACAGCTGAATTAAGCACCATCAGTATATGTTTTATGTCGGTTTGTCTTTTGTCTGAAGTATACCGGTATTAGGGTCACAATTGTATTGATTTTAATTGAACAATAGTGGTAGATAAAAATCCCCTTTTATGTGTTATAAACACTGTATCCTGAATAAAGAAAATATAATTAAAAAAAAAAACACTTTTATTGTATTAATTTATATATTTGCATATTTTGACTACTACAGTAGGAAATACATTGATACACTTGATAAACATAAGCGCTGGGAGATATTTTATTTTTCTTTTTGGTATAGATTTTAAGAGGCTAGTGGAAAGCCCCTTCTCCATAGCAGCTTTTATTGGTCAAGTGAGACGAACAAGCGCAGTCCTCAAATCCCCCCTCCATTTTTTGCCATCGGCCAGATGCCTGTCTGAAATATTTATGCTGCATGTTGTGCGCCTCCACGGGTTGCCACTTGATGTGGTCTCTGACCGCGGATCCCAGTTTGTGGCCAAATTCTGGAGGGCATTTTGTTCCGATCTCCAGATTTCTGTCAGCTTGTCGTCAGGCTACCATCCGCAGTCTAATGGGCAGACTGAAAGGGTGAACCAGTCCTTGGAGCAGTTCCTCAGGTGTTATGTCTCCAAGTGTCAGACTGACTGGGTTGCTCATCTGTCCATGGCGGAGTTTGCCTATAACAACGCGGCTCACTCTGCTACAGGGATCTCTAGCTTCCTTTGTGTGTATGGGCATCATCCTAAGGCAAATTCTTTTGACCCCCTGGACTCCACGCCTGGTGGTTCCTCTGTGGTTTCGGTCCTTAGAGGTATTTGGAGGAAAGTGAAGAAAGCCCTTGTGTCTGTGTCATTAGTGACCAAAAGGGTTTTTGATAAGCGGAAAAGACCCTGCAGCTTCAAATTAGGAGACTTCGTCTGGTTGTCTACCAAGAATTTGAAGTTGAGACAGCCATCTCATAAGTTAGGCCCCCGGTTCATCGGTCCTTATAAGATCACTAGGGTTATCAATCCGGTGGCATTTCAGTTAGATCTACCCCGTTCTTTGGGTATCAATAAAACATTTCATTGTTCCCTTTTAAAACGGGCGATTAGTAATCCTTCTTCCAGTGGAAGACCTTCCCCTCTTCTGATACGTGGCCAGAGGGAGTTTGTTGTTGAAAGGATTCTTGACTCTAAGATGGTTCGGGGATGGCTGTCATTTTTGGTGCACTGGAAGGGGTATGGCCCGGAGGAGCGGTCGTGGGTGCACAGTTGTGATCTTCATGCCCCCAGACTGTTACGCTCTTTCTTCTCGCAGTTCCCCGATAAACCCGGTGGTAGGGGTTCTTTGACCCCTCGTCAGAGGGGGGGTACTGTTAGGGTCTCTTGCTCTGTGCTGCCACGTCGTCATGGCAACCAGGAGACAAGTGCTAGCGGAGTAACCTGAGCGTAGCTGATACTCCGGTTCGGGTCTTTTGCTGTGCAGTGGTTACAGGCTCTGTGCACGGCAGGGGATCCGGTGCTGGTTTTTGTGCTCACAGTCTGTGAGGTCTGAGTGGGGCGTGGACAGCACCTGCTATATAAACCCTCTTCTCAGGTTAGGCAGATGCTGCTGAATCTTTGTTGGTTAGTCAGTTCCTGAAAGTTAGCTAGTACTGTGTAACTTTGTATTTGTTTGTTGCTTACTGCAAATAGGCCTTGGGATTTGGTACTACACTCTTCCAATCCAGACCTAGCAGTAAGACTGGAGTCAGTCGTTTAACCTGCTGGGGTTCTTTTGCTACTCTGTGAACCTAGCAAGTTTGCGGCTGTATTCTCAGACTTGCCTGCCAAAATCCTTTCTCACTATGCAAGGTGTTCAGGTGTCAGTTTAGTGGCAGTAAGCTGAACCAGTGCACTGCAAGTGAGGACTAGGATTGTGGAGACTCTCCTTGTGTCTATTATTCCATCTCTGACCAAGGAGTTTACTGCCACACCCGTTGGTAACCCTTAAGGGTTTTGCTGTTGCCCTTAGCAACAGCATTTCGGGTTCTCTACGTATTAAATCACAACATCTCGCTTCTTTCCATCTGAGCATTCCTAATACTAGGGAGACACCCAGTTTCTTAGCCTTTGGGCTTCTCTGTTCACTTTGTGTTTATTTTGTTACCCTATCACCTTCTTTGTATGTAATGTCATATTCGCCAGTCTGTCTGTGAGTTCATTTGTTTTGCATCCCTCTCCGTTCAGACACCAGTACATTCCTGCTGGCACTGGTGTGCATAACACAGAGGTGGTAGAGGCTAAAACAGTGTAGCAATTTAAACATGCATGGGATAGACATAAGAATATCCTTGCAAAGAAATAAGGGTCAAACAAGGTAAGAGAAAAAAAGAATGTTAAAAAAGGAGCAGACTAGATGGGCCAAGTGGTTCTTCTCTGCTGTCAAATTCTATGTTTCTATGTTTCACCGGGCCACCCCATCATAGCAGCCTGTGGGTCTCTCTATCAACCCACAGCTCAGCTCATCTGTTGCAACCTTTGTTATTACAAAAGCATTCTTTCCTAAAAGACACCACAGAACTTTTAAAATTGCTGAACAGCAAACTAATGGGTTGTCTTGATGTGTGCAGTTTGTATACATCAATTCTGCATGTGGGGACTAGCATCAATGAAAAGCTTGGTCACAGTTTTTGGAACCTGTTCTGTTTAACCATGATCTTTTGCTTAAGTTACTAGGACTGACTCTGTATCGAAACTACTTCCAGTACGATGGTAGTTATTACCTGCAGCAACGTGGTCGTGCAATGGGTCAGCTGTGGCCCCATCGTACGCCAATGTTTATATGTTTGACAAGGAGGATACTATGTTTCTTAATCATCCTGATGTTTTTAAGCATATAAAACTGTACACCAGATATATAGACAATATATTCATGCACTGGACAGGGAAGTTGATAGCTTTAACCTGTTGATGAAGGAAGTCAATAGTGTGAATTCTACCATCAAATTTACTTATTCTAGTAGTGAAAAAAAAATCACATTTCTTTGATGTACATGTCTTGAAAGAGGGTGTTATTGGAACAGAAGTATTTAATAAGGATGTTGACAGAAACACTTTTCTGTTAGCATCAAGCCATCATCCGGCACCTTTAAAGCGTGGTCTGCTCCTATCACAAACGATGCGGGTAGCCAGGATTTCAAGTGATCCTCTAAAGGCTTCCGCTACCATTGATAGGCTTATATCTAAGTTTACAGCTAGGGGATTTGACCCTAAGATGTTGCTAGAAAATAAATTGCATGTTTTGCAAATGCCGAGGTGTCAACTGCTCCATCCCCATAATAGAATATCTGAAAAAAATCTTACCTTGGGTGAGCAGTTTTACTACAGCGAGTCTTGTTATTAAATGTGCAACCAAAGCATTATGGCTAATTGTGCCCTTTGATAGAGATCCGCCTGGCTTGAAAAATTTGCGACCTATTGCGGCCTTTAAAAGAGGATGCAATTTAAAGGATAGGCTGATGGTAACAGAAATTATTATTTATTATTATTTATTACCAGTTATTTATATAGTGCACACATATTCCGCAGCGCTTTACAGAGAATATTTGGCCATTCACATCAGTCCCGGCCCCAGTGGAGCTTACAATCTATGTTCCCTACCACATGTACATGACATCACTAGTAGAGGCATTCCCCAGCAGCCCAATGTATATACTAAGCCTCCGGGTTTCTATAGCTGTCACAACTGCACCACATGTAAATTTATGGCAACATGTAAATCTTTCAAACACCCTCATTCGCAAAAGATGTACGATATTAGTTTTGTGCTTACATGGACTACGTCTTTTGTGGTCTATGTGATTGTATTCCCTTGCAGCTTGTATTACGTGGGCCAGACCACACGGAAATGTTGAGAAAGGATGGCTCTTCATACATGGCTAGTCATCCATACAGCTGTCATCTATGGGCAGATCTACGGATCAACCTGTGGCCCGTCATTTTAAAACTATGGGTCACCCTCTGACAGCCCTGACATTTTTTATAATTGGTCATGTGCCTGAATCTCTGCGTGGCAGTGATAGAGTTAAAACCCTATTGCTAACAGAATCCAGAAGGATATTTCGTTTAAACTCCATTGCCCCTTTAGGGTTAAACAATAAGATTAATTGGAACAGTCTAAAATAACTCCTTATATGTATATAAATTCATGTACTTTGTGACTTAATACTCATATATGCTTATAGCTTGAATTATCTCTAATCAGTTTATACCTGTTGGAGTTTTTCATATCTTTGGAATTATTGATATATAACTATATAATTATAAATTTACTGCCTATAAATGTATCCCTTACTTTTTGATATTATGTGAAACCATTTTTGAATTTTGGCACTATGTGTATTATTGTTGGGGTGGAGTTATGCGGCCCTATAGTAATTATGGCCTTTATGATCACCAAATATTTGTTATGATATTTGTTGTTTTTTGAAATTGTGTGTAATATTTATTTATGTTTATATTTTTTCTTTCTTTCCACTTCTGCCCCCCTCTGCAGTGCTGGCTGGGGATGTGTTACCGGGTCTCCTCCGCTGGGACGCAAGCTGGAGGTTGCCTATCAACATCAGGTTAAGCCTACCCAGAAGTGAGTTACCTGCGAACATCCAGCGGCTGAGACTCGTGGAAAGGGAGGAGGTGGCGAACACTTCACCGGATTTAAGGTATTTAAACTGATAAATCATTATTGTATGTATTTTTGCTGTGTACTTAGAAAGAGGCGGAAGCCTAGAAACATGTTGATGTTTATGACACCTATATTAAACTATTGAACCGTGTCCCTGTGAGTGCCGTGCTATTTTGGAGGACTCTCTATCTATCTATCTATCTATCTATCTATCTATCTATTTATACTGTATGTATATACAGGTTGAGTATCCCTTATCCAAAATGCTTGGGACCAGAGGTATTTTGGATATCGGATTATTCCGTATTTTGGAATAATTGCATACCATAATGATATATCACTGTGATGGGACCCAAGTCTAAGTACAGAATGCATTTATGTTACATATACACCTTATACACACAGCCTGAAGGTCATTTTAGCCTATATTTCTCTGACGTCCTAGTGGATGCTGGGGACTCCGTCAGGACCATGGGGAATAGCGGCTCCGCAGGAGACAGGGCACAAAATTTAAAAGTTTGACCACTAGGTGGTGTGTACTGGCTCCTCCCCCTATGACCCTCCTCCAAGCCTCAGTTAGGTTTTTGTGCCCGTCCGAGCAGGGTGCAATCTAGGTGGCTCTCATAAAGAGCTGCTTAGAGTAAAAGTTTTGATAGTTTTATTATTTTCAGTGAGTCCTGCTGGCAACAGGCTCACTGCAACGAGGGACCTAGGGGAGAAGAAGTGAACTCACCTGCGTGCAAGATGGATTTGCTTCTTAGGCTACTGGACACTAGCTCCAGAGGGACGATCACAGGTACAGCCTGGATGGGTCACCGGAGCCGCGCCGCCGACCCCCTTGCAGATGCCGAAGTAAGAAGAGGTCCAGAAACCGGCGGCTGAAGGCTTATCAGTCTTCATGAGGTAGCGCACAGCACTGCAGCTGTGCGCCATTGCGCTCAGGCACACTTCACACCGGCGGTCACTGAGGGTGCAGGGCGCTGGGGGGGGCGCCCTGGGCAGCAATGTTAATACCTTTCTGGCTAAAAAGAATACATCACATATAGTCCATGAGGCTATATGGATGTATTTCACCCCTGCCAGGTCTCAGAAAAACCGGGAGAAGAGCCCGCCGGAATAGGGGGCGGGGCCTATCTCCTCAGCACACAGCGCCATTTTCCTACACAGCTCCGCTGCTAGGAAGGCTCCCAGGCTCTCCCCTGCACTGCACTACAGAAACAGGGTAAAAAACAGAGAGGGGGAGCATTTTTTGGCGATATTATATATATTTAAGCAGCTATAAGGAAACAACACTTATATAAGGTTGTTCCTATATAATTATAGCGCTTTGGTGTGTGCTGGCAAACTCTCCCTCTGTCTCCCCAAAGGGCTAGTGGGGTCCTGTCTTCTATCAGAGCATTCCCTGTGTGTCTGCTGTGTGTCGGTATGTGTGTGTCGACATGTATGAGGACGATGTTGGTGTGGAGGCGGAGCAATTGCCGGTAATGGTGATGTCACCCCCTAGGGAGTCGACACCGGAATGGATGACTTTGTTTATGGAATTACGTGATAATGTCAGCACGCTGCAAAAGTCGGTTGACGACATGAGACGACCGGCAAACCAGTTAGTACCTGTACAGGCGTCTCAAACACCGTCAGGGGCTGTAAAACGCCCTTTGCCTCAGTCGGTCGACACAGACCCAGACACGGACACCGAATCTAGTGTCGACGGTGAAGAAACGAACGTATTTTCCAGTAGGGCCACACGTTATATGATCACGGCAATGAAGGAGGCTTTGCATATCTCTGATACTGCAAGTACCACAAAAAGGGGTATTATGTGGGGTCTGAAAAAACTACCTGTAGTTTTTCCTGAATCAGAGGAATTGAATGACGTGTGTGATGAAGCGTGGGTTACCCCTGATAAAAAACTGCTAATTTCAAAGAAGTTATTGGCGTTATACCCTTTCCCGCCAGAGGTTAGGGCGCGCTGGGAAACACCCCCTAGGGTGGACAAGGCGCTCACACGTTTATCCAAACAAGTGGCGTTACCGTCTCCTGATACGGCCGCCCTCAAGGATCCAGCTGATAGGAGGCTGGAAAATACTCTAAAAAGTATATACACACATACTGGTGTTATACTGCGACCAGCAATCGCCTCAGCCTGGATGTGCAGTGCTGGGGTGGCTTGGTCGGATTCCCTGACTGAAAATATTGATACCCTGGATAGGGACAGTATTTTATTGACTATAGAGCAATTAAAGGATGCATTCCTTTATATGCGAGATGCACAGAGGGATATCTGCACTCTGGCATCAAGAGTAAGTGCGATGTCCATATCTGCCAGAAGAAGTCTATGGACACGACAGTGGTCAGGCGATGCGGATTCCAAACGGCATATGGAAGTATTGCCGTATAAAGGGGAGGAATTATTTGGGGTCGGTCTATCGGATTTGGTAGCCACGGCAACAGCCGGGAAGTCCACCTTTTTACCTCAAGTCCCCTCCCAGCAGAAAAAGACGCAGTCTTTTCAGCCGCAGTCCTTTCGTTCCTATAAGAACAAGCGAGCAAAAGGACATTCATATTTGCCCCGAGGCAAAGGAAAGGGTAAGAGACTGCAGCAAGCAGCCCCTTCCCAGGAGCAGAAGTCCTCCCCGGCTTCTGCAAAGGCCTCAGCATGACGCTGGGACCTTACAAGCGGACTCAGGGGCGGTGGGGGGTCGCCTCAAGAATTTCAGCGCACAGTGGGCTCACTCGCAGGTGGACCCCTGGATCCTGCAGGTAGTATCTCAGGGTTACAGGTTGGAATTCGAGAGGTCTCCCCCTCGCCGGTTCCTAAAATCTGCTTTGCCAACGTCTCCCTCAGACAGGGCGACGGTATTGGAAGCCATTCACAAGCTGTATTCTCAGCAGGTGATAATCAAGGTACCCCTTCTACAACAGGGAAAGGGGTATTACTCCACGCTATTTGTGGTACCGAAGCCGGACGGCTCGGTAAGACCTATTCTAAATCTGAAATCTCTGAACCTGTACATACAAAAATTCAAGTTCAAGCCAAGGGTACCTCAGGTTCGTGGTACAAAACTGTCATTATCAGTTTCAGACGCTGCCGTTTGGATTGTCCACGGCACCCAGGGTCTTTACCAAGGTAATGGCCGAAATGATGATCCTTCTTCAAAGAGAAGGTGTATTAATTATCCCTTACTTGGACGATCTCCTGATAAGGGCAAGATCCAGAGAACAGCTGGAGGTCGGAGTAGCACTAACTCAAGTAGTGCTCCAACAGCACGGGTGGATTCTGAATTTTCCAAAATCCCAACTGATCCCGACGACACGTCTGCTGTTCCTAGGGATGATTCTGGACACTGTTCAGAAAAAGGTATTTCTTCCGGAGGAGAAAGCCAGGGAGTTATCCGAACTCGTCAGGAACCTCCTAAAACCAGGGACAGTGTCTGTGCATCAATGCACAAGAGTCCTGGGAAAAATGGTGGCTTCTTACGAAGCGATTCCATTCGGCAGATTCCATGCACGAATTTTTCAGTGGGATCTGCTAGACAAATGGTCCGGATCGCATCTGCAGATGCATCAGCGGATAAAATTGTCGACAAGGACAAGGGTCTCTCTGCTATGGTGGTTGCAGAGTGCTCATCTGTTAGAGGGCCGCAGATTCGGCATACAGAACTGGGTCCTAGTGACCACGGATGCCAGCCTGAGAGGCTGGGGAGCGGTCACACAAGGAAGAAACTTCCAGGGCGTGTGGTCAAGCCTGGAAACGTCTCTTCACATAAATATACTGGAACTAAGAGCAATCTACAATGCTCTAAGCCTGGCAAAACCTCTGCTTCAGGGTCAGCCGGTGTTGATCCAGTCGGACAACATCACGGCAGTCGCCCACGTAAACAGACAGGGCGGCACAAGAAGCAGGAGGGCAATGGCAGAAGCTGCAAGGATTCTTCGCTGGGCGGAAAATCATGTGATAGCACTGTCAGCAGTGTTCATCCCGGGAGTGGACAACTGGGAAGCAGACTTCCTCAGCTGACACGATCTTCACCCGGGAGAGTGGGGACTTCATCCAGAAGTCTTCCACATGATTGTAGTCCATTGGGAAAGACCAATGGTGGACATGATGGCGTCCCGCCTCAACAAAAAAAAAAAAAAACTGGACAGGTATTGCGCCAGGTCAAGAGACCCTCAGGCAATAGCTGTGGACGCTCTGGTAACACCATGGGTGTACCAGTCAGTGTATGTGTTCCCTCCTCTGCCTCTCATACCCAAGGTACTGAGAATTATACGGCAAAGGGGAGTAAGAACGATACTAGTGGCTCCGGACTGGCCAAGAAGGACTTGGTACCCGGAACTTCAGGAGATGCTCACGGAAGATCCGTGGCCTCTACCTCTAAGAAGGGATCTGCTTCAGCAGGGACCGTGTCTATTCCAAGACTTACCGCGGCTGCGTTTGACGGCATGGCGGTTGAACGCCGGATCCTAAGGGAAAAAGGCATTCCGGAAGAGGTCATCCCTACCCTGGTCAAAGCCAGGAAGGAGGTGACTGCACAACATTATCACCGCATTTGGAGAAAATATGTTGCATGGTGTGAGGCCAGGAAGGCCCCCACAGAGGAATTTCAACTGGGTCGATTCCTACATTTCCTGCAAATAGGATTATCTATGGGCCTCAAATAAGGGTCCATTAAGGTTCAAATTTCGGCCCTGTCGATTTTCTTCCAGAAAGAATTGGCTTCAGTTCCTGAAGTCCAGACTTTTTTAAAAGGAGTAGTACATATACAGCCCCCGGTTGTGCCCCCAGTGGCACCGTGGGATCTCAATGTAGTTTTGGATTTTCTCAAATCCCATTGGTTTGAGCCACTCAAATCGGTAGATTTGAAATATCTTACATGGAAAGTAACCATGCTACTGGCCCTGGCTTCAGCCAGGAGAGTGTCGGAATTGGCGGCTTTATCGTATAAAAGCCCATATCTGATTTTCCATTCGGACAGGGCAGAATTGAGGACGCGTCCTCATTTTCTGCCTAAGGTGGTATCAGCGTTTCACCTGAACCAGCCGATTGTGGTGCCTGCGGCTACTAGCGATTTGGAGGATTCCAAGTTGCTGGACGTTGTCAGAGCATTGAAAATATATATTTCAAGGACGGCTGGAGTCAGAAAATCTGACTCGCTGTTTATACTGTATGCACCCAACAAGCTGGGTGCTCCTGCTTCTAAGCAGACGATTGCTCGTTGGATTTGTAGCACAATTCAACTGGCACTTTCTGTGGCAGGCCTGCCACAGCCTAAATCTGTCAATGCCCACTCCACAAGGAAGGTGGGCTCATCTTGGGCGGCTGCCCGAGGGGTCTCGGCATTACAACTCTGCCGAGCAGCTACGTGGTCAGGGGAGAACACGTTTGTAAAATTCTACAAATTTGATACCCTGGCTAAGGAGGACCTGGAGTTCTCTCATTCGGTGCTGCAGAGTCATCCGCACTCTCCCGCCCGTTTGGGAGCTTTGGTATAATCCCCATGGTCCTGACGGAGTCCCCAGCATCCACTAGGACGTCAGAGAAAATAAGAATTTACTCACCGGTAATTCTATTTCTCGTAGTCCGTAGTGGATGCTGGGCGCCCATCCCAAGTGCGGATTGTCTGCAATACTTGTACATAGTTATTGTTACAAAAAAATCGGGTTGTTTATTGTTGTGAGCCATCTTTTCAGAGGCTCCTACGTTATCATACTGTTAACTGGGTTCAGATCACAGGTTGTACGGTGTGATTGGTGTGGCTGGTATGAGTCTTACCCGGGATTCAAAATCCTTCCTTATTGTGTACGCTCGTCCGGGCACAGTATCCTAACTGAGGCTTGGAGGAGGGTCATAGGGGGAGGAGCCAGTACACACCACCTAGTGGTCAAACTTTTAAATTTTGTGCCCTGTCTCCTGCGGAGCCGCTATTCCCCATGGTCCTGACGGAGTCCCCAGCATCCACTACGGACTACGAGAAATAGAATTACCGGTGAGTAAATTCTTATTTTTTTGTAACTTTGTGCATTGAACAAAGTGTATCTACATTCACAAATTCATTTATGTTTCATATACACCTTATACACACAGCCTGAATGTCATTTAATACAATATTTTTAATAAATTTGTGTATTAAACAAAGTTTGTGTACATTGAGCCATCAGAAAACAAAGGTTTCACTATCTCACTCTCACTCAAAAAAGTCCGTATTTCGGAATATTCCGTATTTCGGAATATTTGGATATGGGATACTCAACCTGTATATATTTATATATAAAGAAAATTGTTTCTGTGGAGCACTCTTTAACAGATATCTCACTATGTTTATCGATGTGAACCGATAATGTTCTGTTGGTACCTTATATACACCCAAATACTAAACAAATTCCTTTTATTAAAAATATATGATGACATATTCAAGGATACATTTCCACAATCCTTTCTAACAGACAATATTAACTACTTAAAAACTTGTTGGTCTGTTTAGTTTTTGTAAATACAGTAATCATAAAATAGTATAAAACATATTTTGTTTCACCCAACGCTTTTCGTCTGTAGCGACTTCTTCAGGGGTATTATAGACTTGAAACAGAAGTCCTTTATGAGTCATATAAAACCTCTTAACAGGTGTCCTTGATAATGATTAGTATAAATGAAGATCAAAAACAGAAGTCCTTAATAATCGGTATATAAAGGCTTTTAACAGCTGTCCAATTTCATAATTTTAACAGCAGCAGTCCGATATGTCTGTATGCTCTGCATCCATGTATGAAATGCATTTCATTATTTCATTATTAAGGACTTCTGTTTTTGATCTTAATTTACACTAATCGTTATCAAGGACACCTGTTGAGAGTTTTTATACGACTCATAAAGGACTTATGTTTCTGATTTAAATCTATAATACCCCTGAAGAAGTCGCTACTGATGAAATGCATTGGAGGCAACAAAAATGTTTTATAATATTTCTTTAAACAATATTTTTATTTTATTTTAGAAGAACAGTCAATACAGAAAGTGTACTGTAAAATATAACCATTGCAATATCAGTGAGCAACAACAAGTACACAAAAACATAACTTATAACAAAATATCAAAATAACATGTAGCAGGAAAGGGAACAAATAAAATAAAAGAATAATGAAGGAAGGTGAAACCTTCACGGTAGAGGGAGTATAGTAAGAGGAGACATCGGAGTATCAGCAGAGTCCAGGGAGGGGGGAAGAAGGAGAATGGAACCAGGGGGACCATACTTTGTGGAAGGATGATACCGTGTTATTCTGTAAACTTGTAATGTATTCCATTGAGGCAATAAAATGAATATGGTTCAAAAGGGCAATGGTCGGAGGTGCCATTGAGGACTTCCAGTGTTTGGCTATAAGGGACTTAGAAGCATTACATACGTGGGTTATAAGCTTGTCCTGGTGTCTGCTAACCAATGGGGTTGGGGCACATATTAGTGCAGTGGCGATGTTACTTGGCACTGGAGATTCCAAAATCTGTGATAGAAGCGCCCACACTTGCTCCCAGAATACCTGAATTATTGGGCAAAACCACCATACATGAGGGAATGTGCCGACCTCTCCACAATTCCTGAAGCAGAGAATCGAGGATGAAGGAAAAATGGCGTGGAGTTTGGAGGGCGTCAGATACCACAGAGTATACACTTTGTAACATGTCTCTCTGATAGAAACACTAATAGCAGCTTTAGCGAGTCTAGACCCGATAGTGGACCAATCCTCATTGTCTACGGTGGGTGGGAGATCTAACTCCCACGCCAATTCATGAGGCTCGTGGTCGGGAGGGTTTGGAGCCAGGACGGAGTGATAAAGAACAGAATTATTGCCTTTGTGGCCAATTGAAGAAAACCAGAGGCATATAAAGTGGGTCAGCACATGAAGTGTACTAGAGGGGAATTGCGAGTTGACAAAACTCATAATTTGATTATATTGAAAGTGATGAGAGGCGGGGAGTGAGTGAGTAGCTTAGAGGTCAGTAAACGAAGATGGAGCAAATTGGCCCTTTACATGCTTAAATCTAGTAATGCGTAAACTCTGCCAGAAGGATGCCATATGTCTATCTGATTCCAGGGGGAACCGGGGGTGACCCCAGATGGGGAACATTAGTGAGGGAAAGGGAGCTAGATCCAGTGAGGGACATAGTTTATCCCAGATCTGAAGAATAATTTGAATGGTCGGGGTCGCACAGGCCGAGGCAGGTCTAAGTGGTCTGGGCAGCCATAGTATCTCATCCACTCATCCCCTCTGCAACATTGAGTTTTCTAAATCTACCCAACGTTTACAGCCGGGATCAGAGTGCCATGACACAACATGATTCAGCTGGGCAGCATGATAATAAGAGCGGAGTATTGGCAAACCCAGTCCTCCATCGGAGACAGGCTTAGCCAAAATGGCTCTACGGATGCGAGGTTTGCCGTTAACCCAGACAAAACGATTACAGAGAGCTTGCATGGAATTCAAGGCCGAGATCGGGATAGATACGGGTAAGGTCTGGAAGAGATACAACAGTCTAGGGAGGAGATTCATTTTAATCGTATTAATTCTGCCGAACCAAGAAATAAAGAGAGGTTGCCAGCACAATAGATCTCTCGCCAGTGTTTGAAACAGAGGGGTGTAGTTAGCTTGGCATAATGAAGAGTCTGACTTAGTGATGGAAATGCCAAGGTATTTAATCGCCGAGGGACACCAAATAAAAAGAAAGGAGGTAGTGAGCGTATAAACTTGGTGTGAGGGAACACAAAGAGCCATGGCTTCAGACTTAGAGCTATTAATTTTGTACACAGAAAGGGTGCCGTACGTCTGTAGTTCTGATTGAAGATAGGGGAGTGATATTAAGGCAGTAGTCAAGGTGAGGAGAATGTCGTCAGCAAAGAGAGACACTGTGTATTGTTCATCACCCACCCTGATGCCCCCAATATCAGGGTTAGCTCTAATTCTAGCCGCCAATGGCTCTATGCAGATGGCAAAGATAAGAGGGGGCAGGGGGCACCCCTGTCTTGTCCCATTTCCCAGAGCAAAACGTGATGAGTGTAAACCATTGGTCATTACCGTAGAGGAAGGGTGTGAGTAAAGAGCTCTTATGGCCTGTAGAAAATTTCCCGATATACCTACTGAGGCTAACATGTTAAACATAAAAGGCCATAATAGACGGTCAAACGCCTTTTCGGCGTCCAGAGCCAGGACCACTGATGGAATCCCATGGGTTGTGGAGTGATGTATTAAGTCTAGGGTACGTCTAGTGTTATCTGAGGCTTGGCGTTGCAGAATGAAGCCTACTTGGTCACGGTATATTAATGAGGGCAAAACTACATTCAGCCTATTGGCCAAAATTTTGGCAAAAAGTTTAAGATCTGTGTTGATCAGGGAGATGGGGCGATAACTAGCGCAAAGACAGGGGTCTTTTCCAGGTTTGGGGATGACAATAATTCTAGAGATAGTAGAGTCAGGGTGGAAGGAGGCTCCATGTAGGATGGAATTGAACAAGCGGATCAACTGAGGCGAAAGTTGCTGCACAAACGCTTTATAGTAAGACATAGTGAGACCGTCAGGGCCTGGGGCCTTAGACGGTTTCTGTGACTTAAGGGCCAAGGTAAGTTTGTCTTCCGTGATACCTACACCTAGGGTCTGGACTGTAGAATCAGAGATACTGGGAAGCGCACAAGACTCCAGATATTGTTGATTGCCCTGAACATGGGATTCAGTGCCAGATGGGGCAGACAAATTATACAAGACGTTATAGTATTGAGTAAAGGCACCATTAATGTCTTTAGGGTTATAAAGCAAGGCACCGGAGGGATCTTTGATAGCAGAGATGATCTGTGAAGCCCGTTTAGATCTAAGTCTATGGGCTAGCAAGGTGTGTGCCTTATTACTCTTATCATAAAATGTTTGATTGGCCCATCTGAGACTCCTCTCGACACGTTCAGCAAGAAGCACTTGTAATTCAGCCCTTTTTTGAGAGAGCTGAGACAGAGTCTTTTTGGACAATGTCGACTTATGCTCCCGATCAAGAGAAGCGATAGTCAAGGTAAGAGACGTAATCAAAGCTTCTTGCGACTTCTTATGGCGGGAGGCAAATTAAATTATGTGCCCCCTAATCACAGACTTGTGCACCTCCCAAACCATGGGGATAGCGACATCCTCAGTCTAGTTAAGATGGAAGTAGTCCTGCAAGCAATCTTTAACCATATCCTGAAACTGAGGCAGCTTCAGGAGGGTTTCATTTAGTCTCCAGGAGGGCCTTATCAAGGTGAACTCAAGGAGCCCAAAGGAAGCTTCGAGAATTGAGTGGTCAGACCATAAGTTAGGAGAAATGGAGAAGTGAATCGCAGTTTGAGCGAGGGAAGCACAGACCAAAAAAAAAAGTCAATATGGGTGTAGGTGTCATGGGGATTAGAAAAGAAAGTATAATCCCTTGCTGAGGGGTTGAGGGATCTCCAGATGTCAAAAAGGCCAGCATCGGCCATGTGTTTACATAGAGCTGCCGAGCCCGGGATTTGGTTCCTGTCACCATGAGTACCAGATTTGTCTAATGAGGGAAATTGGACTGTATTGAAATCTCCGCCTAAAAGTGTCTTACTGCTTCTAAATTCCGCGAGGACATGGAAAAACGTATTAAAAAACTGGGAATTACCTGAGTTAGGGGCATAGATGTTAGCTATGGTCACCTCTTCGTGTCCCAATTTACCCTTAAGAATTAGAAATCAACTCTCGGGGTCAGTTTTGGAGTCAGAAAGTACAAAAGGGAACGTAGAATGGAGCAGTATAGCCACTCCATTTCGCTTAGAAACGTTATTAGAGTAATATACATTCGGGTAAAGTTTAGAGGCTAGAGAGGGATGGTTCCCTAACTTAAGGTGGGCTTCCTGAAGGAAAACACAATTGCCCCGAAGGCGTTTCAGGGAATGGAACAAGTGAGAGCGCTTCTGTGGAGTGTTAAGGCCTTTAGCATTGATGGTAAGACATGTAAACGGCATGCTCAATGGTCAAGAGATGGGGCAGAGAGAAGGAGAGGGGGTAGGAAAAAAAGGGGAGGGGGACTCCGCTTCAAAAGTACAATCACAACTAGAAAATGAGGCAAGAGGTAGGAGGGAAGTAGTTGAAACAGCCAAAAATTAAGGCTGGCAACTACGACAAGTGAGCTCCTAGAAATAGGGGAGAGCTCGAGTGTGGGATTCAGAAGTCGGGGGTAAACCTGAGTTACAAAGTCAAATACACAGCTACAAATGCAATAATTCCTGGGAGTGGAGGTGGCAAGGCTTGGCGATGTGCCAACATCTCCCACCCAGAGCATTTATGTTAAATTGCGTTATAAAAGTGTGTGAATTAACGTTAACCAGAGGAAGTATCAACATAAAGCTAAGCTAAAATTGAGCAATGTAAGGTACATAAACAATTTGAAACACAATATGTGAATAAACGTAGCACCTACAGTAGCAGATCTTTGATTAAAATCAACGGTACATAACATAACATGCCACCTATAGTAAGAAATAACAGAGAACTGTCAAATAGATCTGCATCGAAGGTGTTCAGGACACGGGGTCCTGGTTGCGAGCAACTTGGTGTGGTAGACCAGGAGACAAGGCAAGGTTCAGCTTGTGAAGAAGATCCTTTCCTTCGTCAGGGGTCTTGATGGAATAGGGCTTCCCCTTGACCTCCACTTGAAGGCTGAACAGGAACCCCCATTTATATTTATAGCCGTTTTCTCTAAGCAGAGTAGTCACTGGTCGCAGGTCCCTGCATTTCGCTATAGTGGCAGGGGCCAGATCCTGGAATATTTGTTGCTTCGAGCCTTCGAACAAGATACAGAAAGAGAATCTACTGGCCATAGTGATCAAGTTCTTGACCTTAAAAGAAAGCAATTTAAGGATTACATCCCTGGGGGGATTGGTGTCCTTCGGTTTGGGTCTAAGGGCTCTATGCACCCTCTTAATTTGAAAAGCTGAGGCATCTTCAGACTCCAGTAAATTAATTGCTTCTGGAACATTGCAAATACGGAGGTTGTTCCGTAGTTCTCTATTTTCCAAATCTTTGTTCTTGTCCCTGAGGTGATCCAATTCAGTATAGAAGTAGTTCAGGATGAACCACTTCCAGTTCCTAGTACTAGTGCTGAAGCTGCTACCTCCACCAGTCATGACATTGACGATGCAATTACATCAACGTCGTCTGCTAAGGCCGAAGCCCAATGTCATAGAGGGCATGTAAAATATAAAAGAAATTATCTAAGAAACGTAAAATTGACAATATGCCATTCACAACATGATGTGGCAAGGAAAGGCTAAGTCTAAGGCCTATGTTCATGACTGGTGGTTCAGCTTTTCATGACGATGGAAGCACTCCTCCCTCTCGAAAAATTAAAACAATAACTCTTTTTAAAGCACAGGAAGAAACAAATGTGCATTGAGATATCACAAATCCCAAAGGAGAGTCCAAGTGTGTCTGTGGTTGCGATGTCTAGGCCTGACATTCCCAAGACTATATTGTAAGAGTAGGCTCCTACCACCATTTGCATGCTGAGAGGAGCACCAACAGTCCAGTTGCTGATATTGAGATTGAGGATGTCACTGTAGAAGTACACCAGGATGAGGAGGATATGGGTGTAGCTGGTGCTGTGGAGGAAGTTAACGATGAGGATTCTGATGGTGATGTGGTTTGTTTGAATAAGGCACCAGTGGAGACAGTTGTTGGCCATGGGATGAAAAGCCCATTGTCATGCCTGGTCAAAATACCAAAAAAGCCACCTCTTCGGTGTGGAATTATTTCTCCACAAATCCAGTCAACAGGTGTAAAGCCATCTGTTGCCTTTGTTAATCCATAATTAGTAGGGGTAAGGATGTTAACCGCCTTGGAACATCCTCCCTTATACCTCACCTGCAGCGCATTCATCATAAGTCATTGTCAAGTTCACTTTGGGTAATAGCATGAACAGTCCACTGACACCTAAATGTTGTGGTTTGTTTGAATATTATTTTTCTGTGAGGATGAGGATGTAAACACTGAAGGGAAGGGAATCTGAGGCTGAGGATGTCATCTTGCGTCTGTAGAGCCAGGTTGTGCAAGGAAAGATTAATTGCTTCTTTTTGGTGGGGGTCCAAACAAACAAATCATTTCAGCCACAGTCGTGTGTCAGACCCTGTTGATGAAATAATTGGTTTGTTAAAGTGTGCATGTCCTGTTTATACAACATAAGGACAATTCCATCTTACACATCTTTTCTTTGTCTGGCACATAATTCCATGGATGCTGCTCTATATGGGGTGCTGCCCCTCTGCCCTATCAGTCCAGGGGTGCTGCCCTACTGCAATTTAAGTCCAGGGGTGCTGGTGCCTGTCTGCTGCGCTGTGTAATTCTCCAGAGGTGCTGCCATATAATTCTAGGGGTGTTGCTGTACTTGATCCTAGGTTTAAATTAAAGCCTAGTGAAGAATATGAAACAAGCTTCAACATAACAAACAGATTTGTGAAAACATATAGCCACAAAGGTAGACATGGAAATTGCTTGTATTTTCCAGTGAGATCACATTTGTAGCCAAAGTCAGTCAGACTCAGAAGAGAGAGAGAATCATAATGCAACGCAACTGCTAGAGAGAGGGGTGCCCTGTCTGAACCCGCTCATCTACATCTTCTGGTGTGCACTGTGTACCCAGCATTAGAGAGAGGTTCTTCTCAATTATTTAATGTTATGGACTCACTCACATGAATGGCTCCAATTAGTCAACCTTAATTTTGATTTATTATTAATGTTCCACATTTTGGGAATATTTATTTGCAAAATGCCCAGTTGTTGTAGAGGGTTCTTTTCCTAAGGGCTGCATAGGGTTATCGCAAGACCTCGTGGTGTTAGAAGAACAGAGTTTCAGTGATCTTGCATTGCGTCAGCTTTCCATTGCACTGCAGCACTAGGTGGGCCAGGAGCTCCTGTAAGGCACAAACAGTTACTGAATAAGGCCCAGTATAGAGTCTCATGGTGGCTTACAGCCAGGAAGACGTCTGGCTTGCCAGGCTGAGGCATGCTGTAGGCACAGAGGTTAGCAATGCTTCCTCCCACAGTCCTACGTATGAAATTAGTTTCGACTGTAGAGTGGTAAGCTCCACTAGGGCAGGGGCTCAATAACAAAAAAATTAACTGCACAGTCCTGCTTAGTACTTTTCCGAACCCACCTGAACTCAACTTGCCCCATCCGGGGCTACTGTGGGGGCTCAGGAGGGGCTGCTAAAACATCTAAGGGGCTGCTTTATTTAAAAATAAAATATGAATAAAATAAACAAGACACATAGGTATGCTCACATGCATGTAAGTGGGACACACAGGTAAGCTCACATGCATGTAACTGGGAGCTGTGAAAAATGAAAATAAGGCATCTGCCACAAAATCTGTAAATAAAAATGCAATAAAAAAATGGAAAAAAAGAAACCCACAAGATTTTCACATAATAAGTCTCCAGACTCCGTGGAGGGGAAAATTTCCAATCTTGATCCTGTGGTACTGTATACACAAGTTTAATTACATCCCAGCATTAAATCTGAGATTATCTTAATACCTGAAAATGGAGACGGGGTACAAATTCAGAGGCTTTGGCCCCTAGTTTTTCAATTTGTCCAGTAATGTGGTAATTATATATTTGCATGGTTGAAGCCCTTTTCGTTCCACATCAATATAGGAGTGGAGGTGAAAGCCTGTGTATTGTTCCTGATTGCGTGTGCCTCTCTAATTTGTAATCACCTTCTTGACACTGTTCTCTTCCACTTCCCTCTTCTCATAATGTGAAAAGTCATCAAATATGGAGGTGGTATGTTTGTAGCTAGCTATGATTCGGAGAAGTTGGCAAGCATTTCCCATGGGGACCACCTGTCGCTGAAATGATGGGTTTATTAAACTGTGCATGTCCTGTTTAAACAACATAAGGGTGGGTGGGAGGACCCAAGTACAGTTCCATCTTGCACCTCTTTTTTTTCTTTGCAGGATGTGCTCTTTGGGGCCTAGTTTTTAAAACTGCCATCCTGTCTGCCACGGCAGTGCCACTCCTAGATGGGCCAAGTGTTTGTGCCGCCCACTTGTGTCGCTTATATTAGTCATCCAACTACCTCGGTGCAATCTTTTGGCTTAAAAACAATATTGTGAGATGTGAGGTGTTCAGAATAGACTGTAAATTAGTGGAAATGAATGTTATTGATGTCAGTAATACCATAGGATCAAAAATACCCTCAAATTCTGTGAATTTAGCTGTTTTTATGTTTTTCAACAAAATCCAGATACAAAACCAATACCCGAAAGGGTGGTTTGGCAAAACCAATCCAGATCCAAAACATGAACGGAAATCCAGATCCTAAACCAAAACACAAAACCTGAGAAGTATCCGCCGCACATCTCTACTTTACATTGTATGCCCAATGATTAAGAAACATATACACTGACAAAAGATATTCAGAATGTTGTATAAAATTAACATATAGTTGATAAATTATTTTGGGGCTTGCCAATTCCCTAAACAAATTAAAAGAGTAAACAAATAAGATTAATTATTGTATTAGAGGCAGTTGAAGAGGTTTTTCTTGCCATCATTGTTAAGGGAATAACTAATTTCTGTCCAGAATGTTGCGCTTAGCTTTTTTAGACTAACTTATATTGGCAGTTCTTCAATGGAATTTTTCAGTTGTTCAATGGAATAGTTCAATGGAATGTTGAGTATAAGTAATTAATAATATGTTCCTTCTTAAACATTTAGCAACATTCTTCAAATATTTACATGCAGAACATTCCAGGAATGTTTTCTAATTAAACTGCTATTACTTATGGACAGCATTTTCTAATGTTTCCTTTATATATGTTTTTCTGTTTAATTAGGGCCTTTCCAAATGCCAGCTCTAAAGACTGTTCATGAGAAAATATTTTATTAAATGAGGGTTTATGAAATTGCATCTCTGTGACACAGTGCTTTGGTGACATCAAAGGATGATGTTTTCAGTGCAAAAGATTGTTGTCAAGCAATACATTAAACAAGTTTTATACAGCCATATACGGCATTATAAATTGGGGCTGATTCTGATTAGTGAGTTCAAGCATACTGTATATACAAGGGAAAAGGTACAATCTCACTTGCGCTCTAAATTGTCAAACAATATGATAGATCCCCAAAGTGATGATTGGATGATGTGGTCGGATCGCACGTTATCCAGAAATATTCACATAGAAAAAAAATTGAACATATGGTAGTGTAACACTGTATATGAACACAGTTCCACCCACGGTGTACACAGGGAAAAGGTTGATGTGCAGACAGTCCCAATCCAAATGAGTGGTTCCTCTTCCTTTTATATGACACCCAAAGTGGTGATGGAAACTTGAATAACTTCTTACATGTATGCTTACTTGTCACAAGAAGGTTTAAAGCACATAAAGGTTTCTTTGGGCCTCCAAATGGGTTCTTACTGCATATAAATGGAGGCTAGGCTCTCTCATCACATGTGTATAAAGCCTAAAAAGGGACCATATTTTTTTTTTTAAAACAGATTAATATTTATTCACAATAGTAAAATCAATAATAAAATGGGACAAAAACAACCATACCAAATGCTGTAGATTTTCAATACAATCCACTGAAGATGTAACCTGGGTATCAATAACAGTGGGAACAGCAATGAGGTATTCGGTTGTCAGCCCAGTCTCAGAAACACTGTTTCTACGCGTTTTGATGCTCTGTGGCGTCTTTTTCAAGATAACTAACAGTGTTCTAAACACTGAGGTCTGCTGGTAGCATATATATGGAAAGCAACAGTGTGCTGTGCTAAGAGGAGTGCTTCTATCCTCACTGTCACCAGGCAACCAACTAAGTGTAGCAATAGAAAACTCCCATGAATTTCAAATCTAAACAATAGGATGAGGTGTGATAATGGACAGGAAGGCGCCAAAAACATGTGGATAATCTTAAAACCACAGACACCTAATCAGCGTAATTCACAGCCAATATACAAAATGTTATTTTTAGTTATCTGCTGTCAGAAAGTACCTATATGTGGACTGTCCGAAACTTGATGGATAAAGGTGCCCTCCTCCACGTAGCATCTACCATAATTAAGAAACTCACCACCCATTCCTGTATATTTCAGTTGTGAACTTAAATATAGCCTTAGGGGTAAAAACTTAAACAGGTCATATTTTAGCACATTTTTATAGATTTTCTTTGGGACATTTAGAAGCTGAGGCTAATCATTTGTAACTGTTGTATTTTGGGGAGAGGTGAGTTCTGAATGTGGTTCTTAAATTCATTGGTTTACTTCACAAATTGACTAGATTTATATAAGCTTGGAGAGACATACAGTGGAAAGAGATAAAGTACCAACCAATCAGCTCCAACCTGTAACATGGCAGTTAGAAGATGATTGGTTTGTACTTCATCTCTCTCCACTTTATATCTCTTCAAGCTTTGATAAATCTAGCCATTAATGAGAATACTTTGGGACTGGAAGCCTATAATCTTTTGATAATTGTTGAATAACCTCCTTTCTATAACCATTACCAATGGTTTTTATTTTGTTCCTCTTCCAGATTTACTGATTGGGTACAGAGGTTAGCTGATAGAGGCTGGTGTTATCCCATACAGGAGCGACAGGGAAACATTTGTATAAAAAAAAAAAAAAAACAGTGATTGAGAAAACATTCTTCTTTAGACACATAAAAAATTCAAGGTGCAGTTTTTGAGACATTAATAAAAATGACCATTACACGTTTGCCCTTCAATATTATTGTCTCTGTTAATATTCAAATATCTTTTCAACGTTCAACAATAAATAAATAAATAATAACGCCCTCAAGTCTGGGACTGTCCAAGTAAAATTCCAGTATGCTCTACTCTTCTAAAGGAGCATTGTTTTATTTTGCCCTAAGTAAATATAATAAATATCTTGATACAGTATTTGGGAACACAGTGATGATAATAAATTAAGTATTGATATTTAATCTGTAAAAAATGTGTTTATGTTTTCTTCCATATTTACGAGACCATTTTATTAAATGTTTTGGTACTATACAAAAAATTACAATCTGCAGGCATATCGGTAAAAACTGAGTAACCCAAAAATATGAATTTTTCAAGGATCAACTTCCATAGCAGTTACACGGACCCTACTTGTTCATGGCACTAATGGAAAAAATGTGAGGCAGAAGAGGATTAGACTGTGTATAACAGCCACATCCTGCTAAGGAAGTTAATTAACAATAAGGGAATCTGTCCACACTCTCATTGCAGGCCCCCCACCTTCCCTTTTGTCTATCTTTCTCTTAACATTTGGAAAAAAAAAGGCAGTAGGAAAAGGTCACGTGGCTGACCATTATGTATTGTTGCATTTAGTGCACTATCCAGCTGTGACATGTTCCATTTTGCTGGATCTCATGTTGATTTGTAGCACCAATTCAAGCTGTATGTTATAAGGAACACCTCCTATATGTGTTAGCTAAGAGCATATTGTGCATTTAGCACACAACAAAACACAGTCGAGTTATATATACCACATACTAAATGTAATTCCATGTATGAGTGTATATTTTCGTTAAATATATATATATATATATAAGTTTATGATCTCAATAACTATTTAATAATGTATTTATTTGTTGTTTACTGCACTTGCCTGATTTTATTATTGTTATTTTTCTTATTCATTTTATACAGTATAATGTGCTCACAAATTGTAAGTCTATGTTCCTCTACTCTAAGCCACAGAGGTCAAGAGAACATCCATTAGTAAGAAACCTCCCTCTGTAGCCATTTGCTTTCTTATAATCCAGCTGCTTTTATTCTGCAATGTACAGGAAAACAAATGGAAACACAAATTCTTACTATGGAAAACATGAATACACATGGCTTGGGAACCATTCAAAAGCTTTTACTTGGAAGTAGATATGTTAATTTTCTATCATTGCAAGGAATTTTTTTTTTGTTTACAAGAACTTGAGTTTTATACAGCATCAAGAATATTTTTTTTTTGTAACTTGATGGTATATTCAGATTTACTAAACATGTTATACGTCAGGGGCATATTTAAGTGTAATGATTATAAAATCTGCCAGACCCCAGAGTATGCAACTTGCCTAAACCTATTAGATATCTGTGCAGAAAAGAATGATTTGGCCTTGACTGGTTGCTAAAGGAAAATTTATGAAATTGTAATTTGTATACTGTGAATAACCTATGATAATGTAGTGCCAATGGCCTACCCCAAAATCCTTATATGCTTTTTAGTACATACTGTATGTACTACATACGTACTGAATGAATAAATAACACACTGAGGGTAATTCAGAGTTGATCGCAGCAGCAAATTTGTTAGCAGTTGGACAAAACCATGTGCACTGCAGGGGGGGGGGGGCAGATATAACGTGCAGAGAGACTTAGATTTTGGTGGAGTGTGTTCAAACTGAAATCTAAATTGCAGTGCAAAAATAAAGCAGCCAGTATTTACTCTGCACAGAAACAAAATAACCCAACAGCAGCTGAAGAGCACTGAGCCAGCTCCGCTTCAAGCCAGCAGACAGAGAGGGAATTGAAGCAGCCAGCCAAGTTTAAAGCAGCAGCACTGACCAGCACTGATTTTGCACTGATTTTGCACTGATTTTGAGATCGGATTGAGCCTATGAAACAGGGGATTGATATGTTTTAATACAAGCCACAATCTGGTACGCAATTCTGTTATCTGCATGTTTTTGGCACATTCTGGAGAAACATACTACACCATAGGCACTTGTTCTTCTCTTCTATTTTCAGAACTTTTTGGTCACTTATACCTAGTGGCACCCTGAAGGACTGAGCAGCCGTGCAAAGAAGCGGAAGGTGTTAATATAGGACTATCCAGCCCATTGTTTTTTGTACCCTGTGGATTATACATCAGGGCATAGGAAGTGAGACATTTAACATACTTTGGACCCTTGTGATTTCCTTTGGACCATGCGTTGTGGTACGGGTCTATCAAGTTAAGATAAGCGCACTGATCTATACGTTTTTTTTATTTTATATATATATATATATATATATATGTAGAGAGAGAGAGAGAGACAGAGAGAAAACACAGGGGGGCGCACCCTGTGAGTATAAATAAAACCACTTTTACTGCAAAAAGTATATGCTCACATACATCTCAAGAAAGAAAGATCCAGCCACGTGATATGGCCTCCGCGCCTCCGGATAGCCTCAGGACCCAAATCAACCCAGCCAGTCTCCAAGGATAGCCGCGACTAGAGACCTCCGATCTCCCACACTGGAAACACGAACAATGATGTCACTGCGTCCAGCGTCCTCCAAGCCACGCCAAATGCATTTCATCAATGGACTTTGTCAGGGGTGTGTGGGGTCGAAACGCATTTGGCGTGGCTTGGAGGACAATGGACGTGGTGACATCATTGTCCGTGTTTCCAGCGTGGGAGATCTGAGGTCTCTAGCCGCGGCTATCTGTGGAGACTGGCTGGGTTGATTCGGTCCTGAGGCTATCCAGAGAGTACGAAGGCCAGATCACAAGGCTGGATATTTCTTTCTTGAGCTGTATGTGAGCTGATACTTTTTACAGTAAAAGTGATTTTATGTATACTCACGGTGTGCGCCCCACTGTGTTTTCTCTACATGTTGCAAATGTGAGCCCGTGGTTGGGGTGAATTGGAGGAGGCTGCAGGTACACTCTATGCTATAAACTGCTAAAAGGACACAGACATTTAAAGTGTATCAGGAAACGCTGCACAATTATATATATATATATATATATATACTGTATATATATATATATATATATATATACAGTATTTGCTGGCGTATAAGACTACTTTTTTGCCCTGAAAAACATGCCTCCAAGTGGGGGGGTCGTCTTATACGCCGGGTGCACTTCAGTTGGGATAGACATAGCTGCCATAGTGGCCTTCCGATACTCGCCCGGTGCCCGTAGTGGCCTCCCGATGCCCGCCCACCTCATTCTACTCACCATCCAGTATCGCGCAATATCCAGTGCGGCCGCGGCGGGTCACTAGTGCCAATTACAGGGAGATGCAGGGACTGGCTGGAGGCGCTGCAGTCGCGTTGTGGCCGTACAATGGTGACAATGACAGGTACTGTAATGGCACTAATACTAATACTAATGGCACTCATGTGAAACCGGTAACACTAAATGCACACATGGGTATACTTTTATACATTTTACAACTTTCTCCTCGCCCCCTCCCCCCTTCTTATGCATACCTTGATAAATACTCCCTATCCAAATCTCTTATCAGGTCATAATATACAGTATGTCACAAATCGGATGTTCTTTTACGTTTTATTTGGTGTGTAGAAGGGGGTAGTCTTATACGGCGAGTATATAACAAACTCTATATTTTGAGTGGAAATGTTGGGGGTCGTCTTATACGCCCAGTCGTCTTATACGCCGGCAAATACGGTATATATATATATTTAACAATCCAGAGCCCGGCACTCCAAGTAGAACGCGATAGCTGCGCTGGTGACCTCACGAATAGTTTGTATAATGCATTTTAGGTGTGGCACTTGGTTCCAAAATCCAAGAATTACTGTACAAACACAAGGTTTGATTTTAGATGTATATACAGGGTGAAACAAAAGTAGATGGACAGTAGGTGGAATTGGGATTGTGAAAGGTAGATTTTGTGAAAGGTAGACTTTAAAGTAGTGATGTGCACCAGAAATTTTTCGGGTTTTGTGTTTTGGTTTTGGATTCGGTTCCGCGGCCGTGTTTTGGATTCGGACGCGTTTTGGCAAAACCTCCCTGAAAATGTTTTGTCGGATTCGGGTGTGTTTTGGATTGGGGTGTTTTTTTACAAAAAACCCTCAAAAACAGCTTAAATCATAGAATTTGGGGGTCATTTTGATCCCATAGTATTATTAACCTCAATAACCATAATTTACACTCATTTTCAGTCTATTCTGAACACCTCACACCTCACAATATTATTTTTAGTCCTAAAATTTGCACCGAGGTCGCTGGATGGCTAAGCTAAGCGACACAAGTGGCCGACACAAACACCTGGCCCATCTAGGAGTGGCACTGCAGTGTCAGGCAGGATGGCACTTCAAAAAAATAGTCCCCAAACAGCACATGATGCAAAGAAAAAAAGAGGCGCACCAAGGTCGCTGTGTGACTAAGCTAAGCGACACAAGTGGCCGACACAAACACCTGGCCCATCTAGGAGTGGCACTGCAGTTTTTTAGCGAGAGGATGAGTGCTTCCATCTTCATGTGAATCTGAACCACTAGCCATGAACATAGGCCAGGGCCTCAGCCGTTCAAAGAAAAAAAGAGGCGCACCAAGGTCGCTGTGTGACTAAGCTAAGCGACACAAGTGGCCGACACAAACACCTGGCCCATCTAGGAGTGGCACTGCAGTGTCAGGCAGGATGGCACTTCAAAAAAATAGTCCCCAAACAGTACAAGATGCAAAGAAAAAAAGAGGCGCACCAAGGTCGCTGTGTGACTAAGCTAAGCGACACAAGTGGCCGACACAAACACCTGGCCCATCTAGGAGTGGCACTGCAGTTTTTTAGCGAGAGGATGAGTGCTTCCATCTTCATGTGAATCTGAACCACTAGCCATGAACATAGGCCAGGGCCTCAGCCGTTCCTTGCCACTCCGTGCCGTAAATGGCATATTGGCAAGTTTACGCTTCTCATCAGATGCTATCAATTTTGATTTTTGGGTCATTTTACTGAACTTTTGTTTTTTGGATTTTACATGCTCTCTACTATGACATTGGGCATTGGCCTTGGCAGACGATGTTGATGGCATTTCATCGTCTCGGCCATGACTAGTGGCAGCAGCTTCAGCACGAGGTGGAAGTGGATCTTGATCTTTCCCTATTTTAACCTCCACATTTTTGTTCTCCATTTTTTAATGTGTGGAATTATATGCCAGTATCAATAACAATCGCCTACTACTATATATATTGCGCACAACTGAAATGCACCACAGGTATGGATGGATAGTATACTTGACGACACAGAGGTAGGTAGAGCAGTGGCCTTCCGTACCATACTGCTATATATACTGGTGGTCACTGTCAGCAAACTGCAAAACTAAAATGCACCACAGGTATAGAATCTAGATGGATAGTATACTTGACGACACAGAGGTAGGTAGAGCAGTGGCCTTCCGTACCGTACTGCTATATATACTGGTGGTCACTGTCTGCAAAACTCTGCACTGTACTCCTCCTATATAATACTGCTGGTCCCCAGTCCCCACAATAAAGCAGTGTGAGCACAGATATATGCAGCACACTGAGCACAGATATGGAGCGTTTTTCAGGCAGACAACGTATAATACTGGTGGTCACTGGTCAGCAAAACTCTGCACTGTACTACTCCTATATAATACTGCTGGTCCCCAGTCCCCACAATAAAGCAGTGTGAGCACAGATATATGCAGCACACTGAGCACAGATATGGAGCGTTTTTCAGGCAGAGAACGGATAAAACTGGTGGTCACTGATCAGCAAAACTCTGCACTGTACTCCTCCTATATAATACAGCTGCTCCCCAGTCCCCACAATTAAGCAATAAGCACAAATATTTGCATCAACATTAATAAACGGAGAGGACGCCAGCCACGTCCTCTCCCTAACATTTCCAATGCACGAGTGAAAATGGCGGTGACGCGCGGCTGCTTATATAGAATCCGAATCACGCGAGAATCCGACAGCGGGATGATGACATTCGGGCGCGCTCGGGTTAACCGAGCCATACGGGAGAATCCGAGTATGCCTCGGACCCGTGTAAAATGGGTGAAGTTCGGGGGGGTTCGGTTTCCGAGGAACCGAACCCGCTCATCACTACTTTAAAGCTGTGTAAATTGTGATGGACAGCAGTTTGAGCACCTGCGTTGATTACATTTTTAGTGCTTTTGTATTATATTTGTAAATGTAATTGTATATGTAATCTCAAAATTAATGTTATCATTTACTGTCCACTTACTTTTGGATCACCCAGTATATGTATGTATTGCACACCCAAAATAATGCTCAGGCTGCAGGCGTAGATCTCAGGACCAGCTGCTTTTCACATGCAGGGGCGGGTTTAGGGGTGAGGGAGCCCGTAGGCACAATAGTAATGCTTGCCCCTCGTCTGCCTAACTGGTATGCAGTTAAGTTGCCGGCAGTATTGTTCCTGGCAGTCAGAATATTGACCTCTGACAATGCCGACAGCCAGAATCCCGGCTAACAGGGGCTATTCCCACTTGTGGGGTGTTCACGACACTCATAGAGTGGGAATAGAACCTGTGGTGAGCGCAGCCACAAACCCCGCAAGGGGACTCTTAGCACTGGATCTGCTGCCAGCATACTGAGGATCGGGATGCTGTTGTCATTATACTGACGGCCGGCATCCCGATCGTTGGTAAATCCTACTGATCCCGCCTAATTTTATTATTTTTATTGATTGGTTAATAGCTCTCATTTGATGATAGCCAATTTAATAGAATAATAAAGAAAAAGCCACTAACTATGACTTTTTTATTTTTAATTATGTATATACACATATACCTTTTCTATTTTGCTCAATTTGGCATGCCGTGGTACGCCATGCATAGCATGGCTAAGATTTTTTTTTACAATTTGCGAGTGAATGAATTTTAAAATGTTTGTTTGCCATAATAGACTGTGATTAAAGTAACATATTAAAGAAGTAAATTAAGAAAAATTACAAAGCATGGCTAAATCTCATAGCCTATGGCATTCCAAGACATGCCATACATGGCAGGAAAAAGGAAAGGTTTATGTGGACACATCTGTATATTTACTAAGTAGGACAGCTTACTGGGGCATTATGTATGTGCATGTGCTACCTGTTTACACTCCATTTAAGATGGCATATGGTACTTGACAGTGGAAATATTTTGCAGTTACTGATACTTTTTGGGTTGACAGTACCAACACAAGCATCCAAGTGCTACAGACAGAGACCTCCCTCTCAATGTCACTAAACATAGTGGACCAATATAGCAATTGCTTGGCCCTACACATGGTGGCCTTCAGACCAGGGTGTTCTTGATGCAATTGCTTGGTGTAGTACTTTTGTAAGGTGCAGGGTATAACAAATCTTTGACCTCTCAAAATGACCCATTCTGACAGAGACAGCTCATCTCTCATGGTGAAGAATAGGCATAGATCTTGGGGAAGCTCCCTGGAGGACTGTTGTCACCCTTGCAGTATGACCTGAGTCAGATGTTGACACAAATCATCTGCGAAAGATTCTCATCGTAGCTCCTCCATGTGGGCAGAGGACAGGATTTGCATGGACATCACATCATAATCATCGTCAAACTGTAGGGTTTCGGAATGAGGGAGAAATGCTCTGGAGAGATCATCAGTCATGAACAGTTCTTTTCCATGCTTGTATGTCTATTTGGTATCTCTGTAACTTCAGCATCATCCTTTGAATGCGGCCGGTTGCAGTGTGCAGAGGCTTTCTCGTAAAGGTGATGATCAGTTGGTGGTGAGTTTCGATGATGACAGGCCCTCCATTAACCCTTAATATACTAAGCCTACCTCGTCAATGTACTTTACCAAGCTGGGGTCTTCAGAGGACCCCACGTTTTTTTGTCTAAATTCTTAACTGTTTGATGTGGTAAATTACAAAAATTATGTTTTTTGTGTTTCTGAAGGGATACGTTCTAGTAAGGGTATGACAGTTAGCATAAAATATTTTATTTATTTATTTCAAGAGTAGTTAGCCAATAAATCCCATATATTCTTCCTTACATTTTTACATCCAATTGGATACTGTATATTCTTCTAAAAAGGTTATATCATTTTACTACGGTAACAATACTTCACTATTCATGTGTTGCCATCGCTACAGTCCTTAGCACATGTCACAGTGGCGACGGCGAGTAACCGAGGGCATGGAACATCTCCACACTCTTCCTGATTTCGCAATGAACTCATCATCTTCATCTGAATCCACATCTGGCAATGTCACTTTTTCCAGAATTCACTTCAAGATTGTTTTACGATTCTGACGCATCTCCTTGTAGAATAAATTTGTCATCAGATTCGTTCAAGACATCTTCCGGGTCACTCACATCAGTCATCCAGCATCTGAAGACTTTCATTTTCTGACTATAGTCGGCGGGCCATTTTTAAAAATTTACAACCTTCAGAATCTGTAAAGAACAAGCAGAACAACGTTCTGCATTTGTAATGTAGTATACCAAGCGGGGTCCAGGTGGGACCCCAATTATGTTTTTTATTTACATTTTTTTTGAAAGAACATATTAGAAGCCTAATTACACAGTATTTATGTTAATCGGATGCAGGACACAGAGAAAAATCAGGAGTAAAATATTTTTTATAGATAAGGCAGGAGCACAAAAAATAACATTCTGGGGTCCTCAGAGCTGACCCTAACCAATTTGATGCCCTAGGCAAGATTTTGGCTGGTGCCCCCTAGCACCACCACTAGTTCCACCTCTGACCCTTCACCCCTTTCCCAGCACCATCACCCCTCCCCTATAGCAGTCCTTATTTTGATGTTCCTACCCCCTATATTTTAAATAGGAACAGTGCGCACATTCGGCGCACAGCCTAAAAAGGGGCATGTTCTTGCTGGGAAGGGGCATGGCCACACAATAGTACCCATAATTCAAATTCCTCCACAAAGTGCTGCAATTTTATTCACATTTTATCATGCGATAGTGTCCTTATTCATGTTACATCACACAGTAGTACCCTTATAAACATTACTTCTCACAGTAGTGCCCCTTATTCACAATACATGACACTGTATTGCTCCTTATTCACATTACATCACACCATATTGCTCTTTATTCACATTAGACCACACAGTAGTGCCCTTTCTATACATAACGCCACACAGTAGAGCACCTTATACACATAATGCCACACATTAGTAATGTATTTATACACATAGGGGGTAATTCCAAGTTGATCGCAGCAGGAATTCTGTTAGCAATTGGGCAAAACCATGTGCACTGCAGGGGAGGCAGATATAACATGTGCAGAGAGAGTTAGATTTGGGTGTGGTGTGTTCAATCTGCAATCTAATTTGCAGTGTAAAAATAAAGCAGCCAGTATTTACCCTGCACAGAAATAAAATAACCCACCCAAATCTAACTCTCTCTGCAAATGTTATATCTGCCACACCTGCAGTGCACATGGTTTTGCCCAACTGCTAAAAAATTTCCTGCTGCGATCAACTTGGAATTACCCCATAATACCACACAGTAATGCCCCTTACACATGACACACATTCTTAATGTCCTTATAAGCATAATGCACCTTACACATTATGCCAACTTTTATTAATGCCCTTATACACATAATGTCCCTTACACATACAGTATGCTGTGCATTATTAATGCCCTTATACACATAATGACACACATAGTGACCCTTACACATTTGCTGCACATTATTAATGCATTTATACACATGACACGCATAATGCCCTTTACACATATGCTAAACACTATTGCACAAACAACCCACTCACACACAGCACATACACGGCCATTAACACTGTGACCCCTGCCTGCTTTGATACAGATGTGTCCTCATAAATCTTGCCTCAATGCGCCATGCAGCAGGAGATGCCTGGCATGAATCAGCACCTTTTTTATGAAAAATCATCTTATTTGCATTGCTATGTGGCTAAGATGCTAAAGCGGCTTCTGCTGATTAAAATGATATGCCGCATGCCTATATTCTGTGTGCAACTGTGGCTGTATCTGCATACAAAATGCTACACACAGAATATAGGCATGCTGCATATCATTTTAATCAGCAGAAGCTGCTGGTGCCCCTAGGCATATCAAATGCCCTAGGCATTTGCCTAGTTTGCATATGCCTAGGGTCGGCTCTGGGGGTCCTCAGAAGACCCACCTTGGTATACTAAGGGTTAATTAAATCATGGAACTTGTGAAAGGCAAACAAGAATAGCTCCTTTATGATCTGCGCATAATGAAATTCTGTTTCTGTCAGTGCTCATGGAGTAAAAAGCAATTGATCTATTCTGTTGGGGGTATACTGCACTCAGCCCATGCTTTAAGGTGTCTGCTGAGATTAACCACTGGTACTGTAAGTCTACATTGAAGTACTGCAGTACAAGTGGACTGGTAAGAATGCACTTCAAGCTCATCACTACGGTGTGGTGATGTTCCAACCAACAGAATTCTGCATTCTGGTGTAGAAGTTGTCACAGGGATGCGGTGATCTCACTGTATTTGGAAATTAATTGTGACAAGTAATTGGTCTTCCTTAGGAGGCACTGTATACAAATCTTGTCTACTGGCAGAGTCATTTTCTGAATGGACTCCATTTTGCTAGGGTTAACCCCTTGGTCCATGAGGAGGTGACACACATATGGAACATCCAACACTCTGAATCTGCATTTGTCTGGGTTGAGCTTTAAGTTGATGGCACAGAATCTTTCTAGAACCTTACCGAGATGCTCATCATGCACTGGCATATTACGGCCCTAGATAAGGATGTTATCAACTATAATCTCACATGGATACCCTGCAAACAGTTGGTCCATGCAACATTGAAATGCCTCACCTACAGTAGTCATGCCATGTGGCATGCATAAGAAGGCATATCTCCCAGTAAGTATCATGAATGCAGTGAGGAGTGACCATTCTTTGTCTAACAGGATCTACCAAAATCCACATTTAGGATCTAATATGCTGAAGATTTTGGCTTCCAGCATGTCAGCAATGACTTGTTCTATGGTTCACAATGAGTGTTGGGGTCAAGGCAACGCTTGATGTGCAGGGGGTCTATGCATATCCTGACAGTCCCATATTTTTTTACTGATGCTACCATTGCAGAGACCCACTGTGTTGCCTCTTCAATAGGACTTATGACACTAAGCGCAGTCATGTGCTCCAACTGAACTAGGACTTGATGACCTAGCTAGGCTTGAGAAATGGTCAAGAACATGGCAACTACAGTTTAATGCTAAAAAATGCACTTGGGTCTCATGCACAAAATCATGCACTTGGGTCTCAAAAACCCAAAGGTTAAATATAGTATCAAGGGTACTATAATGGAAACTAATGAGGAGGAAAGGGATTTAGGAGTCACTATTTCACTTAAAGGCAGGAATGCAATGCAACAAAGCAATGAGAAGGCAAGTCAGATGCTTGGTTGCATAGGAAGAGGAATCAGTAGCAGGAAAAAAGAAGTAATAATGCCACTGTATTGGTCATTGGTACGGCCTCATCTGGAATACTGTATCCAGTTCTGGAGACCATATCTCCAGAAGGATGTAAATACATTAAATAGTGTACAAAGAAGGGCAACTAAAATGTTGCATGGCCTACATCACAAAACTTACACAGAAAGGCTAAAAGATCTTAACATGTATAGTTTGGAGGAGAGAAGGGAAAGGGGGGACATGATAGAAATTTTAAAATATACCAAGGGTTTTAACAAAGTTCAGGAGGGAAACATTCTTCATAGGAAGAGAAGTATTAGAACTCGAGGACATACACTGAAACTGGAGGGAGGCAGGTTCAGGGGAAATTTAAAGAAAAATTACTTCACAGAAAGGGTAGTAGATAAGTGGAATAGCGTCCCATCAGAGGTGGTAGAGGCTAAGGCTGTAGAGCAATTTAAACATGCTTGGGAAAGAGCATATGAATATCCTAACAAAGAATTAAGGTTCAAAAAGGGTTGAGATTACCTTAAATATGAATAAAAGGGGCAGACTAGATGGGCCAAGTGGTTCTTATCTGCCGTCAAATTCTATGTTTCTATGTTCCTATGACTTTATCCTTCATGGCAACTGGGACACGCCGGGGTGCACAAGCTGTAGGGGCAATGGATTCATCCAATTGCATGTAGTAAATGACAAATAGGTTGCCAACAGGGACGTGCAGTCAGGGGAGGCAGGGGAGGCAGTGCCTCCCCTGTCATAATGATTAAAATAATAAAAATAAGACATTTATAACAGAGTCTGTTATCAATATCTTTTTTCCTTATTTTAATAATCCCCCCCCTGTGGCTGCTTGTGAGGGTGGGAGGCAGCGGAAGAGGTGCCTCCCGCTGCTAACATTAAAACTCCGGGCAGCGGGGGGCGGGCAGGGGGCGGGGCGCAGCAATGGGCTGTGAAAGCCCATTGAAAATGAATGGACAAGCGGCACCTATACTGGTGCCGCAATGACAGGGGCGTGCGATGAATGCACGCCCCTGTCAGTGTCCAGATGTGATTGGCCCAGCGGATCCAGTGCTGGATCAGCTGTCCAATCACCCCCTTCCCGGCTGCAGCAGGCGCCGTGGGCTGTGTGGGCGCCCGCTGCAGCCAGCGCCGCTACTATGGGAGAGACGTCATGAGTGATGACGTTTCTCCCATAGTACAGAAGAGACGAGCCGGCGGCGGACGGACGGAGGACAGCGCTGCAGGAGCGGTAAGTATGTGTGTGTGTGTTTTTTTTTTTTTTAATGTGTTTGTGTTGGGGCACAGCAAGAGGGGCACAACAACTGGGGGGCACAGCAACTGGCACAGCAAGAGGGGCACAGCAACAGGGGCACAGCAACTGGGGGGCACAACAACAAGGGGCACAGCAACTGGGGGGCACTGCAACAGGGGCACAGCAACTGGGGGGCACAACAACAAGGGGCACAGCAAGAGGGACACAGCAACTGGGGGGCACAGCAACTGGGGGGCACAACAACAAGGGGCACAGCAACAGGGGCACAGCAACTGGGGGGCGCATCAACAAGGGGCACAGCAACAGGGGCACAGCAACTGGGGGGCACAACAACAAGGGGCACAGCAACTGGGGGGCACTGCAACAGGGGCACAGCAACTGGGGGGCACAACAACAAGGGGCACAGCAAGAGGGACACAGCAACTGGGGGGCACAGCAACTGGGGGGCACAACAACAAGGGGCACAGCAACAGGGGCACAGCAACTGGGGGGCGCATCAACAAGGGGCACAGCAACAGGGGCACAGCAACTGGGGGGCACAACAACAAGGGGCACAGCAACAGGGGCACAGCAACTGGGGGGCACAACAACAAGGGGCACAGCAACAGGGGCACAGCAACTGGGGGGCACAACAACAAGGGGCACAGCTATAAGGGGCACAAGTACAAGGGGCACAGCAACTGGGGGGCACAATTACAAGGGGCACAGCAACTGGGGGGCACAACTACAAGGGGCACAGCAATTGGGGGGCTCAACTACAAGGGGTACAGCAACTGGGGGCACAATTACAGGGGTCACAGCTACTGGGGTCACAACTACTGGGGGCACAGCGACTGGGGGCACAACTACTTCGGGCACAGCAACGGGCACAGCAACTGGGGGGCGCAACAACAAGGGGCACAGCAACAGGGGCACAGCAACTGGGGGGCACAACAACAAGGGGCACAGCAACAGGGGCACAGCAACTGGGGGGCGCAACAACAAGGGGCACAGCAACTGGGGGGCGCAACAACAAGGGGCACAGCAACTGGGGGGCACATCAACAAGGGGCACAGCAACTGGGGGGCACAACAACAAGGGGCACAGCAACAGGGGCACAACAACAAGGCGCACAGCTATAAGGGGCACAAGTACAAGGGGCACAGCAACTGGGGGGCACAGCCACAAGGGGCAAAGCTACAGGGGGCACAGCTACAAGGGGCACAGCGACTGTGGCCACAACTACAGGGGTCACAACTACTCGGGGCACTGCTACTGGGGGCACTGCTGCAGGGGGCAAAGCTACTAGGGGTACAGCTACTAGGCTCACAACTATTGGGGGAGCCTGCTCCATCATCCCAGTTAGCAGCAGCACTCTCCCCTGTCTGTGCTAACGTCTTCCCGCGTCAGCGAGGGTATAATATTCATTAATTTCTCTCTCTCTCTCTCTCTCTCTCTCTCTCTCTCTCTCTCTCTCTCGCTCTCTCGCTCTCTCGCTCTCCTCCTGTGGATTACTTTGTTTGTAAGTATAATTTTCATTTTTACAGGTACCCCTTTTGGATTCTACTGGACAAGTGGACGTGACCGGCGTGGGATGTAGGTAAGTGATCTCTCTCTCATTTTTACAGGAACCACCTATAGGATTCTACTGGACAAGTGGACGTGACCGGCGTGGGATGTAGGTAAGTATGTGTGAGTGTGTAAGTGTGTTTTAATAAATTTTTACTTTCACGGTGTGTGTGTTGTGTTTTTATTTGGGTATTTTTGTTGTTGTAGAACTACAGGTACCAGCGGGCCCGTTATTTCTCCGCATGCTGGCACTTGAGGTTCTCCAAGTACCAGCAAGCGGGGGAGGCTTGCTGGGCCTTGTAGTCCCACAACAAAAAAACAATATTCTTTTTTATACACACTTATGGCTATCAGCCCGGCACCCACCGCCCAGGGGTGCTGGGGACAGCCTCGGGCTTCACCCCTGGCCCTTGGGTGCCTGGAGGGGGGGGACCTCTTGATTTAAGGGGTCCCCACTCCTCCAGGGAACCTCGGCCAGGGGTGACTAGTTGGGGGGGTAATGCCACGGCCGCAGGGACCTACATAAATGTGTCCCCCGGCTGTGGCATTATGTCCCTGGCTAGTGGAGTCCGGTGCTGGTTTTAAAAATACGGGGGACCCCTACATCTTTTGTCCCCCGTATTTTTGGAACCAGGACCGGTCTAAGAGCCCGGTGCTGGTTGTCTAAATATGGGGAACCCCTGTCCAATTTTTCCCCAGTATTTAAACAACCAGGACCGGCTCAAAGAGCCCGAGGCTGGTTATACTTAGGAAGGGGGACCTCACGCATTTTTTTTTTTACATTTTTTAACCCATTAAGATCCTTCTCCATTAAGTTAATGGAAGCCCTGGACAACAAAATTGCATTCATGTCCTCCTCCCACTCCCTTCCCAAACACTAATTTTTATTTTTTTCTATAAAAATGTACAATATATCACAAGTATGATGAGCAGGCAGGCAGCGGGCATTGGCGGCATCGGACTGAGGTGCAAATTAGTGGCGGAGGTCTGGGTCAGTTGATGGTGGGCTAGTTTGTAAGCCATTGGCGGTGGCAGCAGGCATCGGCTAAGTGGCAGTAGTGGGCATTGGCTCAGCGGCGGTAGGGGTCATCGGCAGGATTCGGCGGACATTATGGCTGTAGTGCCTCACCAGCCTCTGACCTCACCGCACGCCACTGGTTGCCAATGATATTCAAAGTGAATAGGTCCTTAAATTCATGGTACTCTGGGGTTTCTTACTGTATCATGTGTACTTCAGGCCGCCAGGTGTATCAATTCAAGGTGCATACTATTGGGCAGTCTGAGTAATGGTCTGACATCTCTGTCTACTTTATGAAATAGTAACGGTGCACTTGTGTATTCTATGATGACAGTGCCCATGGTTTTAATAACTTGACCCCCATATGTCACTAAATTTACAGCGTCTGTGCAGGCGATTGTTGCCTGTGAGCTAGTTTTATGTAGCATGGTCCTGGACATTATGTTACATTTGGAACCAGGTGTCAATTTTAATCTTCAGTATATTGCCCCTTTTTTTTCACAGAGGTTGTTGAAAATCTCTCCTTGTTTTGCAATAAGTTCCACGCTTTCACAACACATGTTATCAGTGGTGTGTGATATTGACTCCATATCCATGTGATTGACGTTATGCGCTTGACTCTCTCCCTGTGTCACATGTAGCTCACTGTGTGTCAGTGTGTCAGGCTATGTCTGGATCTGCAACACTTTGCAAAGTGGTTAAGCCTGTTGCAGTGGATACAGCGTTTGTTAAAAGCAGGGCACGTCTCCAGTGCAGATACATGGCGCCCCCCACAGTTTTAAAATGGCCTGTACTGCAATTGTGTGCACTGTACACTGCATAATTCAGCCTCTATCTGTAATTCCTTTGTGTCCTTTTCTGATTGCTCGTGAAGCATGCAGATGCGAATGGCAGAGTCTAGGGTTAGAACCTTTTCCTATAGTCACTGTTCACACACTGCATCACTATGGGTGCCACGTACAATATGATCAGCTAATTGGTTATTGTGCCAAAATTAGATTTTTTTTTATAACAGCCTCAAAGTAGACACATACGAGTGCACATTTTGCAACATTTTCTGGTTTATTATATTAAATGTGTGTCTGTCTGTTATGTCATTCTTTTCAGCCAAAAATATCTCTACAAACTTTGCAAGCAATATGTCTGGGTCCTAATTGTCTTCCCCCTCTATATATATTAATGTGTCTGCTTTGATAACTGCCTCTGCACCCGCCAAAATAAGCAATATCTATGTTCAATGTTCAAACAGTCCAGCAATGTGATACACTACCCATTTTCTTCTGAACTGTACCCATCTGTCGGCGAAGTTTTCATCAAATACAAGGGATTCATGTGACGGAGTCCGTTAGCCATGGTATTCTGCTTTTGACACCAGGTAGCTGTTTGGTTGATCAGATAAGACTCGACTTCTGGAGTGAGGAAGAACAACTTTACTTAGTTCAACATCAGTAACTCGACTGAACAAAACAGGAACCCCCTTCTCCCAGCATGCATTGCCCTAGGAAACAGTCACATTTGGCAGGGTCCTAGCAGGATACACATTTACAATTGTGAAGCATCGTAATTTAGACACAAATTTACCCACATTTGTTAAATTGCCTACTGTGTTATTTCCACATTATGACCCGCATTATTGGAACCCTTAGATATCCACTGGAGAATCATGTAAAACTGAATTGTATTTGGATATTTTAATGAAGTGAAACACAGGACATTAATAATCTGTATCAAAATTTTTAACTGTAAAATATAAATATATAAAAATAATATATAAACTGGCATAGTGTCAGGTGGCATCATGTTTAAGTATTTTAATCTAAGCGAATGAATAAATCTCTGCGTCTTTTAGTATTTTTTAACTGTGTGTTAATTCTAATGATACAGTATTTTCTGTACCGTACTTTAAACTAAGTATTACCACCAAATGAATCACAATTTCCACATATTTAAAAAAAATCTATTTACACAATTACTATTTTGGTCAACAAAACTATTGAAAAAGTTTATTTTTTGATTAAGGATTATATAAATCGAGAGAAAAAAAATGAAAACTTTTTTTCTGGATAGTATCAAATGGACAGGTCAAATTAATAATTACTCGTGCTAGGCGTTAAATATTATTTTATTTTAATTGGGGGGGGACTTTCACACTGCAAATTACTATTTCATTAGATTTTATTTAAATGCAGTTTTTCATACACGTCAAAGTCGATGGGGGATAATTGCTAGAGTGTGGAATTTATTTGCAGTTTATCAATCTTCACATATAGCTAAAAACCTAAACCTCTCAGCATGTGTATTGGGTTGCAAATCTGCCAATAATCTGCCAATCCTTAAGCAGTTTAGGCCAAATTATAACTTTAATAAAATCAAGGACATATTAAATGCCCTATTTTACCACTTTATAAAAAAACAAACAAACAACAAACTGCGCAAAATGACTGTAAACCAAAGGGAAATGACTAGGAGGGCAAACAGCTACTAAGTAGTAAAGGCTTGTCTGTGTCCATTAACTTCACAGTTAATCTGCAATGATAATTGTAGAGAGTAGTTTACAACAACCGTTAAGGGTTTTCATTTTGTTTCTAACTGGATTACAATGTTTCCAATGAACTGTGACAAGCAGAAGACAGAAGATTTTATTTTAGAGTTAATAGAAGTTGGGTCTTTCAGGAAGACATTTATAAAAAATAAAAAAAAACACTTCTTTCTGCTTGAGCATTTTCTTGTTTATACAATATTTGTATACATATAATATTTATAGGGAATCAACCTAAGCTGTCTAGGTTGTGATGGGGACCCTGGTAACTTAGATAGCAAATTTTTCTAATTTTTCACTCCATGGTTCCTTTTTCCTTATCATGATACTGTACTTGCAAATGCATTTCAATTGGGTTGTGTGCTAGAAATAGAAACCCAACTGAAATTAATGTGCCATTGATATGTATGGAGATTACCAGCATTTTATTTCCCCTACATCAATAGAGTTTGATTAGACTATATGGATATGGGATCAAAGTAAGGGCTCCCAAGGAATCTCCTTCACATTTGAACACTCTTTGAAACTGCTTGTATTTAGATAGTAGCAAAGGGGAGTCTCTGAGGCTCACTGATTTAGCGTTAGGCAATCATAGTATGCAAATCGATTGTTTTTCCCCCCTACTTATTATACTAATGTGTATCAAGACAGAAGAATATATATTATTTTTTTTATTAAAATTTTAAAATCAACAAAGAAGAAAATAATATTTTATTATATATTTAATAAAGTAGTAAATAAAGTTTTTTTTTGTATTTTTTTAAATGTTCTTTATGTGTGGGTTTTATTTTTTTAGTATAATGGCCAATGGGGGTCATTTCGAGTTGATCGTAGCTGTGCTAAATTTAGCACAGCTACATTCTTCTTCCCAGACATGCAGGGGTAAGTCCAGCACGGGGCTAGTCCACCCTGCATGTCAGTCCGGCCACCCCTCGCAGAAGTGCAAAGGCAGCGATGCCTTTGCACTTCAAGAGTAGCTCCCGACCAGCGCAGCTATAGCGTGCTGACTGGGAGCTACTCATCGCTCCTCGGCTCGCAGCGGTTGCGTGTGACGTCACGCAGCCGCTGCGGCCTGACCCCCGTTCGGTTCTCAGAGAACCGAACCCTACCAGACTTCATGTTCTGAGCCCGGTTCCGAGTCAGGCACGGGTTTTCCCGCCTGACTCGGAAACCTGAACGAGGCAAAACGTCTTCATCCCGCTGTTGGATTTTCGTGGGATTTGGATTCCATATAAGGAGCCACGCGTCGCGCCCATTTTCAATCCAATCTTGGAGAGTGAAGTGAGAGGACGTGTCTCCATCCTCAGTCCTAAAGGAAGGGTCTTGTGCAGCATCAGTCCAGTGACCAGTCACAGCGGTGGTGTCCTCTGCTGCCATATATTCAGTGCTACTGTCGTATAATTCCTGTGATACTGGTGTATAATTCCCGTGATATTGCCATATAATTCTTGGAATACTGGCGTATAATTCCTGTGATACTGCCGTATAATTCCCGTGATACTGGCGTATAACTCCTGTGATACTGCCATATAATTCCTGTGACACTGGCGTATAATTCCTGTGATACTGCTATATAATTCCCGTGATACTGCCATATAATTCTCGGAATACTGGCGTATAATTCCCGTGATACTGGCATATAATTCTTGTGATATTGCCATATAATTCTCAGAATACTGGCGTATAATTCCTGTTATACTGCCATATAATTCCCATGATACTGCCATATAGTTCCAGTTATCCTGCCGTATAATTCCATATAAATCCATATAATGCCGTATAAATCCAGTCCAGTGGTGCTGCCATATAAGTTCAGTGGTGCTGTCCTGTGCTGTATATTATTTACTACAAATAAAGGAGTTATTAATATTTAATCCAAATAATTTTTAGTGTTTGCCCTGTGAGGTGTAGGGGTAAGCTCTATTGTGCCGCATATTGTGTTATATAACTCCAGAAAAATAATGGAGAACAAAAATTTTGAGGATAAAATAGGGAAAGATCAAGAACCACTTCCTCCTAGTGCTGAAGCTGCTGCCACTAGCCATGACATAGATGATGAAATGCCATCAACGTCGTCTGCCAAGGCCGATGCCTACTGTGATAGTAGAGGGCATGTAAAATCCAAAAAGACAAAGTTCAGTAAAAAGACCCCAAAAAATAAATTTAAATGGTCTCAGGAGAAATGTAAACTTGCCAATATGCCACTTACGACACGGAGTGGCAAGGAATGGCAGAGGCCCTAGCCTATGTTCATGACTAGTGGTTCAGCTTCACATGATGATGGAAGCCCTCATAACTGAGGCCCTAACACTTATGTTGGTGTTAGATGTGCATCCGGTATCTGCCATTAGTGCAGTGGGATTTAGACAACTGATCCCATCTAGATTCCACTTCACTAGGCAGGCAATAGCGAGATTTTGCCATTTAATTCCAGTGATTTGGATGTATAATTACAGTGATTTTGCCAATTAATTAAGTGATTTGGACGTATAATTATTAATTACAGTGATTTTGCTAATTAATTCCAGTGATTTGAACATATAATTACAGTGATTTTGCCAATTAATTCCAGTGATTTGGACGTATAATTACAGTGATTTTGCCAATTAATTCCAGTGATTTGGACATATAATTATTAGAGATGTGCACCGGAAATTTTTCGGGATTTGTGTTTTGGTTTTGGATTCGGTTCCGCGGCCGTATTTTGGATTCGGACGCGTTTTGGCAAAAACTCCCTGAAAATTTTTTGTCGGATTCGGGTGTTTAAAAAAACAAAACTAAAACTCTCAAAAACTGCTTAAATCATAGAATTTGGGGGTAATTTTGATCCCATAGTATTATTAACCTCAATAACCATAATTTCCACTCATTTTCAGTCTATTCTGAACACCGGTCACCTCACAATATTATTTTTAGTCTTAAAATTTGCACCGAGGTCGCTGGATGACTAAGCTAAGCGACCCAAGTGGGCGGCACAAACATCTGGCCCATCTTGGAGAGGCACTGCAGTGTCAGACAGGATGGCACTTAAAAAAATTAGCCCCAAACATCACATGATGCAAAGATAAATAAATAAAAAAAGAGGTGCAAGATGCAATTGTCCTTGGGCCCTCCCACCCACCCTTATGTTGTATAAACAGGACATGGACACTTTAACAAACCCATCATTTCAGCGACAGGGTCTGCCACACGACTGTGGCTGAAATGACTGGTTGGTTTGGGCCCCCACCAAAAAAGAAGCAATCAATCTCTCCTTGCACAAACTGGCTCTACAGAGGCAAGATGTCCACCTCCTCCTCATCGTCCGATTCATCACCCCTTTCACTGTGTACATCCCCCTCCTCACAGAGTATTAATTCGTCCCCACTGGAATCCATCATCTCAGGTCCCTGTGTACTTTCTGGAGGCAATTGCTGGTGAATGTCTCCACGGAGGAATTGATTGTAATTCATTTTGATGAACATCATCTTCTCCACATTTTGTGGAAGTAACCTCATAGGCCGATCGCTAACAAGGTGACCGGCTGCACTAAACACTCTTTCGGAGTACCCACTGGAGGGGGGGGGCAACTTAGGTAAAATAAAGCCAGTTTGTGGAAGGGCCTCCAAATTGCCTCTTTTTCCTGCCAGTATACGTACAGACTGTCTGACGTGCCTACTTGGGTGCTGTCACTCATATAATCCTCCACCATTTTTTCAATGGTTACAAAATTATATGCAGTGACAGTAGACGACATGTCAGTAATCGTTGGCAGGTCCTTCAGTCCGTTGTCAGCACTCGCTCCAGACTGCCCTGCATCACCACCAGCGGGTGAGCTCGGAATTCTTAGCCTTTTCCTCACAGCCCCAGTTGCGGGAGAATGTGAAGGAGGAGCTGTTGATGGGTCACGTTCCGCTTGACTTGACAATTTTCTCACCAGCAGGTCTTTGAACCTTTGCAGACTTGTGTCTGCTGGAAAGAGAGATACAACGTAGGCTTTAAACCTAGGATCGAGCACGGTGGCCAAAATGTAGTGCTCTGATTTCAACAGATTACCACCCATGAATCCTGGTTAAGCAAATAAACGGCTCCGTCCACAAGTTCCACATGCCTAGCGGAATTGCTCCGTTTTAGCTCCTCCTTCAATCTCTCCAGCTGCTTCTTCAAAAGCCTGATGAGGGGAATGACATGACTCAGGCTGGCAGTGTCTGAACTGACTTCACGTGTGGCAAGTTCAAAGGGTTGCAGAACCTGGCACAACGTTAAAATCATTCTCCACTGCGGTTGAGTCAGGTGCATTCCCCCTCCTTTGCCTATATCGTAGGCAGATGTATAGGCTTGAATGGCCTTTTTCTGCTCCTCCATCCTCTGAAGCATATAGAGGGTTGAATTCCACCTCGTTACCACCTCTTGCTTGAGATGATGGTGGGGCAGGTTCAGGAGTGTTTGCTGGTGCTCCAATCTTCGGAACGCGGTGGCTGAATGCCGAAAGTGGTCCGCAATTCTTCGGGCCGTTGACAGCATCTCTTGCACGCCCCTGTCGTTTTAAAAAAAATTCTGCACCACCAAATTAATTGTATGTGCAAAACATGGGACGTGCTGGAATTTGCCCACATGTAATGCATGCACAATATTGGTGGCGTTGTCCGATGTCACAAATCCCCAGTAGAGTCCAATTGGGGTAAACCATTCTGCGATGATGTTCCTCAGTTTCCGTAAGAGGTTGTCAGCTGTGTGCCTCTTATGGAAAGCGATGACACAAAGCGTAGCCTGCCTAGGAACGAGTTGGCATTTGCGAGATGATGCTACTGGTGCCGCCACTGCTGTTCTTGCTGCGGGAGGCAATACATCTACCCAGTGGGCTGTCACAGTCATATAGTCCTGAGTCTGCCCTGCTCTACTTGTCCACATGTCTGTGGTTAATTGGACATTGGGTACAACTGCATTTTTTAGGACACTGGTGAGTCTTTTTGTGATGTCTGTGTACATTCTAGGTATCGTCTGCCTAGAGAAATGGAACCTAGATGGTATTTGGTACCAGGGACACAGTACCTAAAGAAATTCTCTAATTGCCTGTGAACTAACTGCGGATACCGGATGCACGTCTAACACCTACTCAGCAGCCAAGGCCTGAGTTATCCACTTTGTAACAGGATGGCTGCTGTGATATTTCATCTTCCTCGCAAAGGACTGTTGGACAGTTAATTGCTTTCTGGAAGTAGTACAAGTGGTCTTCCAACGTCCCCTCGGGGATGAAGATCGACTCCCAGCAGCAACAACAACAGAGCCAGGAGCAGTAGGCATTACACTTAAGGATCCATCGGAGGAATCCCAGCAGGAGAGGACTCATCAGACTTGCCAGTGACATGGCCTGCAGGACTAGTGGCTTTCCTCTCTAAGGAGAAAATTGACACTGAGGGAGTTGGTGGTATGGTTTGCAGGAGCTTGGGTACAAGAGGAAGGGATTTAGTTGTCAGTGGACTGCTTCCGCTGTCACCCAAAGTTTTTGAACTTGTCAATGACTTCTGATGAATGCGCTCCAGGTGACGTATAAGGGAGGATGTTCCTAGGTGGTTAACGTCCTTAGCCCTACTTATTACAGCTTGACAAAGGCAACACACGGCTTGACACCTGTTCTCCGCATTTCTGTTAAAATACTTAAACACCGAAGAGGTGATTTTTTTTGTAATTTGACCAGGCATGTCAATGGCCATATTCATCCCACGGACAACAGGTGTCTCCCCGGGTGCCTGACTTAAACAAACCACCTTACCATCAGAATCCTCCTTGTCAATTTCCTCCTCAGTGCCAGCAACACCCATATCCTCATCCTGGTGTACTTCAACAGTGACATCTTCAATTTGACTATCAGGAACTGGACTGTGGGTGCTTCTTCCAGCACTTGCAGGGGGCGTGCAAATGGTGGAAGGTGCCACCTCTTCCCGTCCAGTGTTGGGAAGGTCAGGCATCACAACCGACACAATTAGACTCTCCTTGGGGATTTGTGATTTAGAAGAACGCACAGTTCTTTGCTGTGCTTTTGCCAGCTTAAGTCTTTTCATTTTTCTAGTGGGAGGATGAGTACTTCCATCCTCATGTGAAGCGGAACCACTAGCCATGAACATAGGTCAGGGCCTGAGCCGTTCCTTGCCGCTCCGTGTCGTAAATGGCATATTGGCAAATTTACGCTTCTCCTCAGACGCTTTTAATTTAGATTTTTGGGTCATTTTACTGAACTTTTGTTTTTTGGATTTTACATGCTCTCTACTATGACATTGGGCATTGGCCTTGGCAGACGACGTTGATGGCATTTCATCATCTCGGCCATGACTAGTGGCAGCAGCTTCAGCACGAGGTGGAAGTGGATCTTGATCTTTCCCTGTTTTACCCTCCACATTTTTGTTCTCCATTTTTTTGTGTGGAATTATATGCCAGTAATATATCAATAGCAATGGCCTACTGTATTGTCTGTACTACTACTGCTGGTTACCAAAATGCTGCACTGTCCTACTGTAAACTGCTCACAAAAATGTAGCACAGATATGGATAGTATACTTGACAAAGAGCTGCAAGATACAACAATGGCCTACTAAACTGTACTATATGTATACTGCTGGTCACCAAAATGCTGCCGCCCTCTGGGAGTGTATCTTAGCTCAACAGAAGTGCGAATGAAAGATTAGCAGAATTGCGAATAGAAATTTCTTAGCAGTTTCTGAGTAGCTCCAAACTTACTCAGTCATTGCGACCAGCTCAGTCCTTTTCATTCCTGGTTTGGCGTCACAAACACACCCAGCGTTTGCCCAGCCACTCCCCTGTTTTTCCAGCCACTCCTGCATTTTGCAACTCGAACGCCTGCGTTTTTCCGCACACTCCTAAAAAATGGCCAGTGTCCGCCCAAAAACACCCACTTCCTGTCAATCACACTACGATCAGCACAGTGATGAAAAAGCTTCATTATGCCGTGAGTAAAATACCTAACTTTTGTGTAAAATAACTAAACGCATCAGCTCTGCGAACCTTCCGCATGCGCAGTAAGCGACTAATCTCAGTATAACGAAAATCGTCAACGAGCGAACAACTCGGAATGAGGGCCTATATGTATACTGCTGGTCACCAAAATGCTGCACTGTCCTACTATATACTGCTCACAACAATGCAGCACAGATATGGATAGTATACTTGATACAGAACTGCAAGATACAGCAATGGCCTACTGTACTGTACTATATGTATACTGCTGGTCACCAAAATGCTGCACTGTTCTACTATAAACTGCTCACAATAATGCAGCACAGATATGGATAGTATACTTGACACAGATGCAAGATACAGCAATGGCCTACTGTACTGTACTATATGTATACTGCTGGTCACCAAAATGCTGCAGTGTCCTACTATATACTGCTCACAACAATGCAGCACAGATATGGATAGTATACTTGACACAGAGATGCAAGATACAGCAATGGCCTACTGTACTATATGTATACTGCTGGTCACCAAAATGCTGCACTGTCCTACTATATACTGCTCACAATAATGCAGCACAGATATGGATAGTATACTTGACATAGAGATGCAAGATACAGCAATGGCCTACTGTACTGTACTATATGTATACTGCTGGTCACCAAAATGCTGCAGTGTCCTACTATATACTGCTCACAACAATGCAGCACAGATATGGGTAGTATACTTGACACAGAGATGCAAGATACAGCAATGGCCTACTGTACTGTACTGTACTGTACTATATGTATACTGCTGGTCACCAAAATGCTGCACTGTCCTACTAAATACTGCTCACAATAATGCAGCACAGATATGGATAGTATACTTGACACAGATGCAAGATACAGCAATGGCCTACTGTACTGTACTATATGTGTACTGCTGGTCACCAAAATGCTGCACTGTCCTACTATATACTGCTCACAATAATGCAGCACAGATATGGATAGTATACTTGACACAGAGCTGCAAGATACAGCAATGGCCTACTGTACTGTACTATATGTGTACTGATGGTCACCAAAATGCTGCAGTGTCCTACTATATACTGCCCACAATAATGCAGCACAGATATGGATAGTATACTTGACACAGAGATGCAAGATACAGCAATGGCCTACTGTACTGTACTATATGTATACTGCTGGTCACCAAAATGCTGCACTGTCCTACTATATACTGCTCACAATAATGCAGCACAGATATGGATAGTATACTTGACACAGAGCTGCAAGATACAGCAATGGCCTACTGTACTGTACTACATGTATACTGCTGGTCACCAAAATGCTGCACTGTCCTACTAAATACTGCTCACAATAATGCAGCACAGATATGGATAGTATACTTGACACAGAGCTGCAAGATACAGTAATGACCTACTGTACTGTACTATATGTGTACTGCTGGTCACCAAAATGCTGCACTGTCCTACTACATACTGCCCACAATAATGCAGCACAGATATGGATAGTATACTTGACACAGAGCTGCAAGATACAGCAATGGCCTACTGTACTGTATTATATGTGTACTGCTGGTCACCAAAATGCTGCACTGTCCTACTATATACTGCCCACAATAATGCAGCATAGATATGGATAGTATACTTGACACAGAGCTGCAAGATACAGCAGTGGCCTACTGTACTGTACTATATGTGTACTGCTGGTCACCAAAATGCTGCACTGTCCTACTATATACTGCCCACAATAATGCAGCACAGATATGGATAGTATACTTGACACAGAGATGCTAGATACAGCAATGGCCTACTGTACTGTACTATATGTATACTGCTGGTCACCAAAATGCTGCACTGTCCTACTATATACTGCTAACAACAATGCAGCACAGATATGGATAGTATACTTGACACAGAGCTGCAAGATACAGCAATGGCCTACTGTACTATATGTATACTGCTGGTCACCAAAATGCTGCACTGTCCTACTATATACTGCTCACAATAATGCAGCACAGATATGGATAGTATACTTGACACAGAGCTGCAAGATACAGCAATGGCCTACTGTACTATATGTATACTGCTGGTCACCAAAATGCTGCAGTGTCCTACTATATACTGCTCACAACAATGCAGCACAGATATGGATAGTAAACTTGACACAGAGCTGCAAGATACAGCAATGGCCTACTGTACTGTACTATATGTATACTGCTGGTCACCAAAATGCTGCACTGTCCTACTATATATTGCTCACAATAATGCAGCACAGATATGGATAGTTTACTTGACACAGAGCTGCAAGATACAGCAATGGCCTACTGTACTGTACTATATGTATACTGCTGGTTACCAAAATGCTGCACTGTCCTACTATATACTGCTCTCAATAATGCAGTACAGATATGGATAGTATACTTGACACAGAGCTGCAAGATACATCAATGGCCTACTGTACTGTACTATATGTGTACTGCTGGTCACCAAAATGCTGCACTGTCCTACTATATACTGCCCATAATAATGAAGCACAGATATGGATAGTATACTTGACACAGAGATGCAACATACAGCAATGGCCTACTGTACTGTACTATATGTGTACTGATGGTCACCAAAATGCTGCAGTGTCCTACTATAAACTGCCCACAATAATGCAGCACAGATATGGATAGTATACTTGACACAGAAATGCAAGATACAGCAATGGCCTACTGTACTGTACTATATGTATACTGCTGGTCACCAAAATGCTGCAGTGTCCTACTATATACTGCTCACAACAATCCAGCACATATATGGATAGTATACTTGACACAGAGCTGCAAGATACAGCAATGGCCTACTGTACTGTACTATATGTATACTGCTGGTCACCAAAATGCTGCAGTGTCCTACTATATACTGCTCACAATAATGCAGCACAGATATGGATAGTATACTTGACACAGAGATGCAAGATACAGCAATGGCCTACTGTACTGTACTATATGTAAACTGCTGGTCACCAAAATGCTGCACTGTCCTACTATATACTGCCAACAATAATGCAGCACAGATATGGATAGTATACTTGACACAGAGCTGCAAGATACAGCAATGGCCTACTGTACTATATGTATACTGCTGGTCACCAAAATGCTGCACTGTCCTACTATATACTGCTCACAATAATGCAGCACAGATATGGATAGTATACTTGACACAGAGATGCAAGATACAGCAATGGCCTACTGTACTGTACTATATGTAAACTGCTGGTCACCAAAATGCTGCAGTGTCCTACTATATACTTCTCACAACAATGCAGCACAGATATGGATAGTATACTTGACACAGAGCTGCAAGATACAGCAATGGCCTACTGTACTGTACTATATGTATACTGCTGGTAACCAAAATGCTGCAGTGTCCTACTATATATTGCTCTCAATAATGCAGCACAGATATGGATAGTATACTTGACACAGAGCTGCAAGATACAGCAATGGCCTACTGTACTGTACTATATGTGTACTGCTGGTCACCAAAATGCTGCACTGTCCTACTATATACTGCCCATAACAATGCAGCACAGATATGGATAGTATACTTGACACAGAGATGCAACATACAGCAATGGCCTACTGTACTGTACTATATGTGTACTGATGGTCACGAAAATGCTGCACTGTCCTACTATATACTGCCCACAATAATGCAGCACAGATATGGATAGTATACTTGACACAGAGCTGCAAGATACAGCAATGGCCTACTGTACTGTACTATATGTGTACTGCTGGTCACCAAAATGCTGCACTGTCCTACTATATACTGCCCATAATAATGCAGCACAGATATGGATAGTATACTTGACATAGAGATGCAACATACAGCAATGGCCTACTGTACTGTAGTATATGTATACTGCTGGTCACCAAAATGCTGCACTGTCCTACTATATACTGCTAACAACAATGCAGCACAGATATGGATAGTATACTTGACACAGAGCTGCAAGATACAGCAATGGCCTACTGTACTATATGTATACTGCTGGTCACCAAAATGCTGCACTGTCCTACTATATACTGCTCACAATAATGCAGCACAGATATGGATAGTATACTTGACACAGAGATGCAACATACAGCAATGGCCTACTGTACTGTAGTATATGTATACTGCTGGTCACCAAAATGCTGCACTGTCCTACTATATACTGCTCACAACAATGCAGCACAGATATGGATAGTATACTTGACACAGAGCTGCAAGATACAGCAATGGCCTACTGTACTGTACTATATGTATACTGCTGGTCACCAAAATGCTGCACTGTCCTACTATATACTGCTCACAATAATGCAGCACAGATATGGATAGTATACTTGACACAGAGATGCAAGATACAGCAATGGCCTACTGTACTGTACTATATGTATACTGCTGGTCACGAAAATGCTGCACTGTCCTACTATATACTGCTTTCAATAATGCAGCACAGATATGGATAGTATACTTGACACAGAGATGCAACATACAGCAATGGCCTACTGTACTGTAGTATATGTATACTGCTGGTCACCAAAATGCTGCACTGTCCTACTATATACTGCTAACAACAATGCAGCACAGATATGGATAGTATACTTGACACAGAGCTGCAAGATACAGCAATGGCCTACTGTACTATATGTATACTGCTGGTCACCAAAATGCTGCACTGTCCTACTATATACTGCTCACAATAATGCAGCACAGATATGGATAGTATACTTGACACAGAGATGCAACATACAGCAATGGCCTACTGTACTGTAGTATATGTATACTGCTGGTCACCAAAATGCTGCACTGTCCTACTATATACTGCTCACAACAATGCAGCACAGATATGGATAGTATACTTGACACAGAGCTGCAAGATACAGCAATGGCCTACTGTACTATATGTATACTGCTGGTCACCAAAATGCTGCACTGTCCTACTATATACTGCTCACAATAATGCAGCACAGATATGGATAGTATACTTGACACAGAGATGCAAGATACAGCAATGGCCTACTGTACTGTACTATATGTAAACTGCTGGTCACCAAAATGCTGCAGTGTCCTACTATATACTTCTCAAAACAATGCAGCACAGATATGGATAGTAAACTTGACACAGAGATGCAAGATACAGCAATGGCCTACTGTACTGTAGTATATGTATACTGCTGGTCACCAAAATGCTGCACTGTCCTACTATATACTGCTAACAACAATGCAGCACATATATGGATAGTATACTTGACACAGAGCTGCAAGATACAGCAATGGCCTACTGTACTGTACTATATGTATACTGCTGGTCACCAAAATGCTGCACTGTCCTACTATATACTGCTCACAATAATGCAGCACAGATATGGATAGTATACTTGACACAGAGATGCAAGATACAGCAATGGCCTACTGTACTGTACTATATGTATACTGCTGGTCACGAAAATGCTGCACTGTCCTACTATATACTGCTCTCAATAATGCAGCACAGATATGGATAGTATACTTGACACAGAGCTGCAATATACAGCAATGGCCTACTGTACTGTACTATTTGTGTACTGCTGGTCACCAAATTTCTGCACTGTCCTACTATATACTGCCCACAATAATGCAGCACAGATATGGATAGTATACTTGACACAGAGCTGCAAGATACAGCAATGGCCTACTGTACTGTACTATATGTATACTGCTGGTCACCAAAATGCTGCACTGTCCTACTATATACTGCTCACAATAATGCAGCACAGATATGGATAGTATACTTGACACAGAGATGCAAGATACAGCAATGGCCTACTGTACTGTACTATATGTATACTGCTGGTCACGAAAATGCTGCACTGTCCTACTATATACTGCTCACAATAATGCAGCACAGATATGGATAGTATACTTGACACAGAGATGCAAGATACAGCAATGGCCTACTGTACTGTACTATATGTAAACTGCTGGTCACCAAAATGCTGCAGTGTCCTACTATATACTTCTCACAACAATGCAGCACAGATATGGATAGTATACTTGACACAGAGCTGCAAGATACAGCAATGGCCTACTGTACTGTACTATATGTATACTGCTGGTAACCAAAATGCTGCAGTGTCCTACTATATACTGCTCTCAATAATGCAGCACAGATATGGATAGTATACTTGACACAGAGCTGCAAGATACAGCAATGGCCTACTGTACTATATGTGTACTGCTGGTCACCAAAATGCTGCACTGTCCTACTATATACTGCCCATAACAATGCAGCACAGATATGGATAGTATACTTGACACAGAGATGCAAGATACAGCAATGGCCTACTGTACTGTACTATATGTGTACTGATGGTCACGAAAATGCTGCACTGTCCTACTATATACTGCCCACAATAATGCAGCACAGATATGGATAGTATACTTGACACAGAGCTGCAAGATACAGCAATGGCCTACTGTACTGTACTATATGTGTACTGCTGGTCACCAAAATGCTGCACTGTCCTACTATATACTGCTCACAATAATGCAGCACAGATATGGATAGTATACTTGACACAGAGATGCAAGATACAGCAATGGCCTACTGTACTGTACTATATGTAAACTGCTGGTCACCAAAATGCTGCAGTGTCCTACTATATACTTCTCACAACAATGCAGCACAGATATGGATAGTATACTTGACACAGAGCTGCAAGATACAGCAATGGCCTACTGTACTGTACTATATGTATACTGCTGGTAACCAAAATGCTGCAGTGTCCTACTATATACTGCTCTCAATAATGCAGCACAGATATGGATAGTATACTTGACACAGAGCTGCAAGATACAGCAATGGCCTACTGTACTATATGTGTACTGCTGGTCACCAAAATGCTGCACTGTCCTACTATATACTGCCCATAACAATGCAGCACAGATATGGATAGTATACTTGACACAGAGATGCAAGATACAGCAATGGCCTACTGTACTGTACTATATGTGTACTGATGGTCACGAAAATGCTGCACTGTCCTACTATATACTGCCCACAATAATGCAGCACAGATATGGATAGTATACTTGACACAGAGCTGCAAGATACAGCAATGGCCTACTGTACTGTACTATATGTGTACTGCTGGTCACCAAAATGCTGCACTGTCCTACTATATATTGCTCACAATAATGCAGCACAGATATGGATAGTTTACTTGACACAGAGCTGCAAGATACAGCAATGGCCTACTGTACTGTACTATATGTATACTGCTGGTTACCAAAATGCTGCACTGTCCTACTATATACTGCCCACAATAATGCAGCACAGATATGGATAGTATACTTGACACAGAGCTGCAAGATACAGCAATGGCCTACTGTACTGTACTATATGTGTACTGCTGGTCACCAAAATGCTGCACTGTCCTACTATATATTGCTCACAATAATGCAGCACAGATATGGATAGTTTACTTGACACAGAGCTGCAAGATACAGCAATGGCCTACTGTACTGTACTATATGTATACTGCTGGTTACCAAAATGCTGCACTGTCCTACTATATACTGCTCTCAATAATGCAGTACAGATATGGATAGTATACTTGACACAGAGCTGCAAGATACATCAATGGCCTACTGTACTGTACTATATGTGTACTGCTGGTCACCAAAATGCTGCACTGTCCTACTATATACTGCCCATAATAATGAAGCACAGATATGGATAGTATAGTTGACACAGAGATGCAACATACAGCAATGGCCTACTGTACTGTACTATATGTGTACTGATGGTCACCAAAATGCTGCACTGTCCTACTATATACTGCCCACAATAATGCAGCACAGATATGGATAGTATACTTGACACAGAAATGCAAGATACAGCAATGGCCTACTGTACTGTACTATATGTATACTGCTGGTCACCAAAATGCTGCAGTGTCCTACTATATACTGCTCACAACAATCCAGCACATATATGGATAGTATACTTGACACAGAGCTGCAAGATACAGCAATGGCCTACTGTACTGTACTATATGTATACTGCTGGTCACCAAAATGCTGCAGTGTCCTACTATATACTGCTCACAATAATGCAGCACAGATATGGATAGTATACTTGACACAGAGATGCAAGATACAGCAATGGCCTACTGTACTGTACTATATGTAAACTGCTGGTCACCAAAATGCTGCACTGTCCTACTATATACTGCCAACAATAATGCAGCACAGATATGGATAGTATACTTGACACAGAGATGCAAGATACAGCAATGGCCTACTGTACTGTACTATATGTAAACTGCTGGTCACCAAAATGCTGCAGTGTCCTACTATATACTTCTCACAACAATGCAGCACAGATATGGATAGTATACTTGACACAGAGCTGCAAGATACAGCAATGGCCTACTGTACTGTACTATATGTATACTGCTGGTAACCGAAATGCTGCAGTGTCCTACTATATACTGCTCTCAATAATGCAGCACAGATATGGATAGTATACTTGACACAGAGCTGCAAGATACAGCAATGGCCTACTGTACTATATGTGTACTGCTGGTCACCAAAATGCTGCACTGTCCTACTATATACTGCCCATAACAATGCAGCACAGATATGGATAGTATACTTGACACAGAGATGCAAGATACAGCAATGGCCTACTGTACTGTACTATATGTGTACTGATGGTCACGAAAATGCTGCACTGTCCTACTATATACTGCCCACAATAATGCAGCACAGATATGGATAGTATACTTGACACAGAGCTGCAAGATACAGCAATGGCCTACTGTACTGTACTATATGTGTACTGCTGGTCACCAAAATGCTGCACTGTCCTACTATATACTGCTCACAATAATGCAGCACAGATATGGATAGTATACTTGACACAGAGATGCAAGATACAGCAATGGCCTACTGTACTGTACTATATGTAAACTGCTGGTCACCAAAATGCTGCAGTGTCCTACTATATACTTCTCACAACAATGCAGCACAGATATGGATAGTATACTTGACACAGAGCTGCAAGATACAGCAATGGCCTACTGTACTGTACTATATGTATACTGCTGGTAACCAAAATGCTGCAGTGTCCTACTATATACTGCTCTCAATAATGCAGCACAGATATGGATAGTATACTTGACACAGAGCTGCAAGATACAGCAATGGCCTACTGTACTATATGTGTACTGCTGGTCACCAAAATGCTGCACTGTCCTACTATATACTGCCCATAACAATGCAGCACAGATATGGATAGTATACTTGACACAGAGATGCAAGATACAGCAATGGCCTACTGTACTGTACTATATGTGTACTGATGGTCACGAAAATGCTGCACTGTCCTACTATATACTGCCCACAATAATGCAGCACAGATATGGATAGTATACTTGACACAGAGCTGCAAGATACAGCAATGGCCTACTGTACTGTACTATATGTGTACTGCTGGTCACCAAAATGCTGCACTGTCCTACTATATATTGCTCACAATAATGCAGCACAGATATGGATAGTTTACTTGACACAGAGCTGCAAGATACAGCAATGGCCTACTGTACTGTACTATATGTATACTGCTGGTTACCAAAATGCTGCACTGTCCTACTATATACTGCCAACAATAATGCAGTACAGATATGGATAGTATACTTGACACAGAGCTGCAAGATACATCAATGGCCTACTGTACTGTACTATATGTGTACTGCTGGTCACCAAAATGCTGCACTGTCCTACTATATACTGCCCATAATAATGAAGCACAGATATGGATAGTATACTTGACACAGAGATGCAACATACAGCAATGGCCTACTGTACTGTACTATATGTGTACTGATGGTCACCAAAATGCTGCACTGTCCTACTATATACTGCCCACAATAATGCAGCACAGATATGGATAGTATACTTGACACAGAAATGCAAGATACAGCAATGGCCTACTGTACTGTACTATATGTATACTGCTGGTCACCAAAATGCTGCAGTGTCCTACTATATACTGCTCACAACAATCCAGCACATATATGGATAGTATACTTGACACAGAGCTGCAAGATACAGCAATGGCCTACTGTACTGTACTATATGTATACTGCTGGTCACCAAAATGCTGCAGTGTCCTACTATATACTGCTCACAATAATGCAGCACAGATATGGATAGTATACTTGACACAGAGATGCAAGATACAGCAATGGCCTACTGTACTGTACTATATGTAAACTGCTGGTCACCAAAATGCTGCACTGTCCTACTATATACTGCCAACAATAATGCAGCACAGATATGGATAGTATACTTGACACAGAGATGCAAGATACAGCAATGGCCTACTGTACTGTACTATATGTAAACTGCTGGTCACCAAAATGCTGCAGTGTCCTACTATATACTTCTCACAACAATGCAGCACAGATATGGATAGTATACTTGACACAGAGCTGCAAGATACAGCAATGGCCTACTGTACTGTACTATATGTATACTGCTGGTAACCGAAATGCTGCAGTGTCCTACTATATACTGCTCTCAATAATGCAGCACAGATATGGATAGTATACTTGACACAGAGCTGCAAGATACAGCAATGGCCTACTGTACTATATGTGTACTGCTGGTCACCAAAATGCTGCACTGTCCTACTATATACTGCCCATAACAATGCAGCACAGATATGGATAGTATACTTGACACAGAGATGCAAGATACAGCAATGGCCTACTGTACTGTACTATATGTGTACTGATGGTCACGAAAATGCTGCACTGTCCTACTATATACTGCCCACAATAATGCAGCACAGATATGGATAGTATACTTGACACAGAGCTGCAAGATACAGCAATGGCCTGCTGTACTGTACTATATGTGTACTGCTGGTCACCAAAATGCTGCACTGTCCTACTATATACTGCTCACAATAATGCAGCACAGATATGGATAGTATACTTGACACAGAGATGCAAGATACAGCAATGGCCTACTGTACTGTACTATATGTAAACTGCTGGTCACCAAAATGCTGCAGTGTCCTACTATATACTTCTCACAACAATGCAGCACAGATATGGATAGTATACTTGACACAGAGCTGCAAGATACAGCAATGGCCTACTGTACTGTACTATATGTATACTGCTGGTAACCAAAATGCTGCAGTGTCCTACTATATACTGCTCTCAATAATGCAGCACAGATATGGATAGTATACTTGACACAGAGCTGCAAGATACAGCAATGGCCTACTGTACTATATGTGTACTGCTGGTCACCAAAATGCTGCACTGTCCTACTATATACTGCCCATAACAATGCAGCACAGATATGGATAGTATACTTGACACAGAGATGCAAGATACAGCAATGGCCTACTGTACTGTACTATATGTGTACTGATGGTCACGAAAATGCTGCACTGTCCTACTATATACTGCCCACAATAATGCAGCACAGATATGGATAGTATACTTGACACAGAGCTGCAAGATACAGCAATGGCCTACTGTACTGTACTATATGTGTACTGCTGGTCACCAAAATGCTGCACTGTCCTACTATATATTGCTCACAATAATGCAGCACAGATATGGATAGTTTACTTGACACAGAGCTGCAAGATACAGCAATGGCCTACTGTACTGTACTATATGTATACTGCTGGTTACCAAAATGCTGCACTGTCCTACTATATACTGCCAACAATAATGCAGTACAGATATGGATAGTATACTTGACACAGAGCTGCAAGATACATCAATGGCCTACTGTACTGTACTATATGTGTACTGCTGGTCACCAAAATGCTGCACTGTCCTACTATATACTGCCCATAATAATGAAGCACAGATATGGATAGTATACTTGACACAGAGATGCAACATACAGCAATGGCCTACTGTACTGTACTATATGTGTACTGATGGTCACCAAAATGCTGCACTGTCCTACTATATACTGCCCACAATAATGCAGCACAGATATGGATAGTATACTTGACACAGAAATGCAAGATACAGCAATGGCCTACTGTACTGTACTATATGTATACTGCTGGTCACCAAAATGCTGCAGTGTCCTACTATATACTGCTCACAACAATCCAGCACATATATGGATAGTATACTTGACACAGAGCTGCAAGATACAGCAATGGCCTACTGTACTGTACTATATGTATACTGCTGGTCACCAAAATGCTGCAGTGTCCTACTATATACTGCTCACAATAATGCAGCACAGATATGGATAGTATACTTGACACAGAGATGCAAGATACAGCAATGGCCTACTGTACTGTACTATATGTAAACTGCTGGTCACCAAAATGCTGCACTGTCCTACTATATACTGCCAACAATAATGCAGTACAGATATGGATAGTATACTTGACACAGAGCTGCAAGATACAGCAATGGCCTACTGTACTGTACTATATGTGTACTGCTGGTCACCAAAATGCTGCACTGTCCTACTATATACTGCCCATAATAATGAAGCACAGATATGGATAGTATACTTGACACAGAGATGCAACATACAGCAATGGCCTACTGTACTGTACTATATGTGTACTGATGGTCACCAAAATGCTGCACTGTCCTACTATATACTGCCCACAATAATGCAGCACAGATATGGATAGTATACTTGACACAGAAATGCAAGATACAGCAATGGCCTACTGTACTGTACTATATGTATACTGCTGGTCACCAAAATGCTGCAGTGTCCTACTATATACTGCTCACAACAATCCAGCACATATATGGATAGTATACTTGACACAGAGCTGCAAGATACAGCAATGGCCTACTGTACTGTACTATATGTATACTGCTGGTCACCAAAATGCTGCAGTGTCCTACTATATACTGCTCACAATAATGCAGCACAGATATGGATAGTATACTTGACACAGAGATGCAAGATACAGCAATGGCCTACTGTACTGTACTATATGTAAACTGCTGGTCACCAAAATGCTGCACTGTCCTACTATATACTGCCAACAATAATGCAGCACAGATATGGATAGTATACTTGACACAGAGCTGCAAGATACAGCAATGGCCTACTGTACTATATGTATTCTGCTGGTCACCAAAATGCTGCACTGTCCTACTATATACTGCTCACAATAATGCAGCACAGATATGGATAGTATACTTGACACAGAGATGCAAGATACAGCAATGGCCTACTGTACTGTACTATATGTAAACTGCTGGTCACCAAAATGCTGCAGTGTCCTACTTTATACTTCTCACAACAATGCAGCACAGATATGGATAGTATACTTGACACAGAGCTGCAAGATACAGCAATGGCCTACTGTACTGTACTATATGTATACTGCTGGTAACCAAAATGCTGCAGTGTCCTACTATATACTGCTCTCAATAATGCAGCACAGATATGGATAGTATACTTGACACAGAGCTGCAAGATACAGCAATGGCCTACTGTACTGTACTATATGTGTACTGCTGGTCACCAAAATGCTGCACTGTCCTACTATATACTGCCCATAACAATGCAGCACAGATATGGATAGTATACTTGACACAGAGATGCAACATACAGCAATGGCCTACTGTACTGTACTATATGTGTACTGATGGTCACGAAAATGCTGCACTGTCCTACTATATACTGCCCACAATAATGCAGCACAGATATGGATAGTATACTTGACACAGAGCTGCAAGATACAGCAATGGCCTACTGTACTGTACTATATGTGTACTGCTGGTCACCAAAATGCTGCACTGTCCTACTATATACTGCCCATAATAATGCAGCACAGATATGGATAGTATACTTGACATAGAGATGCAACATACAGCAATGGCCTACTGTACTGTAGTATATGTATACTGCTGGTCACCAAAATGCTGCACTGTCCTACTATATACTGCTAACAACAATGCAGCACAGATATGGATAGTATACTTGACACAGAGCTGCAAGATACAGCAATGGCCTACTGTACTGTACTATATGTATACTGCTGGTCACCAAAATGCTGCACTGTCCTACTATATACTGCTCACAATAATGCAGCACAGATATGGATAGTATACTTGATACAGAGATGCAAGATACAGCAATGGCCTACTGTACTGTACTATATGTATACTGCTGGTCACGAAAATGCTGCACTGTCCTACTATATACTGCTCTCAATAATGCAGCACAGATATGGATAGTATACTTGACACAGAGCTGCAATATACAGCAATGGCCTACTGTACTGTACTATATGTGTACTGCTGGTCACCAAATTTCTGCACTGTCCTACTATATACTGCCCATAACAATGCAGCACAGAAATGGATAGTATACTTGACACAGAGATGCAACATACAGCAATGGCCTACTGTACTGTACTATATGTGTACTGATGGTCACGAAAATGCTGCACTGTCCTACTATATACTTCTCACAACAATGCAGCACAGATATGGATAGTATACTTGACACAGAGCTGCAAGATACAGCAATGGCCTACTGTACTGTACTATATGTATACTGCTGGTAACCAAAATGCTGCACTGTCCTACTATATACTGCTCTCAATAATGCAGCACAGATATGGATAGTATACTTGACACAGAGCTGCAAGATACAGCAATGGCCTACTGTACTGTACTATATGTGTACTGCTGGTCACCAAAATGCTGCACTGTCCTACTATATACTGCCCATAACAATGCAGCACAGAAATGGATAGTATACTTGACACAGAGATGCAACATACAGCAATGGCCTACTGTACTGTACTATATGTGTACTGATGGTCACGAAAATGCTGCACTGTCCTACTATATACTGCCCACAATAATGCAGCACAGATATGGATAGTATACTTGACACAGAGCTGCAAGATACAGCAATGGCCTACTGTACTGTACTATATGTGTACTGCTGGTCACCAAAATGCTGCACTGTCCTACTATATACTGCCCATAATAATGCAGCACAGATATGGATAGTATACTTGACACAGAGATGCAACATACAGCAATGGCCTACTGTACTGTAGTATATGTATACTGCTGGTCACCAAAATGCTGCACTGTCCTACTATATACTGCTAACAACAATGCAGCACAGATATGGATAGTATACTTGACACAGAGCTGCAAGATACAGCAATGGCCTACTGTACTATATGTATACTGCTGGTCACCAAAATGCTGCACTGTCCTACTATATACTGCTCACAATAATGCAGCACAGATATGGATAGTATACTTGACACAGAGATGCAACATACAGCAATGGCCTACTGTACTGTAGTATATGTATACTGCTGGTCACCAAAATGCTGCACTGTCCTACTATATACTGCTCACAACAATGCAGCACAGATATGGATAGTATACTTGACACAGAGCTGCAAGATACAGCAATGGCCTACTGTACTGTACTATATGTATACTGCTGGTCACCAAAATGCTGCACTGTCCTACTATATACTGCTCACAATAATGCAGCACAGATATGGATAGTATACTTGACACAGAGATGCAAGATACAGCAATGGCCTACTGTACTGTACTATATGTATACTGCTGGTCACGAAAATGCTGCACTGTCCTACTATATACTGCTCTCAATAATGCAGCACAGATATGGATAGTATACTTGACACAGAGATGCAACATACAGCAATGGCCTACTGTACTGTAGTATATGTATACTGCTGGTCACCAAAATGCTGCACTGTCCTACTATATACTGCTAACAACAATGCAGCACAGATATGGATAGTATACTTGACACAGAGCTGCAAGATACAGCAATGGCCTACTGTACTATATGTATACTGCTGGTCACCAAAATGCTGCACTGTCCTACTATATACTGCTCACAATAATGCAGCACAGATATGGATAGTATACTTGACACAGAGATGCAACATACAGCAATGGCCTACTGTACTGTAGTATATGTATACTGCTGGTCACCAAAATGCTGCACTGTCCTACTATATACTGCTCACAACAATGCAGCACAGATATGGATAGTATACTTGACACAGAGCTGCAAGATACAGCAATGGCCTACTGTACTATATGTATACTGCTGGTCACCAAAATGCTGCACTGTCCTACTATATACTGCTCACAATAATGCAGCACAGATATGGATAGTATACTTGACACAGAGATGCAAGATACAGCAATGGCCTACTGTACTGTACTATATGTAAACTGCTGGTCACCAAAATGCTGCAGTGTCCTACTATATACTTCTCAAAACAATGCAGCACAGATATGGATAGTAAACTTGACACAGAGATGCAAGATACAGCAATGGCCTACTGTACTGTAGTATATGTATACTGCTGGTCACCAAAATGCTGCACTGTCCTACTATATACTGCTAACAACAATGCAGCACATATATGGATAGTATACTTGACACAGAGCTGCAAGATACAGCAATGGCCTACTGTACTGTACTATATGTATACTGCTGGTCACCAAAATGCTGCACTGTCCTACTATATACTGCTCACAATAATGCAGCACAGATATGGATAGTATACTTGACACAGAGATGCAAGATACAGCAATGGCCTACTGTACTGTACTATATGTATACTGCTGGTCACGAAAATGCTGCACTGTCCTACTATATACTGCTCTCAATAATGCAGCACAGATATGGATAGTATACTTGACACAGAGCTGCAATATACAGCAATGGCCTACTGTACTGTACTATTTGTGTACTGCTGGTCACCAAATTTCTGCACTGTCCTACTATATACTGCCCACAATAATGCAGCACAGATATGGATAGTATACTTGACACAGAGCTGCAAGATACAGCAATGGCCTACTGTACTATATGTATACTGCTGGTCAGGGGTGTATCTAGGGGTCCTTGCGCCCCTGGCAAAGTAAGGGACTGCCCCCCCCCCCACACACACACACACACACACACACACACACACACACACACACACACACACATTTGGAATACAGTGTGAGTATTGGAAATGGGGCATGGTCTTGTGGGGGAAGGGCGTGGACACAATTGTAATTCCAATTCAAATTATGCCACACAGTAGTGTCCCTTATTCACATTACACTGCACAGTAGTGTCTCGTATTCACGTTACACCATCCCTCCCCCCTATCCCAAATTTCCCACAGCCTGACCTTAACCTGCCCCCCAAAAGCCTCGTCAGTGGTGCCTAACCTTCTAATCTCCCTCCCTGCAGCCTAACCCTCCCACCCTCGCAGCCTAACCCTAACCCTCCCACGTGGCTTGACAGTGGAGACTTTGGCACCAACTTGATCTGGATTTTGGCATTCTGCATCGCTATCTATGTTGGGATGCCAGCATCAGCATTCCAAGCAGTGTCGGGAGGCTGGCGTCATCTTTCCAAAGGCCGGGATGCCAAACGCCGGCATCTTGACTGCATCCTGAATGAAATGCTAATGAGCTGCTGTGAGATGAGCCTCAAATGGACCCAGCCATTAACCAAACACCATTAGTTGGATGGTAGAAGTACTTCCTGTTAGAAAAAACATCAGGGTGCCATCACTTCCAAGATAAAATGGTCAATTATACAATTAACTGACACACATTTCCTTGAACATGGCCTTGAAATAGGTAAGATATGTACTTTCTTTATTACACTCAACAAGTTAAAGTTTTCTCTTACTTACTACTTACTTACATCTAACATGCATGAAAATCGTGTAGTTTTCCAGGTACTACAGTTCCTTCTCCCAAACACTGACACTTTTTTTTTATCTCCAACAACAAATAGATCTATAGCACTGTGCTATATAACAATTGCTGTGTACCTGGTGAGAGTCTGTTACTGCCCCCGTGGCGCCGGTGGTCAGCACCGCACTGCACTAGTGATCAGACTAGTGTCCGGCAGCACCACACTTGTAATCAAACTCACAATAAACTACAGTTCCCAGCAGCCCTTGCTGCCGGGAGCTCCCAGCAACAAGGGCTGATGAAAGATGTAGTTTATTTTGAGTCTGATTACAAGTGCGGTGCTGCCGGACACCAGCACCGCTCCAGCAGTGACAGACTCTCACCAGGTACACTCTGATAATACTACTTTTCTATCCTTTGGCCACGGGTGACACAGCCAGGCGGCGCCCCCTCTTTGCCTGGCGCCCCTGGCGAGTGCCATCCTGGCCAATAGGTAGATACACCCCTGCTGCTGGTCACCAAAATGCTGCACTGTCCTACTATATACTGCTCACACTAATGCAGCACAGATATGGATAGTATACTTGACACAGAGCTGCAAGATACAGCAATGGCCTACTGTACTATATGTATACTGCTGGTCACCAAAATGCTGCACTGTCCTACTATATACTGCTCACAATAATGCAGCACAGATATGGATAGTATACTTGACACAGAGCTGCAAGATACAGCAATGGCCTACTGTACTATATGTATACTGCTGGTCACCAAAATGCTGCACTGTCCTACTATATACTGCTCACAATAATGCAGCACAGATATGGATAGTATACTTGACACAGAGATGCAAGATACAGCAATGGCCTACTGTACTGTACTATATGTAAACTGCTGGTCACCAAAATGCTGCATTGTCCTACTATATACTTCTCACAACAATGCAGCACAGATATGGATAGTATACTTGACACAGAGCTGCAAGATACAGCAATGGCCTACTGTACTGTACTATATGTATACTGCTGGTAACCAAAATGCTGCAGTGTCCTACTATATACTGCTCTCAATAATGCAGCACAGATATGGATAGTATACTTGACACAGAGCTGCAAGATACAGCAATGGCCTACTGTACTGTACTATATGTGTACTGCTGGTCACCAAAATGCTGCACTGTCCTACTATATACTGCTCACAATAATACAGCACAGATATGGATAGTATACTTGACACAGAGCTGCAAGATACAGCAATGGCCTACTGTACTATATGTATACTGCTGGTCACCAAAATGCTGCACTGTCCTACTATATACTGCTCACAATAATGCAGCACAGATATGGATAGTATACTTGACACAGAGATGCAAGATACAGCAATGGCCTACTGTACTGTACTATATGTAAACTGCTGGTCACCAAAATGCTGCAGTGTCCTACTATATACTTCTCACAACAATGCAGCACAGATATGGATAGTATACTTGACACAGAGCTGCAAGATACAGCAATGGCCTACTGTACTGTACTATATGTATACTGCTGGTAACCAAAATGCTGCAGTGTCCTACTATATACTGCTCTCAATAATGCAGCACAGATATGGATAGTATACTTGACACAGAGCTGCAAGATACAGCAATGGCCTACTGTACTGTACTATATGTATACTGCTGGTAACCAAAATGCTGCAGTGTCCTACTATATACTGCTCTCAATAATGCAGCACAGATATGGATAGTATACTTGACACAGAGCTGCAAGATACAGCAATGGCCTACTGTACTATATGTGTACTGCTGGTCACCAAAATGCTGCACTGTCCTACTATATACTGCCCATAACAATGCAGCACAGATATGGATAGTATACTTGACACAGAGATGCAAGATACAGCAATGGCCTACTGTACTGTACTATATGTGTACTGATGGTCACGAAAATGCTGCACTGTCCTACTATATACTGCCCACAATAATGCAGCACAGATATGGATAGTATACTTGACACAGAGCTGCAAGATACAGCAATGGCCTACTGTACTGTACTATATGTGTACTGCTGGTCACCAAAATGCTGCACTGTCCTACTATATATTGCTCACAATAATGCAGCACAGATATGGATAGTTTACTTGACACAGAGCTGCAAGATACAGCAATGGCCTACTGTACTGTACTATATGTATACTGCTGGTTACCAAAATGCTGCACTGTCCTACTATATACTGCTCTCAATAATGCAGTACAGATATGGATAGTATACTTGACACAGAGCTGCAAGATACATCAATGGCCTACTGTACTGTACTATATGTGTACTGCTGGTCACCAAAATGCTGCACTGTCCTACTATATACTGCCCATAATAATGAAGCACAGATATGGATAGTATACTTGACACAGAGATGCAACATACAGCAATGGCCTACTGTACTGTACTATATGTGTACTGATGGTCACCAAAATGCTGCACTGTCCTACTATATACTGCCCACAATAATGCAGCACAGATATGGATAGTATACTTGACACAGAAATGCAAGATACAGCAATGGCCTACTGTACTGTACTATATGTATACTGCTGGTCACCAAAATGCTGCAGTGTCCTACTATATACTGCTCACAACAATCCAGCACATATATGGATAGTATACTTGACACAGAGCTGCAAGATACAGCAATGGCCTACTGTACTGTACTATATGTATACTGCTGGTCACCAAAATGCTGCAGTGTCCTACTATATACTGCTCACAATAATGCAGCACAGATATGGATAGTATACTTGACACAGAGATGCAAGATACAGCAATGGCCTACTGTACTGTACTATATGTAAACTGCTGGTCACCAAAATGCTGCACTGTCCTACTATATACTGCCAACAATAATGCAGTACAGATATGGATAGTATACTTGACACAGAGCTGCAAGATACATCAATGGCCTACTGTACTGTACTATATGTGTACTGCTGGTCACCAAAATGCTGCACTGTCCTACTATATACTGCCCATAATAATGAAGCACAGATATGGATAGTATACTTGACACAGAGATGCAACATACAGCAATGGCCTACTGTACTGTACTATATGTGTACTGATGGTCACCAAAATGCTGCACTGTCCTACTATATACTGCCCACAATAATGCAGCACAGATATGGATAGTATACTTGACACAGAAATGCAAGATACAGCAATGGCCTACTGTACTGTACTATATGTATACTGCTGGTCACCAAAATGCTGCAGTGTCCTACTATATACTGCTCACAACAATCCAGCACATATATGGATAGTATACTTGACACAGAGCTGCAAGATACAGCAATGGCCTACTGTACTGTACTATATGTATACTGCTGGTCACCAAAATGCTGCAGTGTCCTACTATATACTGCTCACAATAATGCAGCACAGATATGGATAGTATACTTGACACAGAGATGCAAGATACAGCAATGGCCTACTGTACTGTACTATATGTAAACTGCTGGTCACCAAAATGCTGCACTGTCCTACTATATACTGCCAACAATAATGCAGCACAGATATGGATAGTATACTTGACACAGAGCTGCAAGATACAGCAATGGCCTACTGTACTATATGTATTCTGCTGGTCACCAAAATGCTGCACTGTCCTACTATATACTGCTCACAATAATGCAGCACAGATATGGATAGTATACTTGACACAGAGATGCAAGATACAGCAATGGCCTACTGTACTGTACTATATGTAAACTGCTGGTCACCAAAATGCTGCAGTGTCCTACTATATACTTCTCACAACAATGCAGCACAGATATGGATAGTATACTTGACACAGAGCTGCAAGATACAGCAATGGCCTACTGTACTGTACTATATGTATACTGCTGGTAACCAAAATGCTGCAGTGTCCTACTATATACTGCTCTCAATAATGCAGCACAGATATGGATAGTATACTTGACACAGAGCTGCAAGATACAGCAATGGCCTACTGTACTGTACTATATGTGTACTGCTGGTCACCAAAATGCTGCACTGTCCTACTATATACTGCCCATAACAATGCAGCACAGATATGGATAGTATACTTGACACAGAGATGCAACATACAGCAATGGCCTACTGTACTGTACTATATGTGTACTGATGGTCACGAAAATGCTGCACTGTCCTACTATATACTGCCCACAATAATGCAGCACAGATATGGATAGTATACTTGACACAGAGCTGCAAGATACAGCAATGGCCTACTGTACTGTACTATATGTGTACTGCTGGTCACCAAAATGCTGCACTGTCCTACTATATACTGCCCATAATAATGCAGCACAGATATGGATAGTATACTTGACATAGAGATGCAACATACAGCAATGGCCTACTGTACTGTAGTATATGTATACTGCTGGTCACCAAAATGCTGCACTGTCATACTATATACTGCTAACAACAATGCAGCACAGATATGGATAGTATACTTGACACAGAGCTGCAAGATACAGCAATGGCCTACTGTACTGTACTATATGTATACTGCTGGTCACCAAAATGCTGCACTGTCCTACTATATACTGCTCACAATAATGCAGCACAGATATGGATAGTATACTTGATACAGAGATGCAAGATACAGCAATGGCCTACTGTACTGTACTATATGTATACTGCTGGTCACGAAAATGCTGCACTGTCCTACTATATACTGCTCTCAATAATGCAGCACAGATATGGATAGTATACTTGACACAGAGCTGCAATATACAGCAATGGCCTACTGTACTGTACTATATGTGTACTGCTGGTCACCAAATTTCTGCACTGTCCTACTATATACTGCCCACAATAATGCAGCACAGATATGGATAGTATACTTGACACAGAGCTGCAAGATACAGCAATGGACTACTGTACTATATGTATACTGCTGGTCACCAAAATGCTGCACTGTCCTACTATATACTGCTCACACTAATGCAGCACAGATATGGATAGTATACTTGACACAGAGCTGCAAGATACAGCAATGGCCTACTGTACTATATGTATACTGCTGGTCACCAAAATGCTGCACTGTCCTACTATATACTGCTCACAATAATGCAGCACAGATATGGATAGTATACTTGACACAGAGATGCAAGATACAGCAATGGCCTACTGTACTGTACTATATGTAAACTGCTGGTCACCAAAATGCTGCAGTGTCCTACTATATACTTCTCACAACAATGCAGCACAGATATGGATAGTATACTTGACACAGAGCTGCAAGATACAGCAATGGCCTACTGTACTGTACTATATGTATACTGCTGGTAACCAAAATGCTGCACTGTCCTAAAATATACTGCTCTCAATAATGCAGCACAGATATGGATAGTATACTTGACACAGAGCTGCAAGATACAGCAATGGCCTACTGTACTGTACTATATGTGTACTGCTGGTCACCAAAATGCTGCACTGTCCTACTATATACTGCCCATAACAATGCAGCACAGATATGGATAGTATACTTGACACAGAGATGCAACATACAGCAATGGCCTACTGTACTGTACTATATGTGTACTGATGGTCACGAAAATGCTGCACTGTCCTACTATATACTGCCCACAATAATGCAGCACAGATATGGATAGTATACTTGACACAGAGCTGCAAGATACAGCAATGGCCTACTGTACTGTACTATATGTGTACTGCTGGTCACCAAAATGCTGCACTGTCCTACTATATACTGCCCATAATAATGCAGCACAGATATGGATAGTATACTTGACACAGAGATGCAACATACAGCAATGGCCTACTGTACTGTAGTATATGTATACTGCTGGTCACCAAAATGCTGCACTGTCCTACTATATACTGCTAACAACAATGCAGCACAGATATGGATAGTATACTTGACACAGAGCTGCAAGATACAGCAATGGCCTACTGTACTATATGTATACTGCTGGTCACCAAAATGCTGCACTGTCCTACTATATACTGCTCACAATAATGCAGCACAGATATGGATAGTATACTTGACACAGAGATGCAACATACAGCAATGGCCTACTGTACTGTAGTATATGTATACTGCTGGTCACCAAAATGCTGCACTGTCCTACTATATACTGCTCACAACAATGCAGCACAGATATGGATAGTATACTTGACACAGAGCTGCAAGATACAGCAATGGCCTACTGTACTGTACTATATGTATACTGCTGGTCACCAAAATGCTGCACTGTCCTACTATATACTGCTCACAATAATGCAGCACAGATATGGATAGTATACTTGACACAGAGATGCAAGATACAGCAATGGCCTACTGTACTGTACTATATGTATACTGCTGGTCATGAAAATGCTGCACTGTCCTACTATATACTGCTCTCAATAATGCAGCACAGATATGGATAGTATACTTGACACAGAGATGCAACATACAGCAATGGCCTACTGTACTGTAGTATATGTATACTGCTGGTCACCAAAATGCTGCACTGTCCTACTATATACTGCTAACAACAATGCAGCACAGATATGGATAGTATACTTGACACAGAGCTGCAAGATACAGCAATGGCCTACTGTACTATATGTATACTGCTGGTCACCAAAATGCTGCACTGTCCTACTATATACTGCTCACAATAATGCAGCACAGATATGGATAGTATACTTGACACAGAGATGCAACATACAGCAATGGCCTACTGTACTGTAGTATATGTATACTGCTGGTCACCAAAATGCTGCACTGTCCTACTATATACTGCTCACAACAATGCAGCACAGATATGGATAGTATACTTGACACAGAGCTGCAAGATACAGCAATGGCCTACTGTACTATATGTATACTGCTGGTCACCAAAATGCTGCACTGTCCTACTATATACTGCTCACAATAATGCAGCACAGATATGGATAGTATACTTGACACAGAGATGCAAGATACAGCAATGGCCTACTGTACTGTACTATATGTAAACTGCTGGTCACCAAAATGCTGCAGTGTCCTACTATATACTTCTCAAAACAATGCAGCACAGATATGGATAGTAAACTTGACACAGAGATGCAAGATACAGCAATGGCCTACTGTACTGTAGTATATGTATACTGCTGGTCACCAAAATGCTGCACTGTCCTACTATATACTGCTAACAACAATGCAGCACATATATGGATAGTATACTTGACACAGAGCTGCAAGATACAGCAATGGCCTACTGTACTGTACTATATGTATACTGCTGGTCACCAAAATGCTGCACTGTCCTACTATATACTGCTCACAATAATGCAGCACAGATATGGATAGTATACTTGACACAGAGATGCAAGATACAGCAATGGCCTACTGTACTGTACTATATGTATACTGCTGGTCACGAAAATGCTGCACTGTCCTACTATATACTGCTCTCAATAATGCAGCACAGATATGGATAGTATACTTGACACAGAGCTGCAATATACAGCAATGGCCTACTGTACTGTACTATTTGTGTACTGCTGGTCACCAAATTTCTGCACTGTCCTACTATATACTGCCCACAATAATGCAGCACAGATATGGATAGTATACTTGACACAGAGCTGCAAGATACAGCAATGGCCTACTGTACTATATGTATACTGCTGGTCAGGGGTGTATCTAGGGGTCCTTGCGCCCCTGGCAAAGTAAGGGACTGCCCCCCCCCCCCCCCCCCCCCCACACACACACACACACACACACACACACACACACACACATTTGGAATACAGTGTGAGTATTGGAAATGGGGCATGGTCTTGTGGGGGAAGGGCGTGGACACAATTGTAATTCCAATTCAAATTATGCCACACAGTAGTGTCCCTTATTCACATTACACTGCACAGTAGTGTCTCGTATTCACGTTACACCATCCCTCCCCCCTATCCCAAATTTCCCACAGCCTGACCTTAACCTGCCCCCCAAAAGCCTCGTCAGTGGTGCCTAACCTTCTAATCTCCCTCCCTGCAGCCTAACCCTCCCACCCTCGCAGCCTAACCCTAACCCTCCCACGTGGCTTGACAGTGGAGACTTTGGCACCAACTTGATCTGGATTTTGGCATTCTGCATCGCTATCTATGTTGGGATGCCAGCATCAGCATTCCAAGCAGTGTCGGGAGGCTGGCGTCATCTTTCCAAAGGCCGGGATGCCAAACGCCGGCATCTTGACTGCATCCTGAATGAAATGCTAATGAGCTGCTGTGAGATGAGCCTCAAATGGACCCAGCCATTAACCAAACACCATTAGTTGGATGGTAGAAGTACTTCCTGTTAGAAAAAACATCAGGGTGCCATCACTTCCAAGATAAAATGGTCAATTATACAATTAACTGACACACATTTCCTTGAACATGGCCTTGAAATAGGTAAGATATGTACTTTCTTTATTACACTCAACAAGTTAAAGTTTTCTCTTACTTACTACTTACTTACATCTAACATGCATGAAAATCGTGTAGTTTTCCAGGTACTACAGTTCCTTCTCCCAAACACTGACACTTTTTTTTTATCTCCAACAACAAATAGATCTATAGCACTGTGCTATATAACAATTGCTGTGTACCTGGTGAGAGTCTGTTACTGCCCCCGTGGCGCCGGTGGTCAGCACCGCACTGCACTAGTGATCAGACTAGTGTCCGGCAGCACCACACTTGTAATCAAACTCACAATAAACTACAGTTCCCAGCAGCCCTTGCTGCCGGGAGCTCCCAGCAACAAGGGCTGATGAAAGATGTAGTTTATTTTGAGTCTGATTACAAGTGCGGTGCTGCCGGACACCAGCACCGCTCCAGCAGTGACAGACTCTCACCAGGTACACTCTGATAATACTACTTTTCTATCCTTTGGCCACGGGTGACACAGCCAGGCGGCGCCCCCTCTTTGCCTGGCGCCCCTGGCGAGTGCCATCCTGGCCAATAGGTAGATACACCCCTGCTGCTGGTCACCAAAATGCTGCACTGTCCTACTATATACTGCTCACACTAATGCAGCACAGATATGGATAGTATACTTGACACAGAGCTGCAAGATACAGCAATGGCCTACTGTACTATATGTATACTGCTGGTCACCAAAATGCTGCACTGTCCTACTATATACTGCTCACAATAATGCAGCACAGATATGGATAGTATACTTGACACAGAGCTGCAAGATACAGCAATGGCCTACTGTACTATATGTATACTGCTGGTCACCAAAATGCTGCACTGTCCTACTATATACTGCTCACAATAATGCAGCACAGATATGGATAGTATACTTGACACAGAGATGCAAGATACAGCAATGGCCTACTGTACTGTACTATATGTAAACTGCTGGTCACCAAAATGCTGCATTGTCCTACTATATACTTCTCACAACAATGCAGCACAGATATGGATAGTATACTTGACACAGAGCTGCAAGATACAGCAATGGCCTACTGTACTGTACTATATGTATACTGCTGGTAACCAAAATGCTGCAGTGTCCTACTATATACTGCTCTCAATAATGCAGCACAGATATGGATAGTATACTTGACACAGAGCTGCAAGATACAGCAATGGCCTACTGTACTGTACTATATGTGTACTGCTGGTCACCAAAATGCTGCACTGTCCTACTATATACTGCTCACAATAATACAGCACAGATATGGATAGTATACTTGACACAGAGCTGCAAGATACAGCAATGGCCTACTGTACTATATGTATACTGCTGGTCACCAAAATGCTGCACTGTCCTACTATATACTGCTCACAATAATGCAGCACAGATATGGATAGTATACTTGACACAGAGATGCAAGATACAGCAATGGCCTACTGTACTGTACTATATGTAAACTGCTGGTCACCAAAATGCTGCAGTGTCCTACTATATACTTCTCACAACAATGCAGCACAGATATGGATAGTATACTTGACACAGAGCTGCAAGATACAGCAATGGCCTACTGTACTGTACTATATGTATACTGCTGGTAACCAAAATGCTGCAGTGTCCTACTATATACTGCTCTCAATAATGCAGCACAGATATGGATAGTATACTTGACACAGAGCTGCAAGATACAGCAATGGCCTACTGTACTATATGTGTACTGCTGGTCACCAAAATGCTGCACTGTCCTACTATATACTGCCCATAACAATGCAGCACAGATATGGATAGTATACTTGACACAGAGATGCAAGATACAGCAATGGCCTACTGTACTGTACTATATGTGTACTGATGGTCACGAAAATGCTGCACTGTCCTACTATATACTGCCCACAATAATGCAGCACAGATATGGATAGTATACTTGACACAGAGCTGCAAGATACAGCAATGGCCTACTGTACTGTACTATATGTGTACTGCTGGTCACCAAAATGCTGCACTGTCCTACTATATACTGCTCACAATAATGCAGCACAGATATGGATAGTATACTTGACACAGAGATGCAAGATACAGCAATGGCCTACTGTACTGTACTATATGTAAACTGCTGGTCACCAAAATGCTGCAGTGTCCTACTATATACTTCTCACAACAATGCAGCACAGATATGGATAGTATACTTGACACAGAGCTGCAAGATACAGCAATGGCCTACTGTACTGTACTATATGTATACTGCTGGTAACCAAAATGCTGCAGTGTCCTACTATATACTGCTCTCAATAATGCAGCACAGATATGGATAGTATACTTGACACAGAGCTGCAAGATACAGCAATGGCCTACTGTACTATATGTGTACTGCTGGTCACCAAAATGCTGCACTGTCCTACTATATACTGCCCATAACAATGCAGCACAGATATGGATAGTATACTTGACACAGAGATGCAAGATACAGCAATGGCCTACTGTACTGTACTATATGTGTACTGATGGTCACGAAAATGCTGCACTGTCCTACTATATACTGCCCACAATAATGCAGCACAGATATGGATAGTATACTTGACACAGAGCTGCAAGATACAGCAATGGCCTACTGTACTGTACTATATGTGTACTGCTGGTCACCAAAATGCTGCACTGTCCTACTATATATTGCTCACAATAATGCAGCACAGATATGGATAGTTTACTTGACACAGAGCTGCAAGATACAGCAATGGCCTACTGTACTGTACTATATGTATACTGCTGGTTACCAAAATGCTGCACTGTCCTACTATATACTGCTCTCAATAATGCAGTACAGATATGGATAGTATACTTGACACAGAGCTGCAAGATACATCAATGGCCTACTGTACTGTACTATATGTGTACTGCTGGTCACCAAAATGCTGCACTGTCCTACTATATACTGCCCATAATAATGAAGCACAGATATGGATAGTATACTTGACACAGAGATGCAACATACAGCAATGGCCTACTGTACTGTACTATATGTGTACTGATGGTCACCAAAATGCTGCACTGTCCTACTATATACTGCCCACAATAATGCAGCACAGATATGGATAGTATACTTGACACAGAAATGCAAGATACAGCAATGGCCTACTGTACTGTACTATATGTATACTGCTGGTCACCAAAATGCTGCAGTGTCCTACTATATACTGCTCACAACAATCCAGCACATATATGGATAGTATACTTGACACAGAGCTGCAAGATACAGCAATGGCCTACTGTACTGTACTATATGTATACTGCTGGTCACCAAAATGCTGCAGTGTCCTACTATATACTGCTCACAATAATGCAGCACAGATATGGATAGTATACTTGACACAGAGATGCAAGATACAGCAATGGCCTACTGTACTGTACTATATGTAAACTGCTGGTCACCAAAATGCTGCACTGTCCTACTATATACTGCCAACAATAATGCAGCACAGATATGGATAGTATACTTGACACAGAGATGCAAGATACAGCAATGGCCTACTGTACTGTACTATATGTAAACTGCTGGTCACCAAAATGCTGCAGTGTCCTACTATATACTTCTCACAACAATGCAGCACAGATATGGATAGTATACTTGACACAGAGCTGCAAGATACAGCAATGGCCTACTGTACTGTACTATATGTATACTGCTGGTAACCAAAATGCTGCAGTGTCCTACTATATACTGCTCTCAATAATGCAGCACAGATATGGATAGTATACTTGACACAGAGCTGCAAGATACAGCAATGGCCTACTGTACTATATGTGTACTGCTGGTCACCAAAATGCTGCACTGTCCTACTATATACTGCCCATAACAATGCAGCACAGATATGGATAGTATACTTGACACAGAGATGCAAGATACAGCAATGGCCTACTGTACTGTACTATATGTGTACTGATGGTCACGAAAATGCTGCACTGTCCTACTATATACTGCCCACAATAATGCAGCACAGATATGGATAGTATACTTGACACAGAGCTGCAAGATACAGCAATGGCCTACTGTACTGTACTATATGTGTACTGCTGGTCACCAAAATGCTGCACTGTCCTACTATATACTGCTCACAATAATGCAGCACAGATATGGATAGTATACTTGACACAGAGATGCAAGATACAGCAATGGCCTACTGTACTGTACTATATGTAAACTGCTGGTCACCAAAATGCTGCAGTGTCCTACTATATACTTCTCACAACAATGCAGCACAGATATGGATAGTATACTTGACACAGAGCTGCAAGATACAGCAATGGCCTACTGTACTGTACTATATGTATACTGCTGGTAACCAAAATGCTGCAGTGTCCTACTATATACTGCTCTCAATAATGCAGCACAGATATGGATAGTATACTTGACACAGAGCTGCAAGATACAGCAATGGCCTACTGTACTATATGTGTACTGCTGGTCACCAAAATGCTGCACTGTCCTACTATATACTGCCCATAACAATGCAGCACAGATATGGATAGTATACTTGACACAGAGATGCAAGATACAGCAATGGCCTACTGTACTGTACTATATGTGTACTGATGGTCACGAAAATGCTGCACTGTCCTACTATATACTGCCCACAATAATGCAGCACAGATATGGATAGTATACTTGACACAGAGCTGCAAGATACAGCAATGGCCTACTGTACTGTACTATATGTGTACTGCTGGTCACCAAAATGCTGCACTGTCCTACTATATATTGCTCACAATAATGCAGCACAGATATGGATAGTTTACTTGACACAGAGCTGCAAGATACAGCAATGGCCTACTGTACTGTACTATATGTATACTGCTGGTTACCAAAATGCTGCACTGTCCTACTATATACTGCTCTCAATAATGCAGTACAGATATGGATAGTATACTTGACACAGAGCTGCAAGATACATCAATGGCCTACTGTACTGTACTATATGTGTACTGCTGGTCACCAAAATGCTGCACTGTCCTACTATATACTGCCCATAATAATGAAGCACAGATATGGATAGTATACTTGACACAGAGATGCAACATACAGCAATGGCCTACTGTACTGTACTATATGTGTACTGATGGTCACCAAAATGCTGCACTGTCCTACTATATACTGCCCACAATAATGCAGCACAGATATGGATAGTATACTTGACACAGAAATGCAAGATACAGCAATGGCCTACTGTACTGTACTATATGTATACTGCTGGTCACCAAAATGCTGCAGTGTCCTACTATATACTGCTCACAACAATCCAGCACATATATGGATAGTATACTTGACACAGAGCTGCAAGATACAGCAATGGCCTACTGTACTGTACTATATGTATACTGCTGGTCACCAAAATGCTGCAGTGTCCTACTATATACTGCTCACAATAATGCAGCACAGATATGGATAGTATACTTGACACAGAGATGCAAGATACAGCAATGGCCTACTGTACTGTACTATATGTAAACTGCTGGTCACCAAAATGCTGCACTGTCCTACTATATACTGCCAACAATAATGCAGCACAGATATGGATAGTATACTTGACACAGAGCTGCAAGATACAGCAATGGCCTACTGTACTATATGTATACTGCTGGTCACCAAAATGCTGCACTGTCCTACTATATACTGCTCACAATAATGCAGCACAGATATGGATAGTATACTTGACACAGAGATGCAAGATACAGCAATGGCCTACTGTACTGTACTATATGTAAACTGCTGGTCACCAAAATGCTGCAGTGTCCTACTATATACTTCTCACAACAATGCAGCACAGATATGGATAGTATACTTGACACAGAGCTGCAAGATACAGCAATGGCCTACTGTACTGTACTATATGTATACTGCTGGTAACCAAAATGCTGCAGTGTCCTACTATATACTGCTCTCAATAATGCAGCACAGATATGGATAGTATACTTGACACAGAGCTGCAAGATACAGCAATGGCCTACTGTACTGTACTATATGTGTACTGCTGGTCACCAAAATGCTGCACTGTCCTACTATATACTGCCCATAACAATGCAGCACAGATATGGATAGTATACTTGACACAGAGATGCAACATACAGCAATGGCCTACTGTACTGTACTATATGTGTACTGATGGTCACGAAAATGCTGCACTGTCCTACTATATACTGCCCACAATAATGCAGCACAGATATGGATAGTATACTTGACACAGAGCTGCAAGATACAGCAATGGCCTACTGTACTGTACTATATGTGTACTGCTGGTCACCAAAATGCTGCACTGTCCTACTATATACTGCCCATAATAATGCAGCACAGATATGGATAGTATACTTGACATAGAGATGCAACATACAGCAATGGCCTACTGTACTGTAGTATATGTATACTGCTGGTCACCAAAATGCTGCACTGTCCTACTATATACTGCTAACAACAATGCAGCACAGATATGGATAGTATACTTGACACAGAGCTGCAAGATACAGCAATGGCCTACTGTACTGTACTATATGTATACTGCTGGTCACCAAAATGCTGCACTGTCCTACTATATACTGCTCACAATAATGCAGCACAGATATGGATAGTATACTTGATACAGAGATGCAAGATACAGCAATGGCCTACTGTACTGTACTATATGTATACTGCTGGTCACGAAAATGCTGCACTGTCCTACTATATACTGCTCTCAATAATGCAGCACAGATATGGATAGTATACTTGACACAGAGCTGCAATATACAGCAATGGCCTACTGTACTGTACTATATGTGTACTGCTGGTCACCAAATTTCTGCACTGTCCTACTATATACTGCCCACAATAATGCAGCACAGATATGGATAGTATACTTGACACAGAGCTGCAAGATACAGCAATGGACTACTGTACTATATGTATACTGCTGGTCACCAAAATGCTGCACTGTCCTACTATATACTGCTCACACTAATGCAGCACAGATATGGATAGTATACTTGACACAGAGCTGCAAGATACAGCAATGGCCTACTGTACTATATGTATACTGCTGGTCACCAAAATGCTGCACTGTCCTACTATATACTGCTCACAATAATGCAGCACAGATATGGATAGTATACTTGACACAGAGATGCAAGATACAGCAATGGCCTACTGTACTGTACTATATGTAAACTGCTGGTCACCAAAATGCTGCAGTGTCCTACTATATACTTCTCACAACAATGCAGCACAGATATGGATAGTATACTTGACACAGAGCTGCAAGATACAGCAATGGCCTACTGTACTGTACTATATGTGTACTGATGGTCACGAAAATGCTGCACTGTCCTACTATATACTGCCCACAATAATGCAGCACAGATATGGATAGTATACTTGACACAGAGCTGCAAGATACAGCAATGGCCTACTGTACTGTACTATATGTGTACTGCTGGTCACCAAAATGCTGCACTGTCCTACTATATATTGCTCACAATAATGCAGCACAGATATGGATAGTTTATTTGACACAGAGCTGCAAGATACAGCAATGGCCTACTGTACTGTACTATATGTATACTGCTGGTTACCAAAATGCTGCACTGTCCTACTATATACTGCTCTCAATAATGCAGTACAGATATGGATAGTATACTTGACACAGAGCTGCAAGATACATCAATGGCCTACTGTACTGTACTATATGTGTACTGCTGGTCACCAAAATGCTGCACTGTCCTACTATATACTGCCCATAATAATGAAGCACAGATATGGATAGTATACTTGACACAGAGATGCAACATACAGCAATGGCCTACTGTACTGTACTATATGTGTACTGATGGTCACCAAAATGCTGCACTGTCCTACTATATACTGCCCACAATAATGCAGCACAGATATGGATAGTATACTTGACACAGAAATGCAAGATACAGCAATGGCCTACTGTACTGTACTATATGTATACTGCTGGTCACCAAAATGCTGCAGTGTCCTACTATATACTGCTCACAACAATCCAGCACATATATGGATAGTATACTTGACACAGAGCTGCAAGATACAGCAATGGCCTACTGTACTGTACTATATGTATACTGCTGGTCACCAAAATGCTGCAGTGTCCTACTATATACTGCTCACAATAATGCAGCACAGATATGGATAGTATACTTGACACAGAGATGCAAGATACAGCAATGGCCTACTGTACTGTACTATATGTAAACTGCTGGTCACCAAAATGCTGCACTGTCCTACTATATACTGCCAACAATAATGCAGCACAGATATGGATAGTATACTTGACACAGAGCTGCAAGATACAGCAATGGCCTACTGTACTATATGTATACTGCTGGTCACCAAAATGCTGCACTGTCCTACTATATACTGCTCACAATAATGCAGCACAGATATGGATAGTATACTTGACACAGAGATGCAAGATACAGCAATGGCCTACTGTACTGTACTATATGTAAACTGCTGGTCACCAAAATGCTGCAGTGTCCTACTATATACTTCTCACAACAATGCAGCACAGATATGGATAGTATACTTGACACAGAGCTGCAAGATACAGCAATGGCCTACTGTACTGTACTATATGTATACTGCTGGTAACCAAAATGCTGCAGTGTCCTACTATATACTGCTCTCAATAATGCAGCACAGATATGGATAGTATACTTGACACAGAGCTGCAAGATACAGCAATGGCCTACTGTACTGTACTATATGTGTACTGCTGGTCACCAAAATGCTGCACTGTCCTACTATATACTGCCCATAACAATGCAGCACAGATATGGATAGTATACTTGACACAGAGATGCAACATACAGCAATGGCCTACTGTACTGTACTATATGTGTACTGATGGTCACGAAAATGCTGCACTGTCCTACTATATACTGCCCACAATAATGCAGCACAGATATGGATAGTATACTTGACACAGAGCTGCAAGATACAGCAATGGCCTACTGTACTGTACTATATGTGTACTGCTGGTCACCAAAATGCTGCACTGTCCTACTATATACTGCCCATAATAATGCAGCACAGATATGGATAGTATACTTGACATAGAGATGCAACATACAGCAATGGCCTACTGTACTGTAGTATATGTATACTGCTGGTCACCAAAATGCTGCACTGTCCTACTATATACTGCTAACAACAATGCAGCACAGATATGGATAGTATACTTGACACAGAGCTGCAAGATACAGCAATGGCCTACTGTACTGTACTATATGTATACTGCTGGTCACCAAAATGCTGCACTGTCCTACTATATACTGCTCACAATAATGCAGCACAGATATGGATAGTATACTTGATACAGAGATGCAAGATACAGCAATGGCCTACTGTACTGTACTATATGTATACTGCTGGTCACGAAAATGCTGCACTGTCCTACTATATACTGCTCTCAATAATGCAGCACAGATATGGATAGTATACTTGACACAGAGCTGCAATATACAGCAATGGCCTACTGTACTGTACTATATGTGTACTGCTGGTCACCAAATTTCTGCACTGTCCTACTATATACTGCCCACAATAATGCAGCACAGATATGGATAGTATACTTGACACAGAGCTGCAAGATACAGCAATGGACTACTGTACTATATGTATACTGCTGGTCACCAAAATGCTGCACTGTCCTACTATATACTGCTCACACTAATGCAGCACAGATATGGATAGTATACTTGACACAGAGCTGCAAGATACAGCAATGGCCTACTGTACTATATGTATACTGCTGGTCACCAAAATGCTGCACTGTCCTACTATATACTGCTCACAATAATGCAGCACAGATATGGATAGTATACTTGACACAGAGATGCAAGATACAGCAATGGCCTACTGTACTGTACTATATGTAAACTGCTGGTCACCAAAATGCTGCAGTGTCCTACTATATACTTCTCACAACAATGCAGCACAGATATGGATAGTATACTTGACACAGAGCTGCAAGATACAGCAATGGCCTACTGTACAGTACTATATGTATACTGCTGGTCACCAAAATGCTGCACTGTCCTACTATATACTGCTCTCAATAATGCAGCACAGATATGGATAGTATACTTGACACAGAGCTGCAAGATACAGCAATGGCCAACTGTACTGTACTATATGTGTACTGCTGGTCACCAAAATGCTGCACTGTCCTACTATATACTGCCCATAACAATGCAGCACAGATATGGATAGTATACTTGACACAGAGATGCAACATACAGCAATGGCCTACTGTACTGTACTATATGTGTACTGATGGTCACGAAAATGCTGCACTGTCCTACTATATACTGCCCACAATAATGCAGCACAGATATGGATAGTATACTTGACACAGAGCTGCAAGATACAGCAATGGCCTACTGTACTGTACTATATGTGTACTGCTGGTCACCAAAATGCTGCACTGTCCTACTATATACTGCCCATAATAATGCAGCACAGATATGGATAGTATACTTGACACAGAGATGCAACATACAGCAATGGCCTACTGTACTGTAGTATATGTATACTGCTGGTCACCAAAATGCTGCACTGTCCTACTATATACTGCTAACAACAATGCAGCACAGATATGGATAGTATACTTGACACAGAGCTGCAAGATACAGCAATGGCCTACTGTACTATATGTATACTGCTGGTCACCAAAATGCTGCACTGTCCTACTATATACTGCTCACAATAATGCAGCACAGATATGGATAGTATACTTGACACAGAGATGCAACATACAGCAATGGCCTACTGTACTGTAGTATATGTATACTGCTGGTCACCAAAATGCTGCACTGTCCTACTATATACTGCTCACAACAATGCAGCACAGATATGGATAGTATACTTGACACAGAGCTGCAAGATACAGCAATGGCCTACTGTACTGTACTATATGTATACTGCTGGTCACCAAAATGCTGCACTGTCCTACTATATACTGCTCACAATAATGCAGCACAGATATGGATAGTATACTTGACACAGAGATGCAAGATACAGCAATGGCCTACTGTACTGTACTATATGTATACTGCTGGTCACGAAAATGCTGCACTGTCCTACTATATACTGCTCTCAATAATGCAGCACAGATATGGATAGTATACTTGACACAGAGATGCAACATACAGCAATGGCCTACTGTACTGTAGTATATGTATACTGCTGGTCACCAAAATGCTGCACTGTCCTACTATATACTGCTAACAACAATGCAGCACAGATATGGATAGTATACTTGACACAGAGCTGCAAGATACAGCAATGGCCTACTGTACTATATGTATACTGCTGGTCACCAAAATGCTGCACTGTCCTACTATATACTGCTCACAATAATGCAGCACAGATATGGATAGTATACTTGACACAGAGATGCAACATACAGCAATGGCCTACTGTACTGTAGTATATGTATACTGCTGGTCACCAAAATGCTGCACTGTCCTACTATATACTGCTCACAACAATGCAGCACAGATATGGATAGTATACTTGACACAGAGCTGCAAGATACAGCAATGGCCTACTGTACTATATGTATACTGCTGGTCACCAAAATGCTGCACTGTCCTACTATATACTGCTCACAATAATGCAGCACAGATATGGATAGTATACTTGACACAGAGATGCAAGATACAGCAATGGCCTACTGTACTGTACTATATGTAAACTGCTGGTCACCAAAATGCTGCAGTGTCCTACTATATACTTCTCAAAACAATGCAGCACAGATATGGATAGTAAACTTGACACAGAGATGCAAGATACAGCAATGGCCTACTGTACTGTAGTATATGTATACTGCTGGTCACCAAAATGCTGCACTGTCCTACTATATACTGCTAACAACAATGCAGCACATATATGGATAGTATACTTGACACAGAGCTGCAAGATACAGCAATGGCCTACTGTACTGTACTATATGTATACTGCTGGTCACCAAAATGCTGCACTGTCCTACTATATACTGCTCACAATAATGCAGCACAGATATGGATAGTATACTTGACACAGAGATGCAAGATACAGCAATGGCCTACTGTACTGTACTATATGTATACTGCTGGTCACGAAAATGCTGCACTGTCCTACTATATACTGCTCTCAATAATGCAGCACAGATATGGATAGTATACTTGACACAGAGCTGCAATATACAGCAATGGCCTACTGTACTGTACTATTTGTGTACTGCTGGTCACCAAATTTCTGCACTGTCCTACTATATACTGCCCACAATAATGCAGCACAGATATGGATAGTATACTTGACACAGAGCTGCAAGATACAGCAATGGCCTACTGTACTATATGTATACTGCTGGTCAGGGGTGTATCTAGGGGTCCTTGCGCCCCTGGCAAAGTAAGGGACTGCCCCCCCCCCCCCCCCCCCCACACACACACACACACACACACACACACACACATTTGGAATACAGTGTGAGTATTGGAAATGGGGCATGGTCTTGTGGGGGAAGGGCGTGGACACAATTGTAATTCCAATTCAAATTATGCCACACAGTAGTGTCCCTTATTCACATTACACTGCACAGTAGTGTCTCGTATTCACGTTACACCATCCCTCCCCCCTATCCCAAATTTCCCACAGCCTGACCTTAACCTGCCCCCCAAAAGCCTCGTCAGTGGTGCCTAACCTTCTAATCTCCCTCCCTGCAGCCTAACCCTCCCACCCTCGCAGCCTAACCCTAACCCTCCCACGTGGCTTGACAGTGGAGACTTTGGCACCAACTTGATCTGGATTTTGGCATTCTGCATCGCTATCTATGTTGGGATGCCAGCATCAGCATTCCAAGCAGTGTCGGGAGGCTGGCGTCATCTTTCCAAAGGCCGGGATGCCAAACGCCGGCATCTTGACTGCATCCTGAATGAAATGCTAATGAGCTGCTGTGAGATGAGCCTCAAATGGACCCAGCCATTAACCAAACACCATTAGTTGGATGGTAGAAGTACTTCCTGTTAGAAAAAACATCAGGGTGCCATCACTTCCAAGATAAAATGGTCAATTATACAATTAACTGACACACATTTCCTTGAACATGGCCTTGAAATAGGTAAGATATGTACTTTCTTTATTACACTCAACAAGTTAAAGTTTTCTCTTACTTACTACTTACTTACATCTAACATGCATGAAAATCGTGTAGTTTTCCAGGTACTACAGTTCCTTCTCCCAAACACTGACACTTTTTTTTTATCTCCAACAACAAATAGATCTATAGCACTGTGCTATATAACAATTGCTGTGTACCTGGTGAGAGTCTGTTACTGCCCCCGTGGCGCCGGTGGTCAGCACCGCACTGCACTAGTGATCAGACTAGTGTCCGGCAGCACCACACTTGTAATCAAACTCACAATAAACTACAGTTCCCAGCAGCCCTTGCTGCCGGGAGCTCCCAGCAACAAGGGCTGATGAAAGATGTAGTTTATTTTGAGTCTGATTACAAGTGCGGTGCTGCCGGACACCAGCACCGCTCCAGCAGTGACAGACTCTCACCAGGTACACTCTGATAATACTACTTTTCTATCCTTTGGCCACGGGTGACACAGCCAGGCGGCGCCCCCTCTTTGCCTGGCGCCCCTGGCGAGTGCCATCCTGGCCAATAGGTAGATACACCCCTGCTGCTGGTCACCAAAATGCTGCACTGTCCTACTATATACTGCTCACACTAATGCAGCACAGATATGGATAGTATACTTGACACAGAGCTGCAAGATACAGCAATGGCCTACTGTACTATATGTATACTGCTGGTCACCAAAATGCTGCACTGTCCTACTATATACTGCTCACAATAATGCAGCACAGATATGGATAGTATACTTGACACAGAGCTGCAAGATACAGCAATGGCCTACTGTACTATATGTATACTGCTGGTCACCAAAATGCTGCACTGTCCTACTATATACTGCTCACAATAATGCAGCACAGATATGGATAGTATACTTGACACAGAGATGCAAGATACAGCAATGGCCTACTGTACTGTACTATATGTAAACTGCTGGTCACCAAAATGCTGCAGTGTCCTACTATATACTTCTCAAAACAATGCAGCACAGATATGGATAGTAAACTTGACACAGAGATGCAAGATACAGCAATGGCCTACTGTACTGTAGTATATGTATACTGCTGGTCACCAAAATGCTGCACTGTCCTACTATATACTGCTAACAACAATGCAGCACATATATGGATAGTATACTTGACACAGAGCTGCAAGATACAGCAATGGCCTACTGTACTGTACTATATGTATACTGCTGGTCACCAAAATGCTGCACTGTCCTACTATATACTGCTCACAATAATGCAGCACAGATATGGATAGTATACTTGACACAGAGATGCAAGATACAGCAATGGCCTACTGTACTGTACTATATGTATACTGCTGGTCACGAAAATGCTGCACTGTCCTACTATATACTGCTCTCAATAATGCAGCACAGATATGGATAGTATACTTGACACAGAGCTGCAATATACAGCAATGGCCTACTGTACTGTACTATTTGTGTACTGCTGGTCACCAAATTTCTGCACTGTCCTACTATATACTGCCCACAATAATGCAGCACAGATATGGATAGTATACTTGACACAGAGCTGCAAGATACAGCAATGGCCTACTGTACTATATGTATACTGCTGGTCAGGGGTGTATCTAGGGGTCCTTGCGCCCCTGGCAAAGTAAGGGACTGCCCCCCCCCCCCCCACACACACACACACACACACACACACACACACATTTGGAATACAGTGTGAGTATTGGAAATGGGGCATGGTCTTGTGGGGGAAGGGCGTGGACACAATTGTAATTCCAATTCAAATTATGCCACACAGTAGTGTCCCTTATTCACATTACACTGCACAGTAGTGTCTCGTATTCACGTTACACCATCCCTCCCCCCTATCCCAAATTTCCCACAGCCTGACCTTAACCTGCCCCCCAAAAGCCTCGTCAGTGGTGCCTAACCTTCTAATCTCCCTCCCTGCAGCCTAACCCTCCCACCCTCGCAGCCTAACCCTAACCCTCCCACGTGGCTTGACAGTGGAGACTTTGGCACCAACTTGATCTGGATTTTGGCATTCTGCATCGCTATCTATGTTGGGATGCCAGCATCAGCATTCCAAGCAGTGTCGGGAGGCTGGCGTCATCTTTCCAAAGGCCGGGATGCCAAACGCCGGCATCTTGACTGCATCCTGAATGAAATGCTAATGAGCTGCTGTGAGATGAGCCTCAAATGGACCCAGCCATTAACCAAACACCATTAGTTGGATGGTAGAAGTACTTCCTGTTAGAAAAAACATCAGGGTGCCATCACTTCCAAGATAAAATGGTCAATTATACAATTAACTGACACACATTTCCTTGAACATGGCCTTGAAATAGGTAAGATATGTACTTTCTTTATTACACTCAACAAGTTAAAGTTTTCTCTTACTTACTACTTACTTACATCTAACATGCATGAAAATCGTGTAGTTTTCCAGGTACTACAGTTCCTTCTCCCAAACACTGACACTTTTTTTTTATCTCCAACAACAAATAGATCTATAGCACCGTGCTATATAACAATTGCTGTGTACCTGGTGAGAGTCTGTTACTGCCCCCGTGGCGCCGGTGGTCAGCACCGCACTGCACTAGTGATCAGACTAGTGTCCGGCAGCACCACACTTGTAATCAAACTCACAATAAACTACAGTTCCCAGCAGCCCTTGCTGCCGGGAGCTCCCAGCAACAAGGGCTGATGAAAGATGTAGTTTATTTTGAGTCTGATTACAAGTGCGGTGCTGCCGGACACCAGCACCGCTCCAGCAGTGACAGACTCTCACCAGGTACACTCTGATAATACTACTTTTCTATCCTTTGGCCACGGGTGACACAGCCAGGCGGCGCCCCCTCTTTGCCTGGCGCCCCTGGCGAGTGCCATCCTGGCCAATAGGTAGATACACCCCTGCTGCTGGTCACCAAAATGCTGCACTGTCCTACTATATACTGCTCACACTAATGCAGCACAGATATGGATAGTATACTTGACACAGAGCTGCAAGATACAGCAATGGCCTACTGTACTATATGTATACTGCTGGTCACCAAAATGCTGCACTGTCCTACTATATACTGCTCACAATAATGCAGCACAGATATGGATAGTATACTTGACACAGAGCTGCAAGATACAGCAATGGCCTACTGTACTATATGTATACTGCTGGTCACCAAAATGCTGCACTGTCCTACTATATACTGCTCACAATAATGCAGCACAGATATGGATAGTATACTTGACACAGAGATGCAAGATACAGCAATGGCCTACTGTACTGTACTATATGTAAACTGCTGGTCACCAAAATGCTGCATTGTCCTACTATATACTTCTCACAACAATGCAGCACAGATATGGATAGTATACTTGACACAGAGCTGCAAGATACAGCAATGGCCTACTGTACTGTACTATATGTATACTGCTGGTAACCAAAATGCTGCAGTGTCCTACTATATACTGCTCTCAATAATGCAGCACAGATATGGATAGTATACTTGACACAGAGCTGCAAGATACAGCAATGGCCTACTGTACTGTACTATATGTGTACTGCTGGTCACCAAAATGCTGCACTGTCCTACTATATACTGCTCACAATAATACAGCACAGATATGGATAGTATACTTGACACAGAGCTGCAAGATACAGCAATGGCCTACTGTACTATATGTATACTGCTGGTCACCAAAATGCTGCACTGTCCTACTATATACTGCTCACAATAATGCAGCACAGATATGGATAGTATACTTGACACAGAGATGCAAGATACAGCAATGGCCTACTGTACTGTACTATATGTAAACTGCTGGTCACCAAAATGCTGCAGTGTCCTACTATATACTTCTCACAACAATGCAGCACAGATATGGATAGTATACTTGACACAGAGCTGCAAGATACAGCAATGGCCTACTGTACTATATGTATACTGCTGGTCACCAAAATGCTGCACTGTCCTACTATATACTGCTCACAATAATGCAGCACAGATATGGATAGTATACTTGACACAGAGCTGCAAGATACAGCAATGGCCTACTGTACTATATGTATACTGCTGGTCACCAAAATGCTGCACTGTCCTACTATATACTGCTCACAATAATGCAGCACAGATATGGATAGTATACTTGACACAGAGATGCAAGATACAGCAATGGCCTACTGTACTGTACTATATGTAAACTGCTGGTCACCAAAATGCTGCAGTGTCCTACTATATACTTCTCAAAACAATGCAGCACAGATATGGATAGTAAACTTGACACAGAGATGCAAGATACAGCAATGGCCTACTGTACTGTAGTATATGTATACTGCTGGTCACCAAAATGCTGCACTGTCCTACTATATACTGCTAACAACAATGCAGCACATATATGGATAGTATACTTGACACAGAGCTGCAAGATACAGCAATGGCCTACTGTACTGTACTATATGTATACTGCTGGTCACCAAAATGCTGCACTGTCCTACTATATACTGCTCACAATAATGCAGCACAGATATGGATAGTATACTTGACACAGAGATGCAAGATACAGCAATGGCCTACTGTACTGTACTATATGTATACTGCTGGTCACGAAAATGCTGCACTGTCCTACTATATACTGCTCTCAATAATGCAGCACAGATATGGATAGTATACTTGACACAGAGCTGCAATATACAGCAATGGCCTACTGTACTGTACTATTTGTGTACTGCTGGTCACCAAATTTCTGCACTGTCCTACTATATACTGCCCACAATAATGCAGCACAGATATGGATAGTATACTTGACACAGAGCTGCAAGATACAGCAATGGCCTACTGTACTATATGTATACTGCTGGTCAGGGGTGTATCTAGGGGTCCTTGCGCCCCTGGCAAAGTAAGGGACTGCCCCCCCCCCCCCACACACACACACACACACACACACACACACACATTTGGAATACAGTGTGAGTATTGGAAATGGGGCATGGTCTTGTGGGGGAAGGGCGTGGACACAATTGTAATTCCAATTCAAATTATGCCACACAGTAGTGTCCCTTATTCACATTACACTGCACAGTAGTGTCTCGTATTCACGTTACACCATCCCTCCCCCCTATCCCAAATTTCCCACAGCCTGACCTTAACCTGCCCCCCAAAAGCCTCGTCAGTGGTGCCTAACCTTCTAATCTCCCTCCCTGCAGCCTAACCCTCCCACCCTCGCAGCCTAACCCTAACCCTCCCACGTGGCTTGACAGTGGAGACTTTGGCACCAACTTGATCTGGATTTTGGCATTCTGCATCGCTATCTATGTTGGGATGCCAGCATCAGCATTCCAAGCAGTGTCGGGAGGCTGGCGTCATCTTTCCAAAGGCCGGGATGCCAAACGCCGGCATCTTGACTGCATCCTGAATGAAATGCTAATGAGCTGCTGTGAGATGAGCCTCAAATGGACCCAGCCATTAACCAAACACCATTAGTTGGATGGTAGAAGTACTTCCTGTTAGAAAAAACATCAGGGTGCCATCACTTCCAAGATAAAATGGTCAATTATACAATTAACTGACACACATTTCCTTGAACATGGCCTTGAAATAGGTAAGATATGTACTTTCTTTATTACACTCAACAAGTTAAAGTTTTCTCTTACTTACTACTTACTTACATCTAACATGCATGAAAATCGTGTAGTTTTCCAGGTACTACAGTTCCTTCTCCCAAACACTGACACTTTTTTTTTATCTCCAACAACAAATAGATCTATAGCACTGTGCTATATAACAATTGCTGTGTACCTGGTGAGAGTCTGTTACTGCCCCCGTGGCGCCGGTGGTCAGCACCGCACTGCACTAGTGATCAGACTAGTGTCCGGCAGCACCACACTTGTAATCAAACTCACAATAAACTACAGTTCCCAGCAGCCCTTGCTGCCGGGAGCTCCCAGCAACAAGGGCTGATGAAAGATGTAGTTTATTTTGAGTCTGATTACAAGTGCGGTGCTGCCGGACACCAGCACCGCTCCAGCAGTGACAGACTCTCACCAGGTACACTCTGATAATACTACTTTTCTATCCTTTGGCCACGGGTGACACAGCCAGGCGGCGCCCCCTCTTTGCCTGGCGCCCCTGGCGAGTGCCATCCTGGCCAATAGGTAGATACACCCCTGCTGCTGGTCACCAAAATGCTGCACTGTCCTACTATATACTGCTCACACTAATGCAGCACAGATATGGATAGTATACTTGACACAGAGCTGCAAGATACAGCAATGGCCTACTGTACTATATGTATACTGCTGGTCACCAAAATGCTGCACTGTCCTACTATATACTGCTCACAATAATGCAGCACAGATATGGATAGTATACTTGACACAGAGCTGCAAGATACAGCAATGGCCTACTGTACTATATGTATACTGCTGGTCACCAAAATGCTGCACTGTCCTACTATATACTGCTCACAATAATGCAGCACAGATATGGATAGTATACTTGACACAGAGATGCAAGATACAGCAATGGCCTACTGTACTGTACTATATGTAAACTGCTGGTCACCAAAATGCTGCAGTGTCCTACTATATACTTCTCACAACAATGCAGCACAGATATGGATAGTATACTTGACACAGAGCTGCAAGATACAGCAATGGCCTACTGTACTGTACTATATGTATACTGCTGGTAACCAAAATGCTGCAGTGTCCTACTATATACTGCTCTCAATAATGCAGCACAGATATGGATAGTATACTTGACACAGAGCTGCAAGATACAGCAATGGCCTACTGTACTATATGTGTACTGCTGGTCACCAAAATGCTGCACTGTCCTACTATATACTGCCCATAACAATGCAGCACAGATATGGATAGTATACTTGACACAGAGATGCAAGATACAGCAATGGCCTACTGTACTGTACTATATGTGTACTGATGGTCACGAAAATGCTGCACTGTCCTACTATATACTGCCCACAATAATGCAGCACAGATATGGATAGTATACTTGACACAGAGCTGCAAGATACAGCAATGGCCTACTGTACTGTACTATATGTGTACTGCTGGTCACCAAAATGCTGCACTGTCCTACTATATATTGCTCACAATAATGCAGCACAGATATGGATAGTTTACTTGACACAGAGCTGCAAGATACAGCAATGGCCTACTGTACTGTACTATATGTATACTGCTGGTTACCAAAATGCTGCACTGTCCTACTATATACTGCTCTCAATAATGCAGTACAGATATGGATAGTATACTTGACACAGAGCTGCAAGATACATCAATGGCCTACTGTACTGTACTATATGTGTACTGCTGGTCACCAAAATGCTGCACTGTCCTACTATATACTGCCCATAATAATGAAGCACAGATATGGATAGTATACTTGACACAGAGATGCAACATACAGCAATGGCCTACTGTACTGTACTATATGTGTACTGATGGTCACCAAAATGCTGCACTGTCCTACTATATACTGCCCACAATAATGCAGCACAGATATGGATAGTATACTTGACACAGAAATGCAAGATACAGCAATGGCCTACTGTACTGTACTATATGTATACTGCTGGTCACCAAAATGCTGCAGTGTCCTACTATATACTGCTCACAACAATCCAGCACATATATGGATAGTATACTTGACACAGAGCTGCAAGATACAGCAATGGCCTACTGTACTGTACTATATGTATACTGCTGGTCACCAAAATGCTGCAGTGTCCTACTATATACTGCTCACAATAATGCAGCACAGATATGGATAGTATACTTGACACAGAGATGCAAGATACAGCAATGGCCTACTGTACTGTACTATATGTAAACTGCTGGTCACCAAAATGCTGCACTGTCCTACTATATACTGCCAACAATAATGCAGCACAGATATGGATAGTATACTTGACACAGAGATGCAAGATACAGCAATGGCCTACTGTACTGTACTATATGTAAACTGCTGGTCACCAAAATGCTGCAGTGTCCTACTATATACTTCTCACAACAATGCAGCACAGATATGGATAGTATACTTGACACAGAGCTGCAAGATACAGCAATGGCCTACTGTACTGTACTATATGTATACTGCTGGTAACCAAAATGCTGCAGTGTCCTACTATATACTGCTCTCAATAATGCAGCACAGATATGGATAGTATACTTGACACAGAGCTGCAAGATACAGCAATGGCCTACTGTACTATATGTGTACTGCTGGTCACCAAAATGCTGCACTGTCCTACTATATACTGCCCATAACAATGCAGCACAGATATGGATAGTATACTTGACACAGAGATGCAAGATACAGCAATGGCCTACTGTACTGTACTATATGTGTACTGATGGTCACGAAAATGCTGCACTGTCCTACTATATACTGCCCACAATAATGCAGCACAGATATGGATAGTATACTTGACACAGAGCTGCAAGATACAGCAATGGCCTACTGTACTGTACTATATGTGTACTGCTGGTCACCAAAATGCTGCACTGTCCTACTATATACTGCTCACAATAATGCAGCACAGATATGGATAGTATACTTGACACAGAGATGCAAGATACAGCAATGGCCTACTGTACTGTACTATATGTAAACTGCTGGTCACCAAAATGCTGCAGTGTCCTACTATATACTTCTCACAACAATGCAGCACAGATATGGATAGTATACTTGACACAGAGCTGCAAGATACAGCAATGGCCTACTGTACTGTACTATATGTATACTGCTGGTAACCAAAATGCTGCAGTGTCCTACTATATACTGCTCTCAATAATGCAGCACAGATATGGATAGTATACTTGACACAGAGCTGCAAGATACAGCAATGGCCTACTGTACTATATGTGTACTGCTGGTCACCAAAATGCTGCACTGTCCTACTATATACTGCCCATAACAATGCAGCACAGATATGGATAGTATACTTGACACAGAGATGCAAGATACAGCAATGGCCTACTGTACTGTACTATATGTGTACTGATGGTCACGAAAATGCTGCACTGTCCTACTATATACTGCCCACAATAATGCAGCACAGATATGGATAGTATACTTGACACAGAGCTGCAAGATACAGCAATGGCCTACTGTACTGTACTATATGTGTACTGCTGGTCACCAAAATGCTGCACTGTCCTACTATATATTGCTCACAATAATGCAGCACAGATATGGATAGTTTACTTGACACAGAGCTGCAAGATACAGCAATGGCCTACTGTACTGTACTATATGTATACTGCTGGTTACCAAAATGCTGCACTGTCCTACTATATACTGCTCTCAATAATGCAGTACAGATATGGATAGTATACTTGACACAGAGCTGCAAGATACATCAATGGCCTACTGTACTGTACTATATGTGTACTGCTGGTCACCAAAATGCTGCACTGTCCTACTATATACTGCCCATAATAATGAAGCACAGATATGGATAGTATACTTGACACGGAGATGCAACATACAGCAATGGCCTACTGTACTGTACTATATGTGTACTGATGGTCACCAAAATGCTGCACTGTCCTACTATATACTGCCCACAATAATGCAGCACAGATATGGATAGTATACTTGACACAGAAATGCAAGATACAGCAATGGCCTACTGTACTGTACTATATGTATACTGCTGGTCACCAAAATGCTGCAGTGTCCTACTATATACTGCTCACAACAATCCAGCACATATATGGATAGTATACTTGACACAGAGCTGCAAGATACAGCAATGGCCTACTGTACTGTACTATATGTATACTGCTGGTCACCAAAATGCTGCAGTGTCCTACTATATACTGCTCACAATAATGCAGCACAGATATGGATAGTATACTTGACACAGAGATGCAAGATACAGCAATGGCCTACTGTACTGTACTATATGTAAACTGCTGGTCACCAAAATGCTGCACTGTCCTACTATATACTGCCAACAATAATGCAGCACAGATATGGATAGTATACTTGACACAGAGCTGCAAGATACAGCAATGGCCTACTGTACTATATGTATACTGCTGGTCACCAAAATGCTGCACTGTCCTACTATATACTGCTCACAATAATGCAGCACAGATATGGATAGTATACTTGACACAGAGATGCAAGATACAGCAATGGCCTACTGTACTGTACTATATGTAAACTGCTGGTCACCAAAATGCTGCAGTGTCCTACTATATACTTCTCACAACAATGCAGCACAGATATGGATAGTATACTTGACACAGAGCTGCAAGATACAGCAATGGCCTACTGTACTGTACTATATGTATACTGCTGGTAACCAAAATGCTGCAGTGTCCTACTATATACTGCTCTCAATAATGCAGCACAGATATGGATAGTATACTTGACACAGAGCTGCAAGATACAGCAATGGCCTACTGTACTGTACTATATGTGTACTGCTGGTCACCAAAATGCTGCACTGTCCTACTATATACTGCCCATAACAATGCAGCACAGATATGGATAGTATACTTGACACAGAGATGCAACATACAGCAATGGCCTACTGTACTGTACTATATGTGTACTGATGGTCACGAAAATGCTGCACTGTCCTACTATATACTGCCCACAATAATGCAGCACAGATATGGATAGTATACTTGACACAGAGCTGCAAGATACAGCAATGGCCTACTGTACTGTACTATATGTGTACTGCTGGTCACCAAAATGCTGCACTGTCCTACTATATACTGCCCATAATAATGCAGCACAGATATGGATAGTATACTTGACATAGAGATGCAACATACAGCAATGGCCTACTGTACTGTAGTATATGTATACTGCTGGTCACCAAAATGCTGCACTGTCCTACTATATACTGCTAACAACAATGCAGCACAGATATGGATAGTATACTTGACACAGAGCTGCAAGATACAGCAATGGCCTACTGTACTGTACTATATGTATACTGCTGGTCACCAAAATGCTGCACTGTCCTACTATATACTGCTCACAATAATGCAGCACAGATATGGATAGTATACTTGATACAGAGATGCAAGATACAGCAATGGCCTACTGTACTGTACTATATGTATACTGCTGGTCACGAAAATGCTGCACTGTCCTACTATATACTGCTCTCAATAATGCAGCACAGATATGGATAGTATACTTGACACAGAGCTGCAATATACAGCAATGGCCTACTGTACTGTACTATATGTGTACTGCTGGTCACCAAATTTCTGCACTGTCCTACTATATACTGCCCACAATAATGCAGCACAGATATGGATAGTATACTTGACACAGAGCTGCAAGATACAGCAATGGACTACTGTACTATATGTATACTGCTGGTCACCAAAATGCTGCACTGTCCTACTATATACTGCTCACACTAATGCAGCACAGATATGGATAGTATACTTGACACAGAGCTGCAAGATACAGCAATGGCCTACTGTACTATATGTATACTGCTGGTCACCAAAATGCTGCACTGTCCTACTATATACTGCTCACAATAATGCAGCACAGATATGGATAGTATACTTGACACAGAGATGCAAGATACAGCAATGGCCTACTGTACTGTACTATATGTAAACTGCTGGTCACCAAAATGCTGCAGTGTCCTACTATATACTTCTCACAACAATGCAGCACAGATATGGATAGTATACTTGACACAGAGCTGCAAGATACAGCAATGGCCTACTGTACTGTACTATATGTATACTGCTGGTAACCAAAATGCTGCACTGTCCTACTATATACTGCTCTCAATAATGCAGCACAGATATGGATAGTATACTTGACACAGAGCTGCAAGATACAGCAATGGCCTACTGTACTGTACTATATGTGTACTGCTGGTCACCAAAATGCTGCACTGTCCTACTATATACTGCCCATAACAATGCAGCACAGATATGGATAGTATACTTGACACAGAGATGCAACATACAGCAATGGCCTACTGTACTGTACAATATGTGTACTGATGGTCACGAAAATGCTGCACTGTCCTACTATATACTGCCCACAATAATGCAGCACAGATATGGATAGTATACTTGACACAGAGCTGCAAGATACAGCAATGGCCTACTGTACTGTACTATATGTGTACTGCTGGTCACCAAAATGCTGCACTGTCCTACTATATACTGCCCATAATAATGCAGCACAGATATGGATAGTATACTTGACACAGAGATGCAACATACAGCAATGGCCTACTGTACTGTAGTATATGTATACTGCTGGTCACCAAAATGCTGCACTGTCCTACTATATACTGCTAACAACAATGCAGCACAGATATGGATAGTATACTTGACACAGAGCTGCAAGATACAGCAATGGCCTACTGTACTATATGTATACTGCTGGTCACCAAAATGCTGCACTGTCCTACTATATACTGCTCACAATAATGCAGCACAGATATGGATAGTATACTTGACACAGAGATGCAACATACAGCAATGGCCTACTGTACTGTAGTATATGTATACTGCTGGTCACCAAAATGCTGCACTGTCCTACTATATACTGCTCACAACAATGCAGCACAGATATGGATAGTATACTTGACACAGAGCTGCAAGATACAGCAATGGCCTACTGTACTGTACTATATGTATACTGCTGGTCACCAAAATGCTGCACTGTCCTACTATATACTGCTCACAATAATGCAGCACAGATATGGATAGTATACTTGACACAGAGATGCAAGATACAGCAATGGCCTACTGTACTGTACTATATGTATACTGCTGGTCACGAAAATGCTGCACTGTCCTACTATATACTGCTCTCAATAATGCAGCACAGATATGGATAGTATACTTGACACAGAGATGCAACATACAGCAATGGCCTACTGTACTGTAGTATATGTATACTGCTGGTCACCAAAATGCTGCACTGTCCTACTATATACTGCTAACAACAATGCAGCACAGATATGGATAGTATACTTGACACAGAGCTGCAAGATACAGCAATGGCCTACTGTACTATATGTATACTGCTGGTCACCAAAATGCTGCACTGTCCTACTATATACTGCTCACAATAATGCAGCACAGATATGGATAGTATACTTGACACAGAGATGCAACATACAGCAATGGCCTACTGTACTGTAGTATATGTATACTGCTGGTCACCAAAATGCTGCACTGTCCTACTATATACTGCTCACAACAATGCAGCACAGATATGGATAGTATACTTGACACAGAGCTGCAAGATACAGCAATGGCCTACTGTACTATATGTATACTGCTGGTCACCAAAATGCTGCACTGTCCTACTATATACTGCTCACAATAATGCAGCACAGATATGGATAGTATACTTGACACAGAGATGCAAGATACAGCAATGGCCTACTGTACTGTACTATATGTAAACTGCTGGTCACCAAAATGCTGCAGTGTCCTAGTATATACTTCTCAAAACAATGCAGCACAGATATGGATAGTAAACTTGACACAGAGATGCAAGATACAGCAATTGCCTACTGTACTGTAGTATATGTATACTGCTGGTCACCAAAATGCTGCACTGTCCTACTATATACTGCTAACAACAATGCAGCACATATATGGATAGTATACTTGACACAGAGCTGCAAGATACAGCAATGGCCTACTGTACTGTACTATATGTATACTGCTGGTCACCAAAATGCTGCACTGTCCTACTATATACTGCTCACAATAATGCAGCACAGATATGGATAGTATACTTGACACAGAGATGCAAGATACAGCAATGGCCTACTGTACTGTACTATATGTATACTGCTGGTCACGAAAATGCTGCACTGTCCTACTATATACTGCTCTCAATAATGCAGCACAGATATGGATAGTATACTTGACACAGAGCTGCAATATACAGCAATGGCCTACTGTACTATTTGTGTACTGCTGGTCACCAAATTTCTGCACTGTCCTACTATATACTGCCCACAATAATGCAGCACAGATATGGATAGTATACTTGACACAGAGCTGCAAGATACAGCAATGGCCTACTGTACTATATGTATACTGCTGGTCAGGGGTGTATCTAGGGGTCCTTGCGCCCCTGGCAAAGTAAGGGACTGCCCCCCCCCCCACACACACACACACACACACACACACACATTTGGAATACAGTGTGAGTATTGGAAATGGGGCATGGTCTTGTGGGGGAAGGGCGTGGACACAATTGTAATTCCAATTCAAATTATGCCACACAGTAGTGTCCCTTATTCACATTACACTGCACAGTAGTGTCTCGTATTCACGTTACACCATCCCTCCCCCCTATCCCAAATTTCCCACAGCCTGACCTTAACCTGCCCCCCAAAAGCCTCGTCAGTGGTGCCTAACCTTCTAATCTCCCTCCCTGCAGCCTAACCCTCCCACCCTCGCAGCCTAACCCTAACCCTCCCACGTGGCTTGACAGTGGAGACTTTGGCACCAACTTGATCTGGATTTTGGCATTCTGCATCGCTATCTATGTTGGGATGCCAGCATCAGCATTCCAAGCAGTGTCGGGAGGCTGGCGTCATCTTTCCAAAGGCCGGGATGCCAAACGCCGGCATCTTGACTGCATCCTGAATGAAATGCTAATGAGCTGCTGTGAGATGAGCCTCAAATGGACCCAGCCATTAACTAAACACCATTAGTTGGATGGTAGAAGTACTTCCTGTTAGAAAAAACATCAGGGTGCCATCACTTCCAAGATAAAATGGTCAATTATACAATTAACTGACACACATTTCCTTGAACATGGCCTTGAAATAGGTAAGATATGTACTTTCTTTATTACACTCAACAAGTTAAAGTTTTCTCTTACTTACTACTTACTTACATCTAACATGCATGAAAATCGTGTAGTTTTCCAGGTACTACAGTTCCTTCTCCCAAACACTGACACTTTTTTTTTATCTCCAACAACAAATAGATCTATAGCACTGTGCTATATAACAATTGCTGTGTACCTGGTGAGAGTCTGTTACTGCCCCCGTGGCGCCGGTGGTCAGCACCGCACTGCACTAGTGATCAGACTAGTGTCCGGCAGCACCACACTTGTAATCAAACTCACAATAAACTACAGTTCCCAGCAGCCCTTGCTGCCGGGAGCTCCCAGCAACAAGGGCTGATGAAAGATGTAGTTTATTTTGAGTCTGATTACAAGTGCGGTGCTGCCGGACACCAGCACCGCTCCAGCAGTGACAGACTCTCACCAGGTACACTCTGATAATACTACTTTTCTATCCTTTGGCCACGGGTGACACAGCCAGGCGGCGCCCCCTCTTTGCCTGGCGCCCCTGGCGAGTGCCATCCTGGCCAATAGGTAGATACACCCCTGCTGCTGGTCACCAAAATGCTGCACTGTCCTACTATATACTGCTCACACTAATGCAGCACAGATATGGATAGTATACTTGACACAGAGCTGCAAGATACAGCAATGGCCTACTGTACTATATGTATACTGCTGGTCACCAAAATGCTGCACTGTCCTACTATATACTGCTCACAATAATGCAGCACAGATATGGATAGTATACTTGACACAGAGCTGCAAGATACAGCAATGGCCTACTGTACTATATGTATACTGCTGGTCACCAAAATGCTGCACTGTCCTACTATATACTGCTCACAATAATGCAGCACAGATATGGATAGTATACTTGACACAGAGATGCAAGATACAGCAATGGCCTACTGTACTGTACTATATGTAAACTGCTGGTCACCAAAATGCTGCAGTGTCCTACTATATACTTCTCACAACAATGCAGCACAGATATGGATAGTATACTTGACACAGAGCTGCAAGATACAGCAATGGCCTACTGTACTGTACTATATGTATACTGCTGGTAACCAAAATGCTGCAGTGTCCTACTATATACTGCTCTCAATAATGCAGCACAGATATGGATAGTATACTTGACACAGAGCTGCAAGATACAGCAATGGCCTACTGTACTGTACTATATGTGTACTGCTGGTCACCAAAATGCTGCACTGTCCTACTATATACTGCTCACAATAATACAGCACAGATATGGATAGTATACTTGACACAGAGCTGCAAGATACAGCAATGGCCTACTGTACTATATGTATACTGCTGGTCACCAAAATGCTGCACTGTCCTACTATATACTGCTCACAATAATGCAGCACAGATATGGATAGTATACTTGACACAGAGATGCAAGATACAGCAATGGCCTACTGTACTGTACTATATGTAAACTGCTGGTCACCAAAATGCTGCAGTGTCCTACTATATAGTTCTCACAACAATGCAGCACAGATATGGATAGTATACTTGACACAGAGCTGCAAGATACAGCAATGGCCTACTGTACTGTACTATATGTATACTGCTGGTAACCAAAATGCTGCAGTGTCCTACTATATACTGCTCTCAATAATGCAGCACAGATATGGATAGTATACTTGACACAGAGCTGCAAGATACAGCAATGGCCTACTGTACTATATGTGTACTGCTGGTCACCAAAATGCTGCACTGTCCTACTATATACTGCCCATAACAATGCAGCACAGATATGGATAGTATACTTGACACAGAGATGCAAGATACAGCAATGGCCTACTGTACTGTACTATATGTGTACTGATGGTCACGAAAATGCTGCACTGTCCTACTATATACTGCCCACAATAATGCAGCACAGATATGGATAGTATACTTGACACAGAGCTGCAAGATACAGCAATGGCCTACTGTACTGTACTATATGTGTACTGCTGGTCACCAAAATGCTGCACTGTCCTACTATATACTGCCCATAATAATGCAGCACAGATATGGATAGTATACTTGACACAGAGATGCAAGATACAGCAATGGCCTACTGTACTGTAGTATATGTATACTGCTGGTCACCAAAATGCTGCACTGTCCTACTATATACTGCTAACAACAATGCAGCACAGATATGGATAGTATACTTGACACAGAGCTGCAAGATACAGCAATGGCCTACTGTACTATATGTATACTGCTGGTCACCAAAATGCTGCACTGTCCTACTATATACTGCTCACAATAATGCAGCACAGATATGGATAGTATACTTGACACAGAGATGCAAGATACAGCAATGGCCTACTGTACTGTACTATATGTAAACTGCTGGTCACCAAAATGCTGCAGTGTCCTACTATATACTTCTCACAACAATGCAGCACAGATATGGATAGTAAACTTGACACAGAGATGCAAGATACAGCAATGGCCTACTGTACTGTAGTATATGTATACTGCTGGTCACCAAAATGCTGCACTGTCCTACTATATACTGCTAACAACAATGCAGCACAGATATGGATAGTATACTTGACACAGAGCTGCAAGATACAGCAATGACCTACTGTACTGTACTATATGTATACTGCTGGTCACCAAAATGCTGCACTGTCCTACTATATACTGCTCACAATAATGCAGCACAGATATGGATAGTATACTTGACACAGAGATGCAAGATACAGCAATGGCCTACTGTACTGTACTATATGTATACTGCTGGTCACGAAAATGCTGCACTGTCCTACTATATACTGCTCTCAATAATGCAGCACAGATATGGATAGTATACTTGACACCGAGCTGCAATATACAGCAATGGCCTACTGTACTGTACTATATGTGTACTGCTGGTCACCAAATTTCTGCACTGTCCTACTATATACTGCCCACAATAATGCAGCACAGATATGGATAGTATTCTTGACACAGAGCTGCAAGATACAGCAATGGCCTACTGTACTATATGTATACTGCTGGTCACCAAAATGCTGCACTGTCCTACTATATACTGCTCACACTAATGCAGCACAGATATGGATAGTATACTTGACACAGAGCTGCAAGATACAGCAATGGCCTACTGTACTATATGTATACTGCTGGTCACCAAAATGCTGCACTGTCCTACTATATACTGCTCACAATAATGCAGCACAGATATGGATAGTATACTTGACACAGAGATGCAAGATACAGCAATGGCCTACTGTACTGTACTATATGTAAACTGCTGGTCACCAAAATGCTGCAGTGTCCTACTATATACTTCTCACAACAATGCAGCACAGATATGGATAGTATACTTGACACAGAGCTGCAAGATACAGCAATGGCCTACTGTACTATATGTATACTGCTGGTCACCAAAATGCTGCACTGTCCTACTATATACTGCTCACAATAATGCAGCACAGATATGGATAGTATACTTGACACAGAGATGCAAGATACAGCAATGGCCTACTGTACTGTACTATATGTAAACTGCTGGTCACCAAAATGCTGCAGTGTCCTACTATATACTGCTAACAACAATGCAGCACAGATATGGATAGTATACTTGACACAGAGCTGCAAGATACAGCAATGGCCTACTGTACTATATGTATACTGCTGGTCACCAAAATGCTGCACTGTCCTACTATATACTGCTCACAATAATGCAGCACAGATATGGATAGTATACTTGACACAGAGATGCAAGATACAGCAATGGCCTACTGTACTGTACTATATGTAAACTGCTGGTCACCAAAATGCTGCAGTGTCCTACTATATACTGCTAACAACAATGCAGCACAGATATGGATAGTATACTTGACACAGAGCTGCAAGATACAGCAATGGCCTACTGTACTATATGTATACTGCTGGTCACCAAAATGCTGCACTGTCCTACTATATACTGCTCACAATAATGCAGCACAGATATGGATAGTATACTTGACACAGAGATGCAAGATACAGCAATGGCCTACTGTACTGTACTATATGTAAACTGCTGGTCACCAAAATGCTGCAGTGTCCTACTATATACTTCTCACAACAATGCAGCACAGATATGGATAGTAAACTTGACACAGAGATGCAAGATACAGCAATGGCCTACTGTACTGTAGTATATGTATACTGCTGGTCACCAAAATGCTGCACTGTCCTACTATATACTGCTAACAACAATGCAGCACAGATATGGATAGTATACTTGACACAGAGCTGCAAGATACAGCAATGACCTACTGTACTGTACTATATGTATACTGCTGGTCACCAAAATGCTGCACTGTCCTACTATATACTGCTCACAATAATGCAGCACAGATATGGATAGTATACTTGACACAGAGATGCAAGATACAGCAATGGCCTACTGTACTGTACTATATGTATACTGCTGGTCACGAAAATGCTGCACTGTCCTACTATATACTGCTCTCAATAATGCAGCACAGATATGGATAGTATACTTGACACCGAGCTGCAATATACAGCAATGGCCTACTGTACTGTACTATATGTGTACTGCTGGTCACCAAATTTCTGCACTGTCCTACTATATACTGCCCACAATAATGCAGCACAGATATGGATAGTATTCTTGACACAGAGCTGCAAGATACAGCAATGGCCTACTGTACTATATGTATACTGCTGGTCACCAAAATGCTGCACTGTCCTACTATATACTGCTCACACTAATGCAGCACAGATATGGATAGTATACTTGACACAGAGCTGCAAGATACAGCAATGGCCTACTGTACTATATGTATACTGCTGGTCACCAAAATGCTGCACTGTCCTACTATATACTGCTCACAATAATGCAGCACAGATATGGATAGTATACTTGACACAGAGATGCAAGATACAGCAATGGCCTACTGTACTGTACTATATGTAAACTGCTGGTCACCAAAATGCTGCAGTGTCCTACTATATACTTCTCACAACAATGCAGCACAGATATGGATAGTATACTTGACACAGAGCTGCAAGATACAGCAATGGCCTACTGTACTATATGTATACTGCTGGTCACCAAAATGCTGCACTGTCCTACTATATACTGCTCACAATAATGCAGCACAGATATGGATAGTATACTTGACACAGAGATGCAAGATACAGCAATGGCCTACTGTACTGTACTATATGTAAACTGCTGGTCACCAAAATGCTGCAGTGTCCTACTATATACTGCTAACAACAATGCAGCACAGATATGGATAGTATACTTGACACAGAGCTGCAAGATACAGCAATGGCCTACTGTACTATATGTATACTGCTGGTCACCAAAATGCTGCACTGTCCTACTATATACTGCTCACAATAATGCAGCACAGATATGGATAGTATACTTGACACAGAGATGCAAGATACAGCAATGGCCTACTGTACTGTACTATATGTAAACTGCTGGTCACCAAAATGCTGCAGTGTCCTACTATATACTTCTCACAAGAATGCAGCACAGATATGGATAGTAAACTTGACACAGAGATGCAAGATACAGCAATGGCCTACTGTACTGTAGTATATGTATACTGCTGGTCACCAAAATGCTGCACTGTCCTACTATATACTGCTAACAACAATGCAGCACAGATATGGATAGTATACTTGACACAGAGCTGCAAGATACAGCAATGGCCTACTGTACTGTACTATATGTATACTGCTGGTCACCAAAATGCTGCACTGTCCTACTATATACTGATCACAATAATGCAGCACAGATATGGATAGTATACTTGACACAGAGATGCAAGATACAGCAATGGCCTACTGTACTGTACTATATGTATACTGCTGGTCACGAAAATGCTGCACTGTCCTACTATATACTGCTCTCAATAATGCAGCACAGATATGGATAGTATACTTGACACCGAGCTGCAATATACAGCAATGGCCTACTGTACTGTACTATATGTGTACTGCTGGTCACCAAATTTCTGCACTGTCCTACTATATACTGCCCACAATAATGCAGCACAGATATGGATAGTATACTTGACACAGAGCTGCAAGATACAGCAATGGCCTACTGTACTATATGTATACTGCTGGTCACCAAAATGCTGCACTGTCCTACTATATACTGCTCACACTAATGCAGCACAGATATGGATAGTATACTTGACACAGAGCTGCAAGATACAGCAATGGCCTACTGTACTATATGTATACTGCTGGTCACCAAAATGCTGCACTGTCCTACTATATACTGCTCACAATAATGCAGCACAGATATGGATAGTATACTTGACACAGAGATGCAAGATACAGCAATGGCCTACTGTACTGTACTATATGTAAACTGCTGGTCACCAAAATGCTGCAGTGTCCTACTATATACTTCTCACAACAATGCAGCACAGATATGGATAGTATACTTGACACAGAGCTGCAAGATACAGCAATGGCCTACTGTACTGTACTATATGTATACTGCTGGTAACCAAAATGCTGCACTGTCCTACTATATACTGCTCTCAATAATGCAGCACAGATATGGATAGTATACTTGACACAGAGCTGCAAGATACAGCAATGGCCTACTGTACTGTACTATATGTGTACTGCTGGTCACCAAAATGCTGCACTGTCCTACTATATACTGCCCATAACAATGCAGCACAGATATGGATAGTATACTTGACACAGAGATGCAACATACAGCAATGGCCTACTGTACTGTACTATATGTGTACTGATGGTCACGAAAATGCTGCACTGTCCTACTATATACTGCCCACAATAATGCAGCACAGATATGGATAGTATACTTGACACAGAGCTGCAAGATACAGCAATGGCCTACTGTACTGTACTATATGTGTACTGCTGGTCACCAAAATGCTGCACTGTCCTACTATATACTGCCCATAATATAGCAGCACAGATATGGATAGTATACTTGACACAGAGATGCAACATACAGCAATGGCCTACTGTACTGTAGTATATGTATACTGCTGGTCACCAAAATGCTGCACTGTCCTACTATATACTGCTAACAACAATGCAGCACAGATATGGATAGTATACTTGACACAGAGCTGCAAGATACAGCAATGGCCTACTGTACTATATGTATACTGCTGGTCACCAAAATGCTGCACTGTCCTACTATATACTGCTCACAATAATGCAGCACAGATATGGATAGTATACTTGACACAGAGATGCAAGATACAGCAATGGCCTACTGTACTGTACTATATGTAAACTGCTGGTCACCAAAATGCTGCAGTGTCCTACTATATACTTCTCACAACAATGCAGCACAGATATGGATAGTAAACTTGACACAGAGATGCAAGATACAGCAATGGCCTACTGTACTATACTATATGTGTACTGCTGGTCACCAAATTTCTGCACTGTCCTACTATATACTGCCCACAATAATGCAGCACAGATATGGATAGTATACTTGACACAGAGATGCAAGATACAGCAATGGCCTACTGTACTGTACTATATGTATACTGCTGGTCACCAAAATGCTGCACTGTCCTACTATATACTGCTCACAATAATGCAACACAGATATGGATAGTATACTTGACACAGAGCTGCAAGATACAGCAATGGCCTACTGTACTATATGTATACTGCTGGTCATCAAAATGCTGCAGTTTCCTACTATATACTGCTCACAACAATGCAGCACAGATATGGATAGTAAACTTGACACAGAGCTGCAAGATACAGCAATGGCCTACTGTACTGTACTATATGTATACTGCTGGTCACCAAAATGCTGCACTGTTCTACTATATACTGCTCACAACAATGCAGCACAGATATGGATAGTATACTTGACACAGAGCTGCAGGATACAGCAATGGCCTACTATACTGTACTATATGTGTACTGCTGGTCACCAAAATGCTGCACTGTCCTACTATATACTGCCCACAATAATGCAGCACAGATATGGATAGTATACTTGACACAGAGATGCAAGATACAGCAATGGCCTACTGTACTGTACTTTATGTGTACTGCTGGTCACCAAAATGCTGCACTGTCCTACTATATACTGCCCACAATAATGCAGCACAGATATGGATAGTATACTTGACACAGAGATGCAAGATACAGCAATGGCCTACTGTACTGTACTATATGTATACCGCTGGTCACCAAAATGCTGCACTGTCCTGCTATATACTACTCACAATAATGCAGCACAGATATGGATAGTATACTTGACACAGAGCTGCAAGATACAGCAATGGCCTACTGTACTGTACTATATGTATACTGCTGGTCTCCAAAATGCTGCACGGTCCTACTATATACTGCTCACAATAATGCAGCACAGATATGGATAGTATACTTGACACAGAGCTGCAAGATACAACAATGGCCTACTGTACTGTACTACTATAATTATATACTGGTGGTCCCCACAATGCAGCACACTGAGCACAGATATTTGCAGCACACTGAGCACAGATATGGAGCATTTTCACGCAGAGAACGTAGATATTTGCAGCACACTGAGCACAGATATTTGCAGCACACTGAGCACAGATATGGAGTATTTTCAGGCAGAGAACGTAGATATTTGCTGCACACTGAGCACAGATATGGAGCATTTTCAGGCAGAGAACGTAGATATTTGCAGCACACTGAGCACAGATATTTGCAGCACACTGAGCACAGATATTTTCAGCACACTGAGCACAGATATGGAGCTTTTCAGGGAGAGAACGCAGCCACATCCTCTCCTTTCAATTTCCAATGCACGAGTGAAAATGGCAGCGATACGTGGCTCTTTATATAGAATACGAATCTCATGAGAATCCGATAGCGGGGTGATGATGTTCGGGCGCGTTCGGGTTAACCGAGCAAGGCGGGAAGATCTGAGGCTGCCTCGGACCCATGTAAAATAGGTGAAGTTCGGGGGGGTTCGGATTTCAACGAACCGAACCCGCTCATCTCTAATAATTATTAATTACAGTGATTTTGCTAATAAATTTCAGTGATTTGGACGTATAATTCCAGTGATTTTGGCAATTAATTCCAATGATTTGGATGTATAATTCCAGTCAGAATTGTTTTTGTCGCTTGGCTTAGTCATACAGCTACCTCATTGCACCTCTTCGACATCTTTGCATGAGGTGCTGTTTGGGGCCTAGTTTTTGAAAAGTGCCATCCTGTCTGACACTGCCGTATGAGTCCAGGGGTACTGCTGTATTAGTCCTGGGGTACTGCCGTATAAGTCCACCAATAGCAACATTTTTTAAAAATGACTGGAGCGTGCTGGAGATGCTGTCAGTGGTCCAAACAATTGCAGCCCACTCTCGACATTCAGCCACTGCTTGACACTACTAGATGGGCCAGGTGGTTGAGTCACTTAGCGTAGTCATACAGCAACCTTGGTGCCCTTTTTTTCTTCTTTGCATCATGTGCTGTTTGGGGTCTTTTTTTTCATATCTGCCCTCCTGTTGGCCACGGCAGTGCCACTCCTAGATTGGCCAATTGTTTGTGTCGCTTGGCTTAGTCATACAGCTACCTCATTGCACCTCTTCTACATCTTTGCATGATGTGCTGTTTGGGGCCTTTTTTTTATATCTGCCCTCCTGTCTGCCACTGCAGTGCCACGCCTAGATGGGCCAATTGTTTGTGTCGCTTGGCTTAGTCATGCAATTACCTCATTGCAATTCTTTTTCTTCTTTGCTTCATGTGCTGTTTGGGGCCTTTTTTTTATATCTGCCCTCCTGTCTGCCACTGCAGTGCCACTCCTAGATGGGCCAATTGTTTGTGTCGCTTGGCTTAGTCATACAATTACCTCATTGCAATTCTTTTTCTTC